>NC_140581.1:843752317-844244817 GCF_964204655.1 Triturus cristatus | reverse complement strand
GCCAGGGGCGAAGCAGGTGCCCACTGCCGTTCCTCTTAGCTGTTGAAACAGGTCCACGCCAAATAGGAAGATGTTGTTTTTCAGACACCATTTAAGCATGTCTACCAGCGTTTCTGTGTGCCTATACAATTAGAGCGAGCGTGAATTCAGATAATACTGCACCGACCTTAACCCTCCTCATGAACAATGCTGGTTTATAGGGAGGAGACATCTAATATTATCATAATAAAATTGCCCTCCCGATTGATGTCATACACTTTTAAAAAAAGAAATCTCCTGTAACCTTTGTGTAAGATGGCAAATTCCTCACATAATCCTGCAGAAAAAAGTCTAAAAACCTACATGTGTTCTCAAGTAGACTTCCAATTACCGTAATTATCGGATGGCCTGGTGGTTTGCACACATTTTTATGTACCTTCGGTATGAGATATAAAACCGGTGTTACTGGTGAATCTAAACAAACTTTATTGAGTACCATAAGGTACTAGCAAATTATCTTATCAAGAACAGTATGGTATTTTCATTTTTGTTTTTCAATCATATACAAATATCAACTTTGTACAGACTAAAAATCAGGTTGCACATCTCAATGTACCATAATACAGTTAATACGATCATGAGACATTTAGTAGATGCATATAAAATACAATTAGAACACTTGAGACGGTTGTATTCTGTAATTTGAACAATTCTAATAACGTAAACCCCCCCTCACTCCCTCCACCCTGCCTAGTGGTCTGCCATTTCGTGTGTGATTGTCAGCCTAGACCACCTATTAAGATATCAGTTGCTACCAGTTGCTGCTGGTGCGCAGTTGAATTATATATAGGGCCTCTACAGGCCCTGCTGCCTGTGCGTTTTGTTTAGAATTGGGTATGTTATGGTGTAGGGTTGATGTGTGTAGGTAGGAGATCCAGCTGTTTAAAATCTTCTAACATGAGGTCCCATTCCATAGATATGGTGTTTTTCCGTAACCCTCGCGCTTCCTCTCGCCTAAGTGCCGCACTTTCGGCACTGCACTATTGAATCACGGCTTCTTGCCACATGGGTAATGGAGTGCCTCTAGGGGATTTCCATCTCATTGTGATCGCTCTTATGGCCAATATAAGGGTAAGGTCTAAAAAGCGCAATTGGACCTTCAGGGCACTGGTGCGCTTGCGGAGACCCAGCAGGCACTCCAAAATGTTATCATGTATTGTTAGGTGCGTGACTTCCCCCAGTGCATTCTGGATCTTCCCCCAATAGTCTTGGAGATGAGGGCAGGCCCATAGCATGTGGATGAAGCCCGCCTCTTCTACTTTGCATCGTGGGCAGCAGTGTTAGGCTTCTGGGAACATGCGCTGTATTCTCTTTGGGGTTAAATGGGATCTGTGTAGAACCATATTTTGTATAAATTTAAGTTTGGCCTTGCGGGAAACCCGTTTGGGATGTTCTAGGATGCTCGCACATGCTTTATCAGTTAGTGCCGCATCAGCAGCCCCAGTCCATTTCGTGTGAAGGTCAGTGAGTGTAATAGAAGCTTGCGTCCGAATGCCTGTGTATAACCATTTAACTAACTGGCAGCCCCCCATGCAATAAAGTAAATGTACTAATTCATGTTGCGGAGGTTCATTGCGTTGAGGCGCCCATGTTACCCTAATGTGGTGAGCAATTGTTGTGTGAATTAAATAGAGGCGATCCGGTGCGCCAGTGGCTTGTACAAAAGAGTCATGGTCTAATAGGGTGCCATCCCCAAATAGTGACCCAACCTCCTCCACGCCAGCTTCCGCCCAGTCATGTAGTCTGGTCTTCGTGAGCCTGCCCTGGGGAATGGTATTCCTAATAATGGGATATTACACGCGTATGGGATCGCACCTGAGGTGTAGAGGAAGGCCTTCTTCCAACAATGAAGTGCAGTTATAAGCAATGGGGGCCCATCCGGAGGAATTTTTATTTTTGGGAGGAGCATGTGGTGTAAGGTTCCACGTTCTAAGTCGCGGGTTTGATAGCCTATTTCCTGCAGGTTCCTACCTGCCATCTACTGGGACAGCCACTGAAGCCGACATGCATAGTAGTAGGCCCTGAAGTCGGGGACTCCCAGTCTGCCTTTATTGGGTTCTAATTGTAATTTCTTGAGGCTAACCCTACATCGGCCTTTCCCCCAGATGAGCTCCAAGAGGAGTGTGTCTAGGGCATGAAAGGTAGTTTGTGGAACTATCAGGGGTAGATTTAAAAAAATATATAAAAGACGGGGTAGCATCACCATCTAGGAGATGGCAATCCGCCTCATTATTGATAATGGTAGGGATGTCCAGAAAGACACGCTCGAGCGTATTGCAGTGATTGGTTACCGTCAAGTTGATCAGTCTGTGCCCTGTATACTTGAATTCCCAAATATTTAAATGTATTATGTGCTATAGGCAACCTGTAGGTGCCGAACTGAAGCACATCAGTGTGGGGTCCGTCCCAAAAGTAGAAGGTGTTAGATTTTCCCTCGTTAATGGCCAGGCCCAAGAAGCGCTCAAAGGTGGCGAAAATGTTGGGAAGGGGTTCCGCCCGGGCTGTCAGGTCGCGTAAGTAAATGTTACTGGTAAATCTATTTTCAGGAACATATGCTCTGCCTGGGATATGAGACCCACAGATCTCCAATGGTCTAGCTGTAGATGGAAATTGGTGGTAGTGGTCTTTAGTGTGCCTTCACCAACCTTCTGATAGCACTGTCTATCCTTAAGTTGTGACCTCGCTTCTTTTTGGTACATGGCAAGGGTCCCAAGGACCATATTGCCACCTTTGTTCGCCTGTCTGACCACTATGTCCGGCCTGGCTTGTAGCTTCTTCACTAGTTTCCCATAACCCATATCCCTTGCATAGGTGGTACTCTAGGCCTGCTGATCTGTATATAGCTGCTTCAAATCATGATTAACCAACTCATTGAAGGAATCTATAGAATCTTTAGGGACCATGGGTATTAATTCCTCTTCAATCCTGAGGGTCCCTGGGGGCCAACTAGCCCACCAGGTACCTCCAGTAAGCGCCACAGAGCTGCGTTGCAGAGTGGTGTAAAAAGGGCCGTGGCCTCTGAACACTTCTCTGCAACACAGCTCCCTGGCACATACAGGAGGTACCTGGCGGGCTAGTTGGCCCACAGGGACCCTCAGGATTGAAGAGGAATTAATTCCCCAACTTAAAACATGCCACAGGGCGTGTTTGCACACATGTCACCTCAGGCCCCGCCCTCTTCCTTCACCAGTGTGCAAACGCGCCCACTGGCGAGTTGTACGTTGGGGAATTAATTCCCCTTGAATACTGAGGGTCCCTGGGGGCCAACTAGCCCACCAGGTACCTCCAGTATGTGCCAGGGAGCTGCGTTGCAGAGAGGTGTTCAGAGGCCACGCCCCTTTTTACACCTCTCTGCAACGCAGCTCTGTGGCACTTACTGGAGGTACCTCGTGGGATAGTTGGACCCCAGGAACCCTCAGGATTCAAGGGGACTTTATCCCCCAACTCAAAACGCGCCATGGGGTGCGTTTGCACAGTGAAGGGAGGGGGCGAGCCTGAGGTGACATGTGTGCAAACACACCCTGTGGCGCATTTTAAGTTGGGGAATTAATTCCTCTTCAATCCTGAGGGTCCCTGGGGGCTAACTAGCCCACCACTTACCTCCAGTAAGCGCCACTGCACTGCGTTGCAGAGAGGAGGCGCAGGCCATGCCCCTTTTTACACCACTCTGCAATGCAGCTCTGTGGTGCTTACTGGAGGTAAGTGGTGGGCTACTTGGCTCCCGGGGACCCTCAGGACTCAAGGGGACTTAATACCCCAATTTCCAATGCACCAGGAGGTGCGTTTGCGCAGTGGTGCAGGGAGGGTGTGTGGCCTGATGTCACAAGTGTGGAAACGCGCTCTGTGGCGCGTTTTAAGTTGGGGAATTAAGTCCCCTTGAATCCTGAGGGTCCCTGGGGGCAACTAACCCACCAGGTATGCTTTGAAGGTGTCTGGGCGAGATTTTTAAATCTTAAATTTCTAAGGAAGAAATTTCCATAACCGCGTTAAGCCGAAGAAACTCACCGAATCTGGCATTAGCCGAGACTTGAGAATCCCTGGTTAACAAACCCGTTTTTTAGGTCTCGCCTGAGCCAGCGCTTTAGCGCTGCTCTGGCGAGACTTTTAGTAAGCGAGTTTTGGAAGTGCAAACAGTGGCTTTTCAGGCCTCCAGCTTGCGTTCCCGATGGTTGTGCACGCGCACAGCTGCAAGCCTGAAGCTCTCGCATGGCAGACTTTCCTCTCCCTCTCCCACTCGCTCCTCCCTCTCTCTCGCATGGCAGCCTTTCCTCCCCCTCTCCTACCCGCTCTCCCCCCTCCTTGAAATTCCTCTTTGCGCGATTTAAAAGTACTCTTTCATTGTTATGCACTCTTTTTCCCCGTTTCTTTATGAAATCCTTGTCCAGGACACGTCATGGGTCTCACACATTTTTTGCATCACACACTTTTGTTGGCATTCAGTAGAAATTCCGCTTTGCGCGCTTTCTAAGTAATCTTTCATTGTTTGTCATGCACTCTTTCTCCCCGTTTCTTTATGAAATCCTTGTCCAGGACACGTCATGGGTCTCACACATTTTTTGCATCACACACTTTTGTTGGCATTCAGTAGAAATTCCGCTTTGCGCCCTTTCTAAGTAATCTTTCATTGTTTGTCATGCACTCTTTCTCCCCGTTTCTTTATGAAATCCTTGTCCAGGACACGTCATGGGTCTCACACATTTTTTGCATCACACACTTTAGTTGGCATTCAGTAGAAATTCCGCTTTGCGCCCTTTCTAAGTACTCTTTCATTGTTTGTCATGCACTCTTTGTCCCTGTTTCTTGATGAAATCCTTGTCCAGGACACGTCATGGGTCTCACACATTTTTTGCATCACACACTTTTGTTGGCATTCAGTAGAAATTCAGCTTTGCGCGCTTTCTAAGTAATCTTTCATTGTTTGTCATGCACTCTTCCTCCCCGTTTCTTTATGAAATCCTTGTCCAGGACACGTCATGGGTCTCACACATTTTTTGCATCACACACTTTAGTTGGCATTCAGTAGAAATTCCGCTTTGCGCGCTTTCTAAGTACTCTTTCATTGTTTGTCATGCACTCTTTGTCCCCGTTTCTTAATGAAATCCTTGTCCAGGACAAGTCATGGGTGACACACATTTTTTGCATCACACACTATTGTTGTCATTCAGTAGAAATTCCGCTTTGCGCGCTTTCTAAGTAATCTTTCATTGTTTGTCATCCACTCTTTCTCCCCGTTTCTTGATGAAATCCTTGTCCAGGACACGTCATGGGTCTCACACATTTTTTGCATCACACACTTTTGTTGGCATTCAGTAGAAATTCCGCTTTGCGCACTTTCTAAGTAATCTTTCATTGTTTGCCATGCACTCTTTCTCCCCATTTCTTTATGAAATCCTTGTCCAGGACACGTCATGGGTCTCACACATTTTTTGCATCACGCACTTTTGTTGGCATTCAGTAGAAATTCCGCTTTGCGTGCTTTCTAAGGACTCTTTCATTGTTTGTCATGCACTCTTTCTCCCTGTTTCTTTTTGAAATCCTTGTCCAGGACAAGTCATGGGTGACACACATTTTTTGCATCACACACTATTGTTGGCATTCAGTAGAAATTCCACTTTCCGCACTTTATAAGTATTCTTTCATTGCTTGTCATGCACTTTCTCCCCTTATCGTTTTTAAACCCTTAGCCAGGCAGCGCCAAAGATACCCCGTGCACCTCTCCCACACAGCATTTCTCGACTCAATCACAAACACAAAAGACAAGATGGGCACCGGCGCTCGCCATCAAGGCACTTTCATATGACCCATCTTTGATTTTTTTCTAAATTGAGGTCAAAGTATATGCTTACAATGAGGACCAAGTGCCACACACACATTTTTTGCAATCAGTAGCTATACATTTAACGTCACATTTTTAGCAGTCAGTACTTATACCTTTAACGTCAGCAGGCAATAAAAGCGCAAAATAGGATGGTTTGTTTTAGGGTTTTAAAGCTGGCCTCGCATGGCAGTCTTTCCTCCCCCCCTCTCTCACATGCTCCTACCCCTCCCTTACTGCACGGAAAAGTTCTATCACACAACAGACAACAGGCGCCACTGAGATCGAAACCAGACCGAGCCTTCAGGCTTGGTTAATGGGCCATTCGCAAGTGTTACAATTACAGACAACGTGGGCGCCAGGAGAAAACAATGCCAGACATCCTTCCGATTTGTAGGTGCTAAGCCGTTTCCTGTTCTGCTTATAACACAGGATACAGTGGCCAGATTGAAGGATTTACAAAACTATATTACCGCTAGGACAAATTTGCAATGCAATAGGTCTCGCATTTACGCGATTTTGAGCTATTAATGTTGCAAATAATAATGTCTTTTTATTAATTATTATTTTTATTAACATAATTAAAAGGCATTGTTATTTACAATGTCAATAGCGGAAACTCTCATAACCGCGAGACCTATTGCATTGAAAATGCTTGTCTTCATTGAAACCTCTTTACGAAACTACCCGCCCTGAGGAAGCCCCAGGCCTGATGGCCTTTTAGGGGGCAAAACACGTGTTGGCTGTGCCATCTCTTCCTTTATTCACACTTGACGAATAAAGTACGAATATATGACTAAACATCATCGGATCTATCTGCATTGATTTGGAAATTTCTTCCTTAGAAATCTAAGATTTAAAACTCTTGCCCAGACACACCTTCAAAGCTCTCCTTCAAATTAGGGGGATAGGGGCCTCTCCCCCTGTTTCTGGGCCAGAACCAGCACGAGAAGGATCTATGCTTATTATATGATTAGTAAGGGATTATGACCTTCTTCCCCTCACTCACATGAAATAACCCACCAGGTATGTCCAGTAAGTGCCACAGATTTGCATTGTAGAGAGGTGGTCCAGGCCACGCCCCTTTTTACACCTCTGTGCAACGCAGCTCTGTGGCGCTTACTATAGGTACCTGGTGGGCTAGTTGGACCCCAGGGACCTTCAGGATTCAAGGGGACTTTACCCCCCAACCTAAAACAGCCCAGGACGTGTTTGCACACATGTAACCTCGGGGCCCCCCTCCCTTCACCAGTGTGCAAATGCACCCCGTGGCGTGTTTTAAGAGGTAGTTTTAAACCCCCTGCCCTATTATGTACTAGGGTCTTACAGAGGAGTTCATGCTAATCACAGGGGTACCCCAACGCATAGTGTTCCCTAGTGTATGTAGGTGTTTTCACTGTATTCTAAGTGTCTTTTAGAATAGCACTGGCTCTAGGCCTGGTTAGTCAGAGTCAGTTACCACCAGTACCCGTCTGAAAAAGTTGTGGGCACAGGAGGACTTTCTGCTCCTCTGTTGGTTCTTTCTGCACATCTCTTCTTCTTCCTGCACTTTTCTTCGTCTTTGTGCACTTCTGTTGCTTCTTTCGGCATTTCTTTTTTTTTTCTTTCTGTGCGTTATTTCTTCTTTCATCACATGTCCTACATCTGTAGGCATAGTTAGAAACTAGCATTTAGAAAACCTTTGAAATTCACTGAAAAAACCATAGGTTTTAGGGAAAGTTATAGTTAGTTGGACATTTCACCGCGCCCCCGCAATGCACTGCTGATGACGTCACATATTACATCACTCTTGACATGGTCAGTGACATCACTGATGACATCTCAAATGACATCACTGATGACATCATCCACGTGATAATTTGATGCTTCTTCTCACACCCTAATATAACCTTTGATACACCCACTCTAAATTACAGACTGCCATTCTCAAAACTATAGACACTCCAACACCAATAACTACATACCCACTCACTGATTCTTAGGTTTACACACACATCTACTCACTCATCCGTACAGTCACTCATACTTATGGTCACTCAGTACAGGACTATCATATGTACTCATACACCTATATAGACACTCACACATCACCACACATTCATAGAGGTACTCACACACCTAGTCAGTCATGCAAATAATTAATCACACTGCCATTTACTCATCTATACAGTTATACGCACACCAGCTCACTTACTCATACAAATACTAGCACATTCTTATGCTCTTATACAATCACTGATACAAGCACACACTCATCCATACAGCCACTCTCACAATTACACACTCTCACTTATAGCCATTTATATACTCCAACACACATATACACTGCCTTTCACATATGTAGTTACTCACACATGTACCACTGAGATATACATTGACTCACTAACACACCCATACACACACACTCACTTACCCATACAGTCCATCACAGATGCACTCTTGAAACCATGCACCCAGTGAATCACCCACTCACACATCACTGCACAGAGTCACACACACCCCACCCACACAAACACTCAGGCACCCATACAGATACTCAGACAACCAATCAATAACCCATATAGACACTCATGTAGCTATTCGCAAACCCATGCAGCCGCTTACACACCAACAGACAGACGGATACAGACATTCACACAGTTTAGTCACTAACCCATGCATTCAGTAAGATACGTTTAATCACTCACTTACAGAGTCAGGCACCTACTAAATCATCCATTCAGACACTTATACACCCACTCGTTCTTCAATACGCCTTCCCTATATATATTAAACATATTTAAACTTTACAGAAACACACAGTCACTCAGTGATGTCATCAGTGATGTCACTGACCATGTCATGAGTGATGTAATATGTGACGTCATCAGCAGTGGATTGCGGTGGTGCGAGTTATAGTTAGCTGAACTAACTATAACGGGGGAATTTCTCTGGTTTTGTACGAGTGAAATGTCCAACTAACTATAACTTTCCCTAAAACCTATGTTTTTTCAGTGAATATATATATTGATGTGATCAAGACTGCCGTGGGGCAGTCGAAACGCGTCAGGCTGGGCACTTGCTTGTTAAGACTTTTTGCACAGGCACGTTTTTAATCAACAATAATAAAAGAAAACCCTTTGTTTTTGCGCCCGTGACTGGGATTGCTTCAGGATTGTGACTTTTATATATATATATTGATTACATAGCGCCATGCAGCACTGTGAATTTATAGTTAGTACGCAGTTTCCATGGGAAGAGCATTTTTTGTTTCACTAATTACATTGATTTTGTTTCACGAATCTTCATGAAACCTTTATATTTAAAATACACCTCAGCTCCTTCATGGAAAGTTTTACACTGATCCATAAAGCGGGGACCAGGAAAAAGGGGGTCCCAAAACGCCTGTTTCCTATTCCCAAGGGAAAATTAGCTCTCTGACACAGAAAAACAGCAGACCATCAAATTTGGCAATAAGTTAGAACTTGAATATTAAAGTGTGCTTTTTGTGATTTGGTGCAAATCTGTTCAGCTGTTTTTGAGGAATTTGAAGAGGTGCTCGGTTGTTCATGAAAGGGTTAAAAAGTTAAGCATATCTAGACAGTTGGTCACTATTACAGCCACTATTACAGGACTTGGGTACTCAGTCCTTGTGTCCTACAAAACATTCAAAAATAGAGTATAAGGGACAAGATAAGGGCACCCACTCCATGTGGGTGGGGGCCTGGTGAGACCTCCACTCTCAGGTGCCAAAAAATAAAAAAACAAATCTTCCCGTGGGTACTGCAGTACTCCCATGGGAGACACTGCCAAGCTTCACCCCAATGGTACTGTGGTTCCCTGACGATGTTTGCATGGCACAGCAGTGCCAAGGGGGTAAAGCTTGAGTGACAAATACCATGAGCATACTGCAGTACCCTTAAAAACTATTTTAAAAAAATTAAAAAGCAAAATGTTGGTAGAGCACCCTCAGGGGGTTGGACATCTAAGAGTGGGTGGGAATCCATGGGTGGGTAATCGCCTGGAATAAAGCTTGAGCCGTGTGGCCAACCATATGCTGCCCATGGCAGAAGGCCAAACACAGGTTGGTGTTGCCCACCCATTCAGCTTGGGCACAGGACCTGGCCAGACACCAGGACTTGTCCCAACTGTCCACTGTGCACGGCCAAAGGTTAGCAGCCTTGCACAGCGTGGGGTTGGGTGCCTCGAGTGAGAGATGGGCACAGAGCCTGTAGGAGTGTTGGGCATAGGGCCTGACCAGAGGTTAGCCTGCAGCCAAACCCCTGCTGCACACAACCAAAAGCAATACACAGTGAGGTGGCCTGACTATGATTAATACAAAATAGAAATTCACTGAAAAAACTAAGTTTAAAGTGATGTTACAGTTAGTTATGGTAATAAGATCATAGCTTACGTAAAAAAAAACATTAGAAATTCACTGACAAAATCAAAATTCACCAGTTTCACGACTGATATGCATATGGCCAGGTCTAAACTGGGGTGGCATGGTGAGCAAAAGAATGATGGATTTAACCCAGATCTCTTGACTGGGGGTGAATGTTTTGATTTGTTCTGCATTCCATCCATCAATTGTGTGTCTTTTGCTTTCTCGCCCTAAGTGCGCCAGATATGCCCAGACGTGGGTCCTGGGCTCACTGTGCCACTGGAATCAAGCTATCCTGGCTGAAGAGGGGTGAAACCCCGAAACCGGTCCTAGGATTCTTATTTTTGGTCCAGGGAGGACCGGGCTTGGCAGTTCGGGCTGGACTGTTCCCATGAGGCACAGGGTCAAGACTGATTTGCATAAGGCCAGGTCTAAACTGGGGTGGCATGGTGAGCAAAATAATGATGGATTTAACCCAGATCACTTGACTAGGGGTGAATGTTTTGATTTGTTCTGCATTCTGTCCATCAATTGTGTGTCTTTTGCTTTCTCGCCCTAAGTGCGCCAGGTATGCCCAGATGTGGGTCCTGGGCTCACTGTGCCACTGGAATCAAGCCATCCTGGCTGAAGAGGAGTGAAACCCCGAAACCGGTCCTAGGAGGCTTTTTACCAGTCCAGGGAGGACCTGGCTTGGCAGTTCAGGCTGGACTGTTCCCATGAGGCACAGGGTCAAGACTGATTTGCAAATAGCCAGGTCTAAACTGGGGTGGCATCGTTTGCAAAAGAATGAGGGATTTAACCCAGATATCTTGACTGGGGGTGAATGTTTTGATTTGTTCTGCATTCCCTCCATCAATTATGTGTCTTTTTCTTCCAGTGAGTGCTGGGCACAGAGCCTGTAGGAGTGTTGGGCATAGAGCCTGACCAGAGGCTAGGCCCTGCAGCCAAACCCCTACTGCACACAATCAAAAGCAATACACAGTGAGGTGGCCTGACTTTGATAAATAAAAAGTATAAATTCACTGAAAAAACTAAGTTTAAAGTGATGTTACTGTTAGTTATGGTAATAAGATCATAGCTTACGTAAACAAAAAACATTAGAAATTCACTGACAAAATCTAAATTCACCAGTTTTAGTTTACTGAGCTAACTATAACTTGCACCCTAACAATGCACTGCTTAATACCTCACATATCACATCACTAATGAAATCATTGATGACATGTCAAATTACATCATTGATGGCATCACTAATAGCACTCTAGTCATATACAGCATAGTTACTGTGTGAGCACGTGTGGGTGCTTAGCATGGAAATAGTGTAAGTTCTGGAAGCAAGTCTGGGTGCCCATGTTCAAAGTTCTATGGTGCCCCATTTACAAATCCCTCAAATTTAAGGTACAAGTAGTACTTCATTATAAACAAGGTAGAGGCTGAGCGAACCTGATGTGGGTTGCACCAATGTTTCAAAACAGTTTGTGGCTTAAAGCCAAAGCCCAGTGCAAAAAATCTGTGAGTAAGGCTACAAGCTTCTGCTGACGATAGATTATCCATCAGTGGATATATAGGCATGTGTCCATGGTAAGAAAATTCTATGTAACAAGGCCATTTATAAGGTGGGATGTTTATTTCTAGAACTTTGCTGATGATTTTGAGGCATCATAGATTGTTGAATAAAGTAGAATATAGGGGTGCCCCACTTAGAGGTGTTTCACCTCACACTTGTGTTATAAACATGTCTGCCAAGTTGTAAGCCATTGGGCACATCTTGGGAATGTGTGTAGTGTATTTTACCAAATTACGGAGGGCTGTCTAAAGGGCCTGGCAGCAGGTGTCTTTTCAGTGAAAAATGCTTATCTGTCAACCTCGTGACTTAAAATTGAAGGTCTTTAGAAGCTTTTAAGAGGGTAATCATGTTAAGGTGAATAGAGTACGAACTCTTTTTGGGAGGGTGGTCAAGGTTTAAAAAGGGCAAGAGCCCATTAAGTCTATGGAGGCAATTTGCTTGTTAAGTGGGTGAATTCTAGTAAAAATTAGGGTAACCCACCAAATGTGACTGACTTGACAGATCTGCTATTTGTCCAGGATGTGGTCAAAGGTTATATCCTGAAGTAAAGTCCCTAAGATCTGACTCCATCTTATGTAGGCTCGAACTCCATCTTGACTAAAGGTGGTCACCATCTTCCTCTCTCACACAATCTTTCCTGCATTATGCAGGATCATTGTCATGTCTGTCATTCAACGCAGATGTCGCAAGACCTTATCTTTGCAAGAGCTGCAAAAGCATCCACACATTTTATTAATGACATAGATACGACCATCAATGCAACATTTCTCTGGGTCAAATGTCTACTTTCCACCATGTCTATATCAGATCAGAAGTACTTTATTTTCAAGAATTAAATTCTTATAAAAATATTACACACAGTTTTAGTCCATAAAAAGCATAAAAAGAACACAATTTTAGTAATCTAAAACAAGAATTTCTAGGATATTTAGGAACACCTACAGAACATATAACCATCAATAGTGTAGTCTGAATTGATGTCCTTTTACCTTTCATGTTCATAAGGAAACATCTAGGACGCATACCTTGATGCACATAATCTATGTCAGACATTCTTAAACTTATGTCAGAAATTCCAGTTTCTGATATGTTTTAGTCTATAAGGACTGCCACTTGACCACTTGTTAGGAGAGGACCTTCGCCCGATTATCGCTCAAGATTTTGCCAGACGGCCTCACCTACTGCCGGCACACTTCTCACTTCACAGATACTACATCTCCCCTGAAGCCTAAAGATGATAACACTGAGTCCCAGAGGAAGACCGACTGACTGCTACAGCAGTGTGTGTTTGCCCTTCGTGGGGAATGCTGTCTTCTCATCTTCGCTGATAAAGACAGCCTTTGTTTTCAACAAGGTATGCAGTGTATCTCTTCTCCCTACAAAACTCTAGATTGCACATTAGTCTGCCTTCCATGATTTCTTAGTATAGCGCATAGCAGTAAAACATTAGGGTGTTAGGTTCTAGATGACATTCTAACAATGATAGCAATATTCAATGTATTCTTATTTGTAACATGCCTTCTTGCTGCTTTTTATAATATTCAGTGTAGTTGTTTTAGATGTACTGAGCAACAGATTGTTCTTGAAATAATAATACTTTTAACTTAAAAGTGTTCATTCTTCTAATAACAGTGTGTGTGATGCTGTCAATAATGTTATAGAGTTTGTTGCTATTTCCACAGTGCCCCTGATTCCTTTATGGGATTGTAAGTAACCCAGAAGCAATACGTTTATGTCAATTACTCATTGAATAGTGCCTTGCGGAGCTGCAATAACTTGTTTTTCACATTAATCGCTGGTGCATTGAAACAAGTTCACCCATGTCACTCGTTGGTGAGAAAGCAAACCCTGTAGATTTACGGCAAAGTCATACTTACAGCAACAGTTGGTGCCCAATGTGGAGCTCTTATTTTATGGTTACGCCTTGAGTAGTTTACACTTATCACACACATCTGAACCATTATTACGTCATTATGGAGACGTCCATAGTAATCATGGGCATGACCTATTGGGGATAAGTTAGCACCTATTTCCGTAGATTTGTTGAGCTTGACTCAATGTTTCCCATTCTGTGGGTGTTAAAATTCTTTGGTTCCAAATATAAAATGTAATCCATTCATTGGTAAAAAGACAAAATATTGAGTTAAAAGTATCGACCTACCAGAATATCGATGTTGGAATATCGTCATGCCAGAATATCGACAGTCAGAATATCGTTGACAAGAATATCAAGTTGAAGGTAAGAAATATTGTTTTTTAAAATATCGATGTTAAAAATATTGTTTTTTTAGTTGTTATGTATGTGAGTATTTAATTTAAATGTATGTGTTCTATATTTTTGTGTAAGTATTGCTTTTGTGTTTTAATATATGTGTTACATTTTTATAATTAATTAATTTCTTTTAACAACATTTTGCTTTTTAGTTCAGTAGCAGGTTGTGGGCTTATAGGGGAATGGGGTGGGAAGTAATTTAATTATAATACATTTATTAATAATTTTTAGAAGTTATTAATTATTTCTTAATAACATTTTGCGTTTTATTTCTGTAGCGGGTCATGGGTTTATAGGGGAATAGGGTGGGAAGTAATTTAATTATTATTAATTAATAATTAATTTTGATTAGTTAATATTTATGTATTTAATAATTTATATTGTTAATTGTGGTACTTAATTTAATATTGATGATTTATTAATTGGTTATTAATAATTATTAATTAATTGTTAAATATGTTAATTGTCTAATTTTTTAGGAGTGGGTTGTGGTTTTATAGGGGAATAGGGTGGGAAGTAATTTAATTATTAATTAATTAATAATTTTGTATGGATTAATATTTATGTATTTAATATTTCTGGAGTGGGACTACTAAATGATTCCCCTCCGCTATCCATACTTTACCTACTGTTGCATTTGCTGGAGTGGGACTAGTAAATTATTCCCCTCTGCTATCCAACACTTTCTCTACTGTAGCACTCACTGGAATGGCAATAGTAATTTTTACCCTTCTCCCCACTATCCAACACTTTCCCTACTGTTGCACTTGCTGGAGTCGGAATAGTAATTTTTTACCTACCCGCTATCCAACACTTTCCCTACTGTTGCACTCACTGGAGTGGGAAAAGTAATTTTTACCCACCGACCCCCCACTATCCAACACTTTCCCTACTGTTGCACTTACTGGAGTGGGAATAGTAGTTTTTACTCTTCCGCTATCCAACACTTTCCCTACTGTTACACTCGTTGGAGTGGGAATATTTATTATTACTTCCCCACTATCCAACACTTTCCCTACTGTTGCACTCACTGGAATGGGAATAGTAATTGTTACCCCCCGCTATCCAACACTTTCCCGACTGTTGCACTTACTGGAGTGGGAATAGTAATTTTTACCCCTCCGCTATCCAACATTTTCCCTTCTGTTACACTCGTTGGAGTGTAAATGTTTATTTTTACTTCCCCGCTATCCAACACTTTCCCTACTGTTGCACTCATTGGAGTGGGAATAGTAATTTTTACCCACCCGCTATCCTACAATTTCCCTACTGTTGCACTCGCTGGAGTGGCAATAGTAATTTTTACCCACCCGCTATACAACACTTTCCCTACTGTTGCACTTACTGGAGTGGGAATAGTAATTTCTACCCCTCCGCTATCCAACAGTTTCCCTACTGTTACACTCATTGGAGTGGGAATATTTATTTTTAGTTCCCCGCTATCAAACACTTTCCCTACTGTTCCACTCATTTGAGTGGGAATAGTAATGTTTACCCACCCACTATCCAACACTTTCCTTACTGTTGCATTCACTGGAGTGGGAATAGTAATTTTTACCCACCCTCTATCCAACATTTTCCCTACTGTTGCACTCACTGGAGTGGGAATAGTAATTTTTACCCTTCCGCTATCCAACACTTTCCTTACTGTTGCACTTACTGGAGTGGGAAAAGTAATTTTAACCCCTGCACTATCCAACACTTTCCCTACTGTTACACTGGGACCCAGACGACCCGAAGAACTACCGGCCGATCTCCCTCCTCCCCTTCCCGGCCAAGGTCATCGAAAAAGTCGTCAACACCCAGCTCTCCCGCTTCCTAGAAGACAGCAAGGCGCTCGACACCTCCCAATCCGGATTCCGAAAAAATCACAGCACCGAGACCGCACTCATCGCTGCCACAGACGACACAAGGATCATGCTCGACAAAGGAGAAACCACAGCACTCATCCTGCTGGACCTCTCTGCTGCATTCGACATGGTATGCCATCACACCCTCCGCACACGACTCCACAACGCCGGAATCCGCGACAAGGCTCTCAACTGGATCTCATCATTTCTCACCGGCAGAACCCAGAGAGTCCGCCTTCCGCCATTCCTGTCTGAGGCCTCCAAGATCATCTGTGGCATCCCTCAAGGATCCTCCCTCAGCCCAACGCTCTTCAATGTCTACATGGCTCCTCTCGCCAACATCGCTCGGACACACCACATCAACATAGTATCATACGCAGACGACACCCAGCTGATCCTCTCCCTCACGAAAGACCCCACTACTGCCAAAAACAACCTACACATCGGACTACATGCCATCTCTAACTGGATAGAATCAAGCCGCCTCAAGCTAAACACCGATAAAACAGAGATCGTCATCTTCGGCTCCAACCCCTCAGCATGGAACGACTCCTGGTGGCCCAACTCCCTAGGCACCGCACCCTCACCCACCACCCAGTCTCGCAACCTGGGCTTCATCTTGGACTCCACTCTCAGCATGACTCAGCAGGTCAACGCAATCTCCTCCTCCTGCTACAACATTCTCCGCATGCTCCGCAAGATCTTCAAGTGGATCCCCGTCAAGACCAGAAAAACCGTCACCCACGCCCTGGTCAGCAGCAGATTGGATTACGGCAACGCCCTATATGCAGGAACAACGGCCAAGCTACAAACCAAGCTACAACGTATCCAGAACGCATCCGCCCGCCTCATCCTTGACGTCCCACGCCGCAACCACATCTCCCCCCACCTCAGAGACCTACACTGGCTACCCGTACCAAAAAGGATCACCTTCAAGCTCCTGACCCACGCACACAAGGCTCTCTACAACACCGGTCCAGCCTACCTCAACAACAGACTTTCCTTCCACGCTCCCACATGCCATCTCCGCTCCGCCAACCATGCTCTCGCCACCATCCCCTGCATCCGCTGCACCACCGCCAGAGGAAGATCCTTCTCACACCTCGCCGCCAAAACCTGGAACTCTCTACCACTCCAGCTACGCCAGACCCAGGACCTCCTGACTTTCAGGAAACGCCTCAAGACATGGCTTTTCGACCAGTGGCATCCCCCCTCCCCAGCGCCTTGAGACCCTAACGGGTGAGTAGTGCACTTTATATGTATATTGATTGATTGATTGATTGACTTCTTGGAGTGGGATAGTAATTTTTACCTCCCCGCTATCCAACACTTTCCCCACTGTTGCACTCACTGGAGTGGGAATAGTAATTTTTACCCCTCCGCTATCCAACACTTTCCCTACTTTTGTACTAAATTATTATTTCAAATGTAATTAATATTTTATATATTAAAATTATAATATATATTTTTTTATTCATAATATCTATGTTACAGGTGTTTGTGTATATATATATTTAATTGTATTTTTTGATATATTTTTAATATGTTATAATTAAATAAAAATATTATTTATTAATTATTTTAAAGTAAATATATATATTAAATTGTAAATATGTATGTTTATTTTTTAAATTACATTTAATATTCATACATTTTTACATTTACAAATAAATTAAAATACTTTCTTTTTAAGTTAATAGTGTTTTTTCCTTATTTTACAATATTTTTTAACATTAAAAAAACCTGATATATTCAACCATGTTGTAGATAGTATGCCGATATTTCGGACATCGATATTCTTGACACGATATTCTGGTAGGTTGATATTGTTGTCTTCGATATTATGTCAGTGATCACCATTCTTTGTTATAGGGACCAATTCCAGGGAAGCAGTTACTCAACACTTCAAAGCTAGTGGTGTCCCCGATAGGGGGAGGCAGTTATTTTTGCAATAGCTGCATTTCCAGCGTATGCCTTTGAGATGTTTTACTCCTGGGTAGAGTTCAAGGGCAGCTTCAAGAATATACAGCACATTATATTGCTTACCAAAATTTGGAAATCCCTTTGACTTATCAGCAAAACCTAAATTGGTTTGGTGGTCAATTGCCGCAGACATGTCCATTTGGGGTCTCTGAGAAATGGTGAATATATGTGGCAAGTCATGGCTGGTTACATTCCCATTCATCCCACAAAGCACCCACACCAAACTCTTAGGTGATAGTACTGCACAACATTCACAAATACATGCCCTGCTACTTCCATTACAAAAGACTGACTCATCAATTCCCGCACTCATTGTGAGCTTTTTGTGTGCACGGCTACAATGTTGATTTGCAGCATTAGAGATTGGATGGATTCAAAGGGAAAAACCTATAAAAAATAGCTTTGAGGAAACATATTTGTCTTACAAGACAAGCGTCTAATGGTCAATATGAGGCACACTTTGGAGGGTCAGGGCAGTGGCATTCATGCTAACGGGAACTGTGCAGCTGACCTAGTGGCAAAAGCTGCAATTCAGACTGTCTGGGTAGCAGTCCTAACCAGATTTTAAATGAAGATTGACACAGATATTTTAACAGCCATAAATGCAACCAAGCAAGCTGGAAAACCTCCTGCAAGGTTTACTCCCAAATACACCTACACCTTTTATTCAGAACATTCCTGTAGTTACGATACCAAGGGTGGGATAAAAAAATAAGACCTAATAGTCTGTACACATGCAGGAATTAATGCAGCTCCAGCAATGCTACAGCAATGCTACTGGTGGCCCAGTTTATAAAAAAACAGACTAGGGACTATGTTAGACAGTGGAACATTTGTTAACAAATCAAACCCTTCACTGTAAAAAGACCCTTGCCAATTCCCCATACGATTTGAAATTTCCCCTCCTGGGTGATTTACTTGGACCATATCAATCCCCTAATTCAGCTAACTGATATATGTACATATTGGTAATTATTGATTCATGTTCTTGATTCCTATGAGTTTAGCCACAGAGAAAGCAGGCCCTTCAGCAGTAGTAAAAGATTTGCATTGCCTATTGATGTTGAGGCTGCTGGATTCACTGCAGGCATTGCTAAGTTAGCATAGGTTAGCACAAACTTGGCTGCCATTTTGCTGCTGTTGCACACGTTACCAAATGACTTTGTTTTCCCAAAAACCTCTACTTGTGCTTGTTCACATAAGAACGGTCTGCGTCTCACGTTCCTGGCTGTACTCTGTGGTTTTTGTCTGCACATGATGTTCAAGGTCGAAAACCAATTTCCCTTGTTACTCTGCTTTGGTCAGTCCTCCGCGCAGACATAATACAATAACACAGCTGCACTGCTGAAAATCGAGTGCTTTTAATATTTGCATGCATGCATGTTAGACACACTCGGAGAAAACCTTTCCAGTTAGAAAAGCTGTGCTTGTCCGGAGATGTAAACCTTTGCATCTAGACTTTGAGGTATGGGGTTCCCCCTGACAAAGCCCAGAGGTCTTTTTTTATAATAAACTAGTTCCTAGTACGGGGAGGGTGGTAAGGTACAATAGGTCTTTTTCCACTGTCTTTATAAAATGACATCCCCGTTTATTTTCTATGGAATTGTAACAATGCGGACTATATTTTGTTTATGCATTATGCTGATAGTCCTGGCACATGTACAGCATTTTAGAACACGTTAGTTAAAATAAACATTTTAAACTATACTGTGTCTCTGATTACTCATGTTGTGGACAAGTATGAGTGAGTGAGCGAAAGAGTATTCTTGCTCCCTCGATTCCTGAGAGAGTCGGAGTGACATGTTATAGGATGTCTAATCATTGGTAGCTTCGCTGTAGTACGGAGAACAAATGAGACACTATAGCGAGTCGGATTGGGGTTCTGGACACTAAGGTGGGTAGTTGGTTCACCCCTATCCACCTAGGTCCTGGTTTCCTGCGCATAGTTCTGTATATGGGCAGAATCCCTGCAACATGGCGTCACCAACGGTTTTTGGTCTGCTTTTTATCTGCGAGAAGCTTGAGTAGTGCTTGTCCACAATACCCTCACTTCTGCTTCCGGAAACAGTTGTGACGGTGTAACCTCCTATATTGATGTTTTTATAGGTTTTTCCAAGCTTTATATTATTAAAAGGTGTTTACTCTTAATTGTTAACCCTTTATTGCGCTGCCACGCATTTGGTTGTGTTATGTCCTTTGTCTACATGGCTGATATAGATATTGCAGCACATAGCCGTGCAGCACTCCGTCGACATTTGACCGCGTATGGAGTGCCAGACGCGGGTGTAGATCTTATCTTTGTAGTGGAAGCTGATCCAGCTCAACACTTTGAAGTATTTTACTCTTGGGTCACTTTCCCGGGAGTGAATGGAGACGATGATTTGTTCCACACTTACACTGTCTAGCCCCTTCCTAATGTTTATCGACCTTATAGAACTCTTGAAGTTCCGCTAACGGCATGGCAACACCTGAATTGGTTTAATGGCGCCCTCCCCTACCCAGTGACTCCGATCCGTTTAGGCCCTTTATCAATTGATGGGGCCACTTCGCCAGTTTTGGCTGGGTACATCCCACACCCATGTTATCTGCCAATTCCAGTGGATGAGGTCCGCGTGATGCACACCTCTTTGATACGGGTGCATAGAGCTGTTGTACGATACGTCCTGCGCAACGTTCAAGTGGGACCACCTGGGGTTGCTGGTCAACCGGTTGTACCTGGCCGTGTGACTATCAGTCCTGTCATGGTTAATTCGGTAATGGGCAAGCGTCCTCAGAATAAGGATGATTTACCTTATTGGCTTGCTGAGAAATTTGACAAGCTGGAGGCAGTATTTCCGAATACTTCTCCTGTGGAGAAACACAGGATTTTTTACTGTTAGTTTGTAGAAGGACTTAATCCCCGAGTTAACCGATTGTAACAATTGGGTTAAGGTGTTAGAGGCAGTATATGTGAAGTGTTTCGGCACTCCATCAATGACCGTACTCCCCTCCGTGATTAAGCGTGTTCAAGATGAGCACGGCCCTGAAGCGGCAGTTGAATTGGGGAAGAGGTTGGTGGGGGTGTTTGACGTAGTTGCTGATCTCATCCTTGCAAACGTGAAGGGAGATGCAGTGAACTTTCAAGTAGCTAATGCTTTGTTTCACGTCCCCGAGTGTGAGAAGCCATGCAAATTGCCAAACATTATTGCACAGGCTTATAAAACCATTGGCCGCAATAGTTTGGGTGTTGAACCTTTTGATAAAATACCACCTCAAATGCAAACACAACAGAAGTCTCAGTCTGATAAAGACAAGAGTCCAATATTTTCCAATAAAAATTGGAGAACTAAAAAACAGGGAAAGCAACAACAGAAACAGGGGTCGCGTGCTGCGTCACCGACTCCCGTGTCTTCTGAGTGCACCTGTGATTTGCCCTACCGCACGAGAATTAAGTTTCCTGATAGGTTTCAGGTTCCTGATCAGCTTTCTCCTCGTTCTTTGCAGGAAACATCAGGCTCACTAGCCAGTGGAGGGGAACGCCAGGATCACGGCAGAGGTCGGGGTGCACCAGAAGGACGTGAGCAGCCTCGTCAGACTGACGGAAAGGGAAAACAAGACGAATTTCCTCATCAGCGCCCTCCGTTTCAGAAATAGAAAGTTGCGGCTTTAACAGCAAGATATGCCACAGACAGTGAGAACCCGCCTCGTGAATTTAACATGGGCAGTGATTTTGCTCGACAGCGCTGCGGAAGGTACCATAATGCGGCAAGCACTACGTCCATTTCTGGAGGCAACAGCAACTGAAACTTTCATTACAGTTGAAACAGCTGACACTCGAGTGGCTCCCCCTGACAGACTATATGACATAGTTCTTTTAATTGAAGGTGACATACAGCGTGGGATTAAAGGGATTTTTTGGGAGAATGTATCATCTTCTTACGACATTATTTTGGCGGAGGCTGATTGGCCCCCACCTTTTATTTTGAACGCTCCAAAAGGGAAGTAGGTAATACTTCCGAGTTTTTCACATAACGCCTCCAAGGAGCATGCTGAAGCTTTTGCAGAAGAATAGGCTTTGATGCTTGCACCGGCTGTGTACCATACTCATGTGGGCTGGGATAAGGATTCTCCACCCCATGAAATACCATTGCGGTCCATGCCACAGCCTCAACCCCAATATCCCTCCGGCGGGAAGCTAAAGGTCCAGTTTCTGAGATTCTAACCCAGTTAGAGTGTCAAGGAGTGATTGAGACATGTGTGTCACCTATGAATAATCCTCCTTTTACCGTTACCAAACCTGATGGGTCGTACCGCATTGTTTTGGATTACCGGCATTTGAACTCTCATTGTCAAACTTTTGCGGTACAGAATACTCATAGTTCTGCTCTTGCAGACAGTCTTGTTCATAAAAAATACATTTCCAATGGCTTCTTCAGTCACAATCTGTCCCCTGCATGCAGTCAATGGACCGCTTACACTTCCGGCGGAAAACAAAAGCAATTTAGGCGTTTAACTATGGGCTATAAAAACAGCCCCGGAGCTTTCGCCGTCCGTGTTGTCTCTTTGCTAGACAGCATAGACTCAGATGCGTACTTGTACGTTGATGACATTTATCTCACGGACGACGAATTATGGCTGCATCTTTGCTGAGTCGACCGCATTATTATTTTGTTTCCGGACTACGGTTACAAATTTAACTTTGCTAAATCACACATTGCAGAGTACACAGTGTTGTTTTTGGGCTATGAGCTCAATAATGAAGGTAGAGGCTTGGTGCCTCACTTCCTGGAGAAATGCACAGGTTTGCGACCTCCAAAAACCCTGGAAAAACTTCAATCATTGCTGGGATTTTTAAACTTTGGGCGTTCTTACATTCCTGAATTTGCCCAGCGTATCAAGCCTCTTTATGCTTTGATACAACCTACATTCTCAAAAGCCTGCTGGCTTCCAGAACATTCAGCTATCCTGAAATCTTTGCAGTCTGATCTTCTTGAATCGAAATACTTGTTAACCCGTGATAACCACACAAACCTGGTGATTCGAATCGTGCCAGGCTCAGTGGGTTTCACTTACTTGACGTTTAATGAAGGTGACACAGTACCTATTGCTTACAAATTACATTTATACACTTCTGCCGAGTTGCGGTTTTCCACTGTTGAAAAGGTCTTAACTGCTATACAGATGGCGATCCTGAAGGATCGTGCACTGGCACAGGGGAAGGCATTCTGGTGGTTACACCATACCCTGCACTTGAGGCAGTGACAAAGGCAAGTTTACCAGACTCTAAGGCTTTGCATCCTCGTTGGATACAATGGGCGACTTCTTTGACGTCTCCGGATGTCCCGTTTATCTTTGACCCCTCTCTTCAGACTCAGGAGTTCTTGCAGTATGAGTTTGTTCATCCTCCTCCTCTGTCAATGCGCCCGCTTGAAGAGTACGATTGTATCATTTACACCAATGGTTTGGCGCCACCGGGTCTAAGCATGCTTATTTGGAGGCTTGTGTTATTGTGGCAGGTTACCAAAGAAAGGGGGGAAATAGAGGTTTAAAGGTTAGGTTCACCCTCCATCTTGTACATAGATCAAAAATAACCTGAATGATCAGGTAAAAAGAACCTAACCTGGGGGTGTCAGAACAACAATTGGATTCCGAAGGTCACCCAAACAAGGAAGAAAAGGGGCAAAACTTTGCCTTTCTTGAGTCCCCTCACTCACCAGGGTTTCCCCACGGTGACATGCTTCATCATTGGGGTCCTCTCAGTCCTCTACGGACTGAGGCGTGATGCGACTTGCGGATTACGTAGGAGCACTTAAAACAGATTATGTGTAGTGAAAGTGTCGTGAAATGGAGTGGGACAAAGTGAGTTAAAATAATCAACTAGTGGGCCAAATATATTTTATTCTTCCTCCTAGTTAATTGGTTAAAAACGGGGTAATATGCTAAAAGGCCCCAACTATAATGGATAGGTGTACCTAGCATATGGTCAACTAGTTTCGAGCTTCCCCAGCTCTTCTTCAGGACTACACCGGGACCAGCCCAGTGCAAGAAACCACTCCTAGTAGACCTAAATACGGTGAAGAAAGTGAGACGCTGCAGCTAATAGGCATGCGTTAAAATTAATACATACGTAAGTAAGTATACGTCTGATAATATATTTTTAGAAGCAACAATATGCCTCATGGTCAACGGAGGGGGTATGGAGATCTCGTACTTGGGCTCCAGTAGGTGTATCCGAGTGTGGTTTTCAACGTACAAGTGTACGAGATCTCCACACCTTACGTATGTATTAATTTTAACGCATGCCTATTAGCTGCAACGTCTCACTTTCTTCACCGTATTTGAGAGGACCCCAATGATGAAGCATGTCACCGTGGGGAAACCCTGGTGAGTGAGGGGACTCAAGAAAGGCAAAGTTTTGCCCCTTTTCTTCCTTGTTTGGGTGACCTTCGGAATCCAATTGTTGTTCTGACACCCCCAGGTTAGGTTCTTTTTACCTGATCATTCAGGTTATTTTTGATCTATTGTGGCAGGTACCATAGTGAATGGTGAGTTGAAGTCCAGTGTTGTTCAAATGCAGGCGCTAGGTGACTGTACCACCCAATTGGCCGAGCTGCACGCTTTGGTGCTTGCTCTCAAGTTTGCAGATCCTAATGTGACTACTCTCATTGTAAGTGAATCTTATTACTGTGTTCAGTCTTTCAATGACAACTTGTTCTTTTGGTCTCAGAATGACTATTGTGATTCGAAAGGCAGTGCAATTAAGCATAAAATGCTTTGGGTTTGAGTGGCAAATCTTAAAGACAACTGCCTCTCACATATGTGATTCACACTCCTGGCCACCAGCATGTGGGGGCACACACTGTCCGTAACAGTTTGGCTGATGAAGCAGCCAAAATCAGCAGTAACCACGTGTTTAGTTGCAGCCGTTACAAGATCCATGACTCAGATTGATAATGACATTTTGGCAGCTGCTGCTGTCACAGACAAGGGTGGAAATTACCCTCAAGGGTTCCCTTCAAAGTACTCCTATCATTTAAGTCCCGACAAGTTTCCGTATGTAAGAATTAATTTCGTTGGTGAAAAGTTGATTCCCAATGCGGACCGCAGACTCTCTTTGCTAACAGCCGCACATGAAGGCTTTGCTTCAGCCCATGCTAGCGTGTCTGCAACAGTTTCTATCTTGCAGCAACGTTACTGGTGGCGTGGTTTATATAAACAGACTCGTAATTATGTACTATCTTGTGACATTTGTCAGCAGATTAAACCTTCTACAGTTACACGTTCACCACAAACACAGCTATGCATTTCTAATAAGCGTTTTGGCTGTGTATATCTTGATCACTGCGGTCCATTTTCTTCAGATACTTCTTATAAGTACATTTTAGTTGCCGTTGATTTGTGCACACGTTTCATTTGGGTTTGGCCACAACGAAGTGCTGACGCTCAAAATGTCATCAGGGATTTTCGTGTCTGTGTGGGAATTTTTGCCTGTGGCACCTTCCATTCTGTCCAAGGTCCATCGTTCACTTCTAAGGCTAGATAAGGATGCGATAAAGTCTTTGGGGGTGCTGGTGCTGGTGCAGTTTTCGTCTCCATACAGGCCTGAGGGCAACTCAGTTGTGGAGCGAATGAACCGTGACTTAAAGCAATCCTTGACAGCTAGAGTTTTAGGTGCTGGCAGGAACTGGTTGGCACACTTGTATGGTGTGCAACATGCACTTAATAACCTCCCTAGAAGATCTCTGGGAGGGCGGACCCCATACGAAATGCTCTTTGGCATAAAAATGTTTGTGTCAGACCTTGATGGTCTAGACATGGCGGCGGAAGCCGCAACCTTTGACGTAGATAATCATTCTACTATGTTACAGGACTTACAAGAGATCTGTGACAGTCTTGCAAATGAACATTTACCCTCTGCCACTGACGCTGTACTGCAGATTCCCGTAGTTGGCTGGCTACTCAAAGTTGGAGATCTGGTCTGAGAGAAGGTGGAGAACAAAAAGGAGTTTGGCCCCTCTTATTGTGCACCGGTTCCACTGCTTGGCGTGAAAAGTACTTGTACAGTCATTTTACCACCACTTCCTGGTAGCAAAGACAACAGATACATCTCAGTGGGCAATGTCAAGCTACAACATCTGGCCGATTCTGTATAGTATAACACCGGCTGCATCATGTCCAACAATTTCAAGGAATCCTGTGATTGGCGCATCTGACACCGCGCAAAACGACACTGTCATCGAGAGGGACTCTGTTACTAATCCCTTGCTAATCCCCCCAGCTTCCCCCTGTAATGAGGAAACTGAATATGCTTATCCCACAAGCGAGTCTTTGCTTGGCTTGCAAACAACTACACCCAACCAGTCACGTTTTTCTTTTGACTCGAACTTCACCTCATCATTTGGCCCTACAAAATACAGTATTTTTGTCTCCTGGTTTAAACAGACTTCTTTGGTCCCATCTTTGACATACATCTGGTTGGTGCTGATCCTAATTTTTTTGTTCATGTCCATTGGTTTTGTCAATGGTCACTACTTGCCAGAACGCTCTGCTGTTCAGTTGGTTACTGGAACTTTGGCTCCACACTCGTCTTCTCACATCATGAAACAAGACCAGACTCTTGTTAACATTTCTGCTTTTCCAGTGGCTGGTGGCATCGTCTGGGTTGCAGTGAATTTCCAAATTCATGGTCCAACAGAGATTATTAATGTACCAAATGTACTTTGTGTTTCAATGGGAGATGTAGTGAAACAGAACATACGTTCAGATGATTGGGATGTGCAGACAATACAATCTTTGATTTCTGATTTAAAGTAGTATGCTGCCTTTGATGCTGAAGATCTGTATTTAAATACTGCTAATTATGCCGATTTATATTGTTACAAGCATGTTGGGTACCATTACCTGCATAAAGCTAATACATTTAGAAATGTTTTAATTACACACAGTGGGAACATTGCCCAACTCCATTAGAAAGCAGCTTGAATACTCTGTTAAAGAAATTTACATATTTTACAGATTTTGATATGTCCAACCCGGAGTCCTATTATTTTAAATTAAACATTTCATCTACTCCCAAGGTAATGTTAACCCACACAAAACTATTATATTCCAATTTGTTTATTCATAAATTGTCAGTTGGTGGCTATGAGCATTGGAAGGCCACCGTTGATTTAAAATCTGTTTGGGATTCTAGATCCTTGCAGGTTCGCGGCACTAAAGCTTTACATCGCTTGTGCCTCATTCTTACACAAATTCTATTTTTAAATGATTTGATTTATCAAACAACTTGTTTTGGATTGGCGACTGCCAAACAGATGAATGCCACTACCATCCCTACTCTGGCTACATATAATAACTGGAGCTTGCATACCAATTATTCCATTAAGAAACTGCAAGCTTTATTTCAAAATATGACATTTAATGTCTCTAGTTTAGACCCACTTGGATGGTTAGTTTGGCAGACAACTTCTGATGCCTGCCAATTATGTTTCCATAACGCAGTCCCTGGTTACAAACAGGTTAGACCTGATCCACGCTTTGCAAATACACGTTCGGTTACTACGTATTCTGTGGGTAAGTTATGTCAAAATTGGCTACAGC
The DNA here is from genome assembly GCF_964204655.1 of Triturus cristatus. Lineage (NCBI taxonomy): Eukaryota > Metazoa > Chordata > Amphibia > Caudata > Salamandridae > Triturus > Triturus cristatus. The sequence goes on along the minus strand of NC_140581.1, from coordinate 844,217,349 downwards.
ACTCATCCCCATCATCCGTGAAACAACATTTATCATTGTTATCCAATAACATTGATTTGGCTGACTTTATCAAGGGACATCCTGGTCCTAGAACAAAAAGATTTATTTACGCAGCTAACAATGAAATATGGAAGCTATCTCAAATTGAAGCTGCATCACATTTAAGAGAAATAGATCAGGCAAATCTAGAAAAAGTACTTGCTGTTGTTGACAATAGTATTAACACACTGTCTTCCCGCATTTACACCTTAGATAATATTGTTTCATCTGTTGTTGATATTGTTCAAGATGATGTGTCTGTGTTATATCATGATCAAAATCAATTGCGTTTAGTAATGCAGTTAGACTCTGCAGACTCTAAAAATGGGTAAAGTACCATGGGATTATTTAAACACATCTGCTTTGTTTTTGCCTTTTAATTTGACAGAGAAACAGCAGTTTATGTCCATGACAGATGCAACATACACTCTTGGCTCCGTGGCTGAAACTGGCTCTGCTGTTTGGCTCATCCACGGGGTTATCTCTTTACCATTCTCTTTGTTTAAATTGAGCTCCTGCATGTAGCATTACCCGCTAGGTCGCTATGAACCCTTAGGTAGCGCTTTCCTGCATGAAGTGTGGTCCTTGCCTTTCACTTACAGATGCCTGCGAGATGAGAAGGAGGTATACCTAACTGGGGAATCCTGTGATTCTACAATGGGTCGTTCCCTTGTTTGCAAAAATATACAGTTACACGGGCCTGCAGTCTTACTGTCCCGAACCTTGCATGTGTTTTAAAAGGTATTCCAGTCCCAGCTATAAAACCCACTTTCACCCTGCTTACTAGCGGTAGCTATCTTCTTTTAAATAACGAAGAATGTTGCGGTTTGCTGGCTGGCATACCCTACATTTTGACAGTTTCATAGCATTTAGTTTTCTGTAAAAATTAGCTTTTTCCGCCCCTGCATGGGAAGCTCGATAACTCGATTTGGCCTTCCATTCCAACAGTGAAAGCAGACTTCAATAAGTTGAGCAGAATAAGAGTGCTATTATTCCAAAAGGAAGTCCCCCTTACTTCTGCGCATGAGACATTCGTGCTCCAGGTGGCGAGCACCAATTCTGAGATTCAAGTCCTTCTAAATACTAACCTCCCACTACATTTTGGTGAATTGATTCATCGTATTTTCAATGCGTCTGATACACACGGCCTGGCACATTTTTTTAAAGTTGTGGGCTCCGGCCTTGTGGCCTCCTATCAGACTATATTTGGTGTGGTACAAGTCTTTATTCATTCAATTTTTTCCAGCGTCTTTGGTGGCTTACCTCTGTTAATTGCCATAGCCAATGGAATAATTCTATTGATTTGCCTGCTACGCAATGGCTGCACCGTTTGTGGTCCTACACAGCCCAGACTAGCTGCAAATGCTGCATAACCGTGTGCTTGAATGCTCTTGGACACTGAACTTGGCTACACTCAGCGTGGGATTGTGTTCCCATTTTGCGTACTACACTTGCGTGCAACCCGTCTTCTCATGTCTACAATGCTCCTTCTCATGGGCGCTGGATGTCTGCCTCTCCAATACAACATGTTCGGACCCGGCTTGTTAATGGGTGCTTTAATGGCCCATGAACAAGAATGTTCCGGAGTTGCCCAAATGGCACGTGCGGCTGCACTTGCAGTGTTGGCACAATGGAATGTCTGTGTAGCTGCGCAGAATCTCCTACAACACAGCTACATTGCATATCACGCAAGTTGTCCTACGATGGACATGGAACATACATGCTCATTCAGCTTGCTGAATTGGATGGCATCACTTTTTGCTACTGATGACAATGATTTCCTTTTGGAGGTTGTTGTGGTTTATTGCGCATACACTCTGCTGGATTAAGATGGCTGACTCACCGTGCACTACTGTGCCAGATTTATTTTTTGGGGGGTATTTTTTAGCGAAATATTATTTTTTTGGCCTGGCCCCTATTTACAATTTTTTTTTCTCTAAAAAATTCAACAAATTCTAGACGCTTTTGAACTCTGCTCTCACTTGTCGAACTCTGTTTTCATCCTATGTCTACATCCAATGGACTTACCAGGGGAGGGTGTAGTGAGGCTGCTGCATTCACTGCGGACATTGCTAATTTAGCATAGGTTAGCACAAACTTGGCTGCCATTTTGCTGCTGTTGCACACATTACCAAATTACTTTGTTTTCGAAAAACCTCTGCTTGTGCTTGTTCACATAAGAACGGTCTGTGTCTCACGTTCCTGGCTGTACTCTGTGGTTTTCGTCTGCACATGATGTTCAAGGTCGAAAAACAATGTCCTTGTTAGTCTGCTTTGGTCAGTCCTCCGCACTTAGACATAATACAATAACACAGCTGCACTGCTGAAAATCGAGTGCTTTTAATATTTGCATGCATGCATGTTAGACATACTCAGAGAGAACCTTGCCAGAGAGAAGAGCTGTGCTTGTCCTGAGCTGTAAACCTTTGCATCTAGACTTTGAGGTATAGGGTTCCCCCTGACAAAGCCCAGAGGACTTATTTTTTATAATAAACTAGTTCCTAGCACGGGGAGGGTGGTAAGGTACAATAGGCCTTTTTCCACTGTCTTTATAAAATGATATCCCTGTTTATTTTCTATGGAATTTCAACAATGCTGACTATATTGTGTTTATGCCTTATGCTGATAGTACTGGCCGTGTACTGCATTGTAGAGCACGTTAGTTAAATTAAACATTTTCAACTATACCGTGTCTCTGATTACACATGTTGTGGACAAGTATGAGTAAGTGATCGAAAGAGTGTTCTTGCTCCCGCGATTCCTGAGAGAGTCCGAGTGACAAGTTGTTTTTATGTTCAATGGGGGTGCGCAGCTCACAAAGTCCAGTAGTCAAAAGGTAGATGAAAAAATAGTTTCTTTATTTCAGATTGTGTTAAAATCATCAAACATAGACACTCCAGCCAACGCGTTTCATTCCCATACTGGGAACTTCATCAGGGTTGAAAGAGTAACAAACAACATGAATATTACATTCAAATAGTGAGACACAGGACTTAACAAAACTACACATATATGCACATAATTACATATAACCCTAATATACACACTCTTATTTGTGATAAATTAAGACTCAAATACTCACAAAGGACTTAACACATTGAGCACGTAAAAATTCCATGTAATATAAAACGAATTCTAAACTTAGAAAAGACCTAGTCCTTGACACAAGACACTTCAACATCATTTGATGACACGTTTTAACATAGATCGACAGTAATTCCAGAGGTACATAGGATCAGTACCAATTGATGGACTGAAATGCGCCAGTAACCAATTTAGACAGCCCTATAAAACAAGAGAGAGGTGTAAAGGCACAATTCTTACCAAATGAAAAAAGTAGTGCAAAGAGGCTTGTGTCTACCGCCTCACATTGGCAGGTTTTCGAATACCACAATCCTAACTGAGGTAAATTCTCTCAAGTTGAATGTGCATCTTTTAATATGCCTAACGGGTGAAATGCAGGATTTCAAAACAGGGCAATGCAAGTTAAGTTATGCTTCGTCCGTGTTTAGGAGAGGGCTAAAAAATATGCAGAAATACGCAGAGAGGTTTAAAATGCACAAATCTTACCAAATAAAAAGAGTAGTCTGAGACGGCTTGTATCTACAATCTCACATTGGCAGGTTTTCGTGTACCACAATTTTAACTGAGGTAGATTCTCACAGGGTGAATGTGCATCTATTAGTACGCCTGGTGGGTGAAATAAAGGATTTTAAAACAAAGTAAAGCAAGTTTATCTTATACTCTGTCGGTGTTATAGATGGGCTAGAGATATGAAGAGAACAAACGGAGGAGGAGAACACATGGGGAAAGTAAAACCAATCGTATCATGTTGCGCCAGCTCAGTTATTACACAATAAAGTTATATACCAGGAAAGAGAAATACTGTGTTTATATAGCCACATATCTTTATATCCCCCAATCAGACTAAACCAACATATCAAAGTCCATAACTTGAATGCAATATATTTAATAAAGACATACCTAATTGGCCACTTGGTCCAAGTAGGCGTAATGTGGATTAAGTTGAGACCCAACCAAAAGGAGTAAGTGGTCAGGCTAGATCTGTAATCGAAGGAATAGGGTTGAGGATAATAACGCTCCTAAGTGAACATGTCAATAAGTCAGACTGGCATGTGGTCTTTCCCCAAATAGTCACAAAACAAAAGTCCCCACCCCCAAGCCTCTTGTCAACCACCTTATGTAACCGGACAATAACATGAAGGATCGTACCTCATAAAACGTCCAATTTATTAGACGCTGTCCATAAATTATTATCTTACACGGTCCCGTGTGTTGCACTGGTGCCCAGCACTGTGGTCACAGGTATGATAAATCCTGTAAAGAGGGAGAAAAAGGAACCCGTTATGATGCTCAGATAGGCATCAACCCCACTGACAATATTCACAAGCCAATTCCCTATTATTCCAAGACCGATTCTACCGGTATATACAATGCTGTGCAGAAGGACCCTGCACTGCGCAAGAATTACCTACAATGCTTTCTAATAAACGTATCACGTAAGTCCTAAAACGTATCCTCCTGTCTGCCGGCCCTCTCCCTATTCGGGAATGATGGAACTGTCCCTGCGCATTTCACGTTCAAAATACTGGTCTATAAGTCTGCTCCATATGCAAGCAACATGATGGGTTGCCAAGTTCCCAAGTTAGTAGCTAGGTAAGAAAAAGTGTGCTCCAGGCAGAAAAAAATTATTAACAGATGAGACGCTCCAGCATTCTCAGACTAATTACCATAGCTCAAAGCTTACTACACCCTTCAAAGATAGCCCACATTGTATATTTAGCCTTCGCAATACCAGCCTCCTACTTCCTATCCATACTTTGGAACCAGAGAGCCACTTCCCACAATGTAAAGACCAAAGATAAAAAGCGCTTCCCTGCCTAGACCCTCTGACCTCGAAGCGGTACGGGTAGTCCTCCCTCTTCGTGCACAAAATCGAAGTTCCCACCACCACTGTAAATACACGGGGCTCCACCCTCATCCAATTACCAGCATCCAATCTGCGACTGCCATTCCCGGAACTAGAATTTCACCCATGTAGGTTTCCGAAAGAAGGTGGAAAACACCGTTGCCATTTCTTAGTGGTATACTACGCCCTTAGGTCGGTTAAAATCAACACTCACGCCCGAATATTAAATAAAACAAACAAATTGCCATTAATGTAACAACTCCTTATGACTGAATCAATCCAGTGCTTAAAGAGATACCAAAAAATGACGCGACGGAGTGTACAACATAATGCTCCACTGTGAGATTAAGAAAGCGAGTGGTCGCCAAACACAAGCGATCTAACTCCTCCTCAAGTTGAATTCATTTCCAAACACGTATTGGAAACCGAATGAGGAAAAAACAACTGTTGTTATATATCAGAGAGCGATATATCCCAAAGTCAATCAAAGATTTACTAAAGTGTGGCGACATGCCATTCATAACAATAGACCTCCACGAAAATAAGGAGGAATGTCCGCCATAGATGAGCGGTCTGACAACTTCTCGAAATAAATGAATTACCAATCATATATTGGAACCGATGGGGGGAAAAAAGACATCACTATTATCATAATTGAGATCAAGTCAGCCCCCAGATCTGTAGGTATACATGCACACATTTGAGACCCTTATATTAAAGTGGCGGAAAAAGAGGGGCCGGGTAGGTGGTGCAGCGTGGAAAGTATGATAGTGGATGATCCCAGGTGGCTAAAAAAAGGGGATGCTACAGTGAATGCACAGTTATAATCTATCTCACAAATAACTGGCGATATACCAACAGCATTAAGCCAGTGTTTCAATGCAATCGCATCTCCGGCACATCCTGGAATGGCATTTCGGAAAAAGTCAATGTTCAATTGAACCTGGTGCATTTCTCATATGCTAAAGGTACAAACAAAATAATCTCTAGGAGGTCACAGTCCAGCGGAGGTTACGTATCCCAGGCTAAACACAATAAATGTCAACATTAGACACCGCTAAATGATAATTGTTATCAGAATCTACTCGATGGCTACTTCCCATACTACAGTAACACAACATTTGATAAGAAGGAACATTTAAACCATTTCCTAGAAAAAAATGCATTTCATGATCAGTGTTAAACCCCTTATTGATGCTCCTAAGTCACACTCTCTTAAGTTAATTTCTCTATCTCCACCTATTGCTCCCATCTCAACATGTTCATTGGCATGGAACCAGAAAGTGGCTAGGCCATTATGGTTTTTAGCAAAATGGTCTGTCATTGGGTATCGCAAATCTCCTTTGAGAATGTCCCTTCAGTGTTTCTGAATAAGAAGTTTAAAACTACATTTGGTGCTGCCCAAATAGATAAGCCCACATGGACACCCAATTACATATACCACAAAGGTGGTGTAGCAGTTAATACATTTTGTGATATGGAAATTTGTAGAACCATTATAGGTGAAATTCTTAGTCTTATTTATACCCAAATTGTAGATATTGCACGAACTGCACATGTAAAAACCCTTTGGTTTTGTTGGTAACCATGTTGCCCCCTTTCCAGTGACAGTAGCCACGTAGCTTGGACAAAGTTTGTTTCTTAGTGTGTTACCTCTTCTATACGTAACAGATGGATTGTTCCTGATTGCATTACAGAGGCTGGGGATTTCATCCAGCAAGTGTCAATTCTGTTTCAATAATTTGAAAATTGCGTCACTGTACGTGGTATACTGTGTCACGAATCTAATGTCTAGATTTTCCTTCTTGTTTCTGGCCCTCCTACCTTTCGTCAATGGGGATTCTCTAGTCAGTGTGTGTGCTCTGCTTTCAGCTACGTCCAGGACCCCCTTTTCGTATCCTCTAGCTAGAAATCTGCTCTTTACTTGTTGGATGTTATTGTCAAAACTGTCATCTCCGCTACAGTTGTGCCTCATGCGGACCATCTCCCCATATGGGATATTCCTGATGGTTGAACTTGCATGTGCGCTACTGGCGTGTAGTATCGCGTTGCAAGCAATCTCTTTGCGATGCAACGTACTTTGTATCAGCCCATCCTTAACATAGAAATGTAAATCTAAAAAGTCAATGCTCTCCTTGTGATACTCCATTGTAAATTGGACATTGCAAGGATTGGTGTATAAAAACTGGGAATATTCCAGGAGCAGTGTCTCAGTTCCCGACCATAGGCAGATGATATCGTCGATGTACCTCCCCCAGAACACAATGTGTTCTGTCCAGGGGGAGGCACACTGTTCCAGGCATGCTCCCTCTCATACCACCCCATGAAGAGGCAAGCATAAGAGGGAGCAAACCTGGAGCCCATGGCCGTGCCCCCTCTTCTGATGGTACCATGTGCCATCATGTAGGAAGTAATTCCTGGTGAGGATTAGCTTCATCATCTCGAGGACCATCTGATTTTTTTCATAGTGGTCAGCCTCCTTTCTATCCAGATAAAACCTGGCAGCCATGAGTCCAAAGTCATGTTGTATGCACGTATACAGACTTGTTACACCAAACGTCACAAAAAAAAGCTCGTCAGACCAAATGAAGTCCTTAAATTTGGATAAAATATCCTTACTATCTTGGATATATGACGGTAAGTCAAGGACATGTTTGCGCAACCTGAGGTTAATGAATTCTGAAAGCCTTTCCGTGGGTGAGCCCAACCCTGAAATGATCGGTCTCCCAGGGGGAAAGCCCCCTTTCTTGTGTAATATGGGAAGAATATAGATGCAAGGGAACCTGGGGTTGTCAACTCACAGATATCTATATTCCTGATCACTCAGTAGACCAACACTCTGTTAGTTTCACATTAATATCCATAGTCAATTCGTTTGTGGGATTGAAACTCAATTTGTCATAGCACTGGACATCACCCAGTTGTCATTCCATTTCCCCAAAATAGTCCACTCTATTCATTACAACAACGTTTCCGCCCTTGTCAGCTTTCCTTATGACAATTTCTTTGTCATTTTTAAGCCTTTTAAGTGCTTCTCTCTCTCCCAGTGTCAGATTGTGCTGTGACCTCTGTTGTGGTCTGCCTTGCTTCTCTAGTTTGTATAGGCCCTCACTTACTCGTTCAGTGAATATATCAATGTTGTGATGGTACATATTTGATGTGAATTTGGATGTAGGTCTTAGCCCACTTTCCCCTGCAACATTCTCACTTATGCTTAGTTCCTCCAAAACGGATTGTATGTCCACTTCTACCCCACCACACAAAGGCATCAAGCATTGCAGGTTCCTAACCTCAGCTATGGTATAATCAGTTTGTTCAGCATTGTTACTAGAAACATTACTGTGCAGCAATTTATCATTGAAAAAATCTTTTAATTGTAAGGTTCTTGAAAATTTAAAGAGGTCCACATGTACATTAGCAAAATGCCCAGCCTCGGTCAGGCAGAAGCCCAAACCCTTACAAAGTAAACTTCTTTCATCAGAGTCCAATATTTTACATGAGAGGTTAATAATTTCCAATTCTAAGTTGCCCTTGTCTCCTCCCTGTGTGGAGTGACATGTTCTAGGATGTTTAATTATTGGTAGCTTCGCTGTAGTAAGGAGAACGAGTGAGACACTATAGCTAGTTGGATTAGAGTTCTGGGCACTAAGGTGGGTAGTTGGTACACCACAATACACCGAGGTCCTGGTTTCCTGTGCATAGTTCTGTATATGGGCAGAATCCCTGCAACACTCTGTTAGTTTCACATTAATATCCATAGTCAATTCGTTTGTGGGATTGAAACTCAATTTGTCATAGCACTGGACATCACCCAGTTGTCATTCCATTTCCCCAAAATAGTCCACTCTATTCATTACAACAACGTTTCCGCCCTTGTCAGCTTTCCTTATGACAATTTCTTTGTCATTTTTAAGCCTTTTAAGTGCTTCTCTCTCTCCCAGTGTCAGATTGTGCTGTGACCTATGTTGTGGTCTGCCTTGCTTCTCTAGTTTGTATAGGCCCTCACTTACTCGTTCAGTGAATATATCAATGTTGTGATGGTACATATTTGATGTGAATTTGGATGTAGGTCTTAGCCCACTTTCCCCTGCAACATTCTCACTTATGCTTAGTTCCTCCAAAACGGATTGTATGTCCACTTCTACCCCACCACACAAAGGCATCAAGCATTGCAGGTTCCTAACCTCAGCTATGGAATAATCAGTTTGTTCAGCATTGTTACTAGAAACATTACTGTGCAGCAATTTATCATTGAAAAAATCTTTTAATTGTAAGGTTCTTGAAAATTTAAAGAGGTCCACATGTACATTAGCAAAATGCCCAGCCTCGGTCGGGCAGAAGCCCAAACCCTTACAAAGTAAACTTCTTTCATCAGAGTCCAATATTTTACATGAATGGTTAATAATTTCCAATTCTAAGTTGCCCTTGTCTCCTCCCTGTGTGGAGTGACATGTTCTAGGATGTTTAATTATTGGTAGCTTCGCTGTAGTAAGGAGAACGAGTGAGACACTATAGCTAGTTGGATTAGAGTTCTGGGCACTAAGGTGGGTAGTTGGTACACCACAATACACCGAGGTCCTGGTTTCCTGTGCATAGTTCTGTATATGGGCAGAATCCCTGCAACAATATCAATCCCCTAATTCAGCTAACCGATATAAGTACATATTGGTAATTATTGATTCATGTTCTTGATTCCTGTGGGTTTAGCTACAGAGAAATGCAGGCACTTCAAGCAGTAGTAAAAGATTTGCATTGCCTAGTGTCAATGGGGGCAGTTCATTCATTTCATTCAGAAAACGGTCCAGCATTCACCTCCAAGGCTTACAGGGATTCAATGTCTGCTCCGGGAATTTGTCTGCAATTGAGCAACCCGTTCAAAGCTGATTCAAACAGCATTGTAGAGATGGCCAATGGCATGTTTAAACAAACTTTGACTGCTAGGGTGCTATGTTCAGGACTTTGTTGGTACCATAATCTGTATGGAGTTCATAGAGCATTAAATAACTTGCCTAGACAAGTATAGGGAGGGGACACTCCATATGAGGTACTCTTCGGAGATCCTACGTATGTGCATGGCTTAGTTAATTCTGGGAAGGTGGCGGCTGACGATAAATTTGACTTGGAGAAACGTTTCAATGTTTTACAGAGTATCCAAGAAGTCAGAGACAAGGTATCTAAAACAAACCACTTTGATGCCACCACCTTTGAAGAGAGGTTATTTCTGCTGCTGACAGGTGGGTTCCCACAGCTGGGGACATAGTTTGGGATAAAATCCACAATAAGCAAACATTTGAACCATCTTACAGCCCTTAGTGTCTAGTGAGTTAGAGATGATGAGACCCTTTCGGTTCCTGACGCACTCCGTATAACAGTGACATAAGTGCGTGGGTGATGAAATTCATATTGTAGAATGGTCAGTTAATGTTACATGCTGAGGACGTGTAATACCAAGCTCCGTGTGTGGTGCGATCATAAAATATGTACCTGGGCTGGGTAGGATGAGACAGAGGATTATGTAAACCCTGTGACCTGAGGAACCAAGAGTGCTCCCCTGGAGAGTTTGCTGTGGTCCAGCAAACTGCTCATGCCTGCCACATGGGCCTCAGTCAAAGTGAAAATCGACAGTTGACGTATGTGGAGTCAAAGTGCCAATCCAGCCAGCGCTCGGTCAATGAAGAAATTAAAGGCCTTACAGAAAGTTTCTTTACCGTTGGCTAGAGATTTTCTGATAAAGTTCAAACAAGAGGTACTGCACCATGGCACGACACAGAGCCATCATTCATACAGTACAGAGAAGTGCTAAAGGCAGTAACAACCAGGTACGAAAAGCACAACGAGCGACCACAACCAGATGCAAGAGAATGCTGTGAGCAAAAGCAAGCAAACTCAAGGAAACGCAGAAGGCAGTAGAAACCTGATACAATGCAAAGAGGTGAGAAGGGTGACGAACCCATGCAAGAAACAAAGCCACTACTTACCACCAAGAAGAAGACAGCACCGTACAACCGGAGAGCGGCTGCGACGACCCAAATGTCAGCGTGTGGCTAGTGCATGACGAAGGTGACAAGTACAAGCAGGCAACAGGCACCGCAGGAGCAAGTTCTGCTCCTGGTAGTAAGTAGCACCACAGGTTATGATGCTGCCGCATTCCTAAACCCACCTCTTCCCTTCGACACTGCCATAAAGCAAAATACTTATGACAGATGGACCACCTGGATCGAAACCTTTGATGATTTCATTGATGTGCTGGGAGAAGCAAATGACAAAAAGATCATTAAATATCTAAAGTATTTAGCTGGGGACAGTGTAAAAGAATTGATAAAAGAAAATACCACAATATGATGATGTGACTTACCATCAAATCAAAGAGGCGTTAAATATCAAGTTCAATCCCATGCCGAATGTTGACTATGAAAGGTACATTGTTAGTCGGGAAAGGCAGAGAGCTGGTGAAACGATGGATCAGTTTGTAGAAAAACTTGATTCGCTCATAAAGCATTGCAAGTTCAAAGAGTTCAATGATGAAGAGGCCATGCATCTTAGGGTAATAGAGGGTTGCCTCTCTGATTCCGTCAGATGACAAATGCTGAAATAGAGGCACTCAGCTTGAAGCAAGTACTCATGGCTGCCAAAGCGGAATAAAGAGCTGACAGACAAGCCGCTAACATGGAGACTGGAACGGGCCAAAATAAATCAGCGCTGAGTTTGAAAAGTAAGGCAAAAGATAAGGCCATAAAGTAATGTCTGCAAAGAAAAAGAAGTTGTGTTTTCTTTGTGGATTTTCCTATCCACATGCGGATAGATTTCCCACCATTGGACAGGTATGGAAAGGCTGACGTTAAGCCAACCACAGCAAGGAGGTCATGTCGAGTAAGTTCCAGCAGGCTATGTGAGACAATGTCACCACTGAGTCGAGAACAGGCCCCAAACTGAAGAAAGAATTTTCCTTGGATGTCAAGTTAAGCTTCTTTTTACCAAGAGCCAGTGTACTGCCAGACGACAGAATAGAAACTGCAAAAGCTAGCTCAGTCGGGAACGGCAGGGAACCGTAGAGACTGGTGGACTCCAAAGGGAGTCGAAGACGAGACAGGAGCATCGTGAATGGAACCACAGGGTGCTAAGAAGCCAGGAGGTCACAGTCACCACGAATCGCCCCACCACTCTCCTGGAGGAGCGTGGCTTGCTCGTATCCTGGGCCCTTACGAGAGGAGGGGAAGGAAGCAGCGAGAAACAGAGCACTTAGCTCTCCATACTGCATTACGGAATACTAGCATTGTGCTTATTTGATCGAGTTGGTTCTTTTTGAGTTGCTTTCACAAGCTTAATTGAGACTAATTCCCCTTGCAAGAGTATTCAATGCAGCACCCACTTGGTAATGGGAGCACTATTTGATGGCATGTAGGCACTAGTGAAAATTCCTCACATTCCACAAGCTTGGTATCATTCATACCATTATAGAAAATCTTACCTGAGCCTTTTGTCTTCGTCTGAGGGGCATTCTTTGGATCGGTGGTCTCAACTTCCCTGCATCCAAAAGAAAGAGGAACTGACGTCTTCAAATCTCCAAGATTTTTCCTCTGACCCCATAAAGCTACAGTGAATACATAAATGACACCTGATTGAAAGCTTGTTGCCGGTGGTGGGGGCAGGCTTCAGGCCCCAGTTCTCCCTGCGGCAGGAAGCCATCTACGCTACTGCAAGTGCCCAGAGTCACATACTTATTCCTGAGCAAAGACTGGGCCAAGTACGGGCCCGTCTGCACCCGTCCACGGCTGTTCGAGGCTGGGCTAGTCCTTCCCTCTTTCATTCATTTTTTCCCCACTGCAGTCTATCTGGTGAGTGTTTTTATCCTACGCTGACAATGGGTAAGCGGAAAGGAGCAGGGGGTCCCAAAGTACACCGGCCGGTCAAACCACCACCATTGACAGTATGATGGAAAGGGCAATGGGGATTGTGGAAAAGGATATTACATTAACAGAAAGCAGGTCATCCTTGGATTATGGTTTCAATCAAGGATCCCAACTGGCTGAAAAACCTCTGCCTGAGGGCACTCCTGTACTATGTCTAACCAACGATTCACTGTAACAGGAGATCCCACCCATTTTGGAGGAACCAACAGTAGGCAAAATTGGTAACCGTTCATCACCCTTAAATTCTGGCAGCTCTATAAGTACTTTACCTGATCGGGGATCCAGCCGTAATAAAAAATGTCATGCCATAAAGTCATCAAAGGGTACTGGGACAGGGAGTGCTAAATCCACATGCCAGGGGCAGTTGACCAATTGGTGTTTAAAACCGCCCTTGTCACAATCAACAAAGACTGTAGACAGTTCTTTTATGGAGTCGTCAAATGTTAATCTATTGTATGAAAAATTGGGTGTTGTCATTAATGAAAACCTTCAACCAATTAGGGCTCAACTGTCTAGTATTGAGAAATGTCTGCTTGATATTGCGTCAAGGCTATCCATCCTTGATTCATCTAGATTGTTATCCGTGTCCGCACTCAAATCTCAATCGCTCATAAAAGTGAATAACTATGCCCAAACTGATCACCCAGTTGATGTTTTAGACTCTTCTACAACATCAACTGCCACTACAATACAGGAGAAATTGATGGCGTCTGCGAGCCTAGGAATATGTAAAACTCAGAAGGAAAAATGCGTAGGCCATCTGACGGATGGGCTAGTTAATCCACCCAAACATGAACCTGCCCAGTTAGCGGTTAACCTAATTAAGCCTAATCAGAACACTCTTTCTGTCCTTCCTAACAAGGACAAACTGGCTTTACCTCCAGCCTCATGCCCATATGTTCTAGTTCTTTCTGGAATCCCCACTTAAGGACTCCCAGAATGGCCAGAGATACGTAATAAATGTCTCAATTGGCTACGGAAGCATAAACACTTTAACAGCTCACATTTTCATGAAATCTTGATGGCCAGAAGGGTAGGGTGGGCTGCACAATCTAGGAAGGACATTGCAGGAGACTGCATCATTATAAACTTTCGTATACCAGCTATAGGAAGATATCTGCTGGGTTTGAAGAAGGACAGAAGCTTGTTCCACACCAACATATGCGCTCTCCCATTAGGCTACTTTAATAAGCCAACTGGGCAAGAAATCTCCTCTGGAAGCACCACTTTACATAATCCTGGGCCTCAGTTTGTCTTTCAAAATAGATATGCTCCGTTAAATGAATTTGAAAACCTAGACTGAATGGGGGATAAAAAGAACAAAATATCCTTAACTGCCCAATTAAGACCTCATTCCCAACCTTAAGTCTAATGTGCGATTATCCCTCTGGTTCCCCTCTCCCCTCCTTCAACATTATTGAGACCAACGAGGACGATAGGTGTCCAAAGCCATCTGAAGCTGATAAGTGTCCAAAACTGCATATTTTAAGTTGGAATGTGACCGTCCTTGCATCAAAATTATTGTTACCCGAGTGGGTAATGTTTATAAAATAATTTAACATATTATTGTTCCAGGAAACATGGCTTGTGAACGATATTCATGTTGATGGCTTTGATTGTTACTATGTTCCAGCTATATCATCGCCCAGCCTACATATAAATAGGTTGCTTTAAGATTGAAATGGAGAGATATTGACCAAGTCCAACTCTTCCACACTATAGTCATAGAAAATACAGCCCTGGTTGAAGTATGCTTGAGCAATAATGGTGTGAGTCAAGGGGTGGTTCCAACCTTAACTCAATTATGCCTAAATATTAAAAGCAAATTGCTACGCCCCACTCTAAACATTCTAAATCAAGGTGGTTTGATCATGAATGCTCAATGGCTAATCGTAATTTAGGGAAGGCACTCAAATCTATCCCTAGGGATCCTTTAGAAGTGGATACAAACAATAAGATATATAAAACACAACAGCAAGTGGAAAATGGGTAATGCTACAAAATCAAGATTCACTTGCAATACTCATGGCATCAAAAAATAGTAATTCGTTTTGGAGTGAGGTATCTGCACAAAGGAGAGGGATACAATTGGAAACCCCGTTAAGTTGTTATATTGCTATTGCAACTTGGTAGGCACATTTTTCTAAAATCTATGCTTCTGTTGATGATCCAAGTACAGAAAAGGTGAAGGGCCATTGCAATGAATTTTGTATCTCTATAGATGAAGAGGAGGAAGGAAATGCTCAAAGTCTGGGTGGGAAGGCTCCCGTACCAGATGGAGTTCCAATAGATCTTTTAAAATATTCCATTGAGTTCTGGGCACCTCTGTTAGTGAATGTTTTTAATGGTTTGACTCACTCCCCTCTACCTGAATCTTGGTCAATGTATATCATCATGCCGCTTTACAAAAAGGGAAACAACACCCAACCTAGTTGCTATAGACCGATCCCCCTTATCGACACTACAGAAAAGATTCTAGGGAGAATCTTATACAACCGTATTACGAACTGGGTAGAAGCAACGTCAGTTTTATATCCCTGTCAATCTGAGTATAGGAGTAATGTTGGCACGGACGAACAATGCTCAAACTTGACACTGATGATAGGAAAATATACAATTGCAATAAGTCACCAATGTATTTAGCATTCAAGAATCTATCCCAAGTTTTTGACTGTGAAAAATCTGTCTAAGCGTTAGACAAACCTTTTAGCGCAGGGACTGGACGAGGCACTAGTGCCCTTTCTCATATATTTGCACAGACATGAAGGACAAGGTTAGGATCACCACAGATGGTGAGGTTTCATTTCCAATAAATGTTTCTTGAGGAGTGACGCAAGGTTGAATACTGGCACCACTGTTATTCATATTATATATTAATAACCTTAACCCGTTTTTAAGGATCATGACCACAGACGTACCTCTAATCAATGGCTCCCCTTTACCTACACTTTTATATGCAGATGATGCAGTTTTAATGGATTGCACGCCGAATGCTGTACGACGCCTGGTACAGGGCTTTGTTGATTTTATGTTCACCTTAGATTTACAAATTTTAACAAATCTTTTATTATGGCCTATGACCCAAAGAGACATCATGTATCCTCTATATTTGAAGGCAACAAAAACAAGCTATACAAATTAGTACTTTTTCCTATTTCGGAATATCATTTGCAGCCACAGGCTCATGGGGCCCACAGGTTGTGCAAAGCAGGCAAAAACTAACAAAATCAATTTGCGCACTATTTTCCGTACTGCAACCAAAGGGTGGGGGTGCACTACCCCCTTTATTGCAAATATATAAAACAGAATGTTTGCCTGCAGCCACGTATGGCGCTGGTGTCTGGGGATTTCAGAATTGCAACCCAGTTCAATTGGAAGAGAACAGACTTTGTAGAAAGGCCCTTATTGCTCCTGTTTCGTCTTCTACTTACATTTGCCCTAGAGAAATAGGCATCCCATACATCGAGGATTACATAAAGTCCTGACCGCTGTTATTATGGCTTGGCATCTGGAAAAATGAAAAAGCTTGTTTAACCAGGAACATCATTAAGGATTGCTTCAGTTGTGAGAAGGGGATTGAAATTCCACAGCTAGCCAGTGTAAGATCCATACTATGCTCCATCAATCTTGAACAGATTTTTAATGATCCATTTAACAACTTAAATATTAATTTAAAAAACTGTTAGGGCAGGCACTATACGACCAGGCAATTTCCAATCGACTGCGTAAGGAAACTGTGAAGGAGAGCGTTTCAAATTACATGTTGCTCAGCCCCTGAGATAACATGGCAATGTACTTAACTAGAGTAAGAGGGCGGTGGGAACGAAGCCTTCTATTTCTGTATAGGGCTGGTACAGCAAAATATCTGTAATGTTTTCTGCTGGGTTTTAACATTAATTTGGATTTTACCCCATGTCCTTGTGATGCAACTTAGGACAGTCGACGTCACATTTTATGTTTTTCTTATTCAATCCAAACATTCTCTGGTGCCTTTTTTAAAGAAATTAGGAGTTACACATTTAATAGAGGAACGTGAATTGTTTCTTCACCTGAATGATGAAGCTGAGACAACTTGTTTGGATGCCTTTTTGAAAGCTGCTGTAAGAGTACAATTGCTCCATGAATACTGTATAGCTCTGATGCACGATTTTGCCCTTTATGTACTTTTAAGGGGACAGGATCTCTAAACTTTTTTATTCATTATACGTCATATTTATGTATGTTTATGGTTTTTTATGTAATTAATTGGATGTATTTGTATTGTTGTGCTTTTATGGCTACAGCATGTATTCAAATAAAGTTATATTGAATTTGAATTTGACAACCATTTTGTGACAGTCTGCAAAGTAAAGGAAAGATCAATTGCGTCATGTAGAAAAAGCACAATGGAGGCAAGATCAACTGCGTCGCGTCAAGAAAATAAAATGGATGCCAGAACGTTCCAGGTGCGATGTTCTTCGCACATCCACAAGGCAACATCAGGTGAGTCAATTAAAAACTGAGGGACATTAATTGCCATCAAATTCTTCATCTAAAAGTTTGTCACCATCATTGTCAAGCGACAGTGAGGAAGATGGGTGTGCGATGTCAATGTTGACTGCTGGATGATGTGCACATGTAGGATAAGCTTCTTGCAAGAAAGAATGCAGTCAAAGCTAGGCCGAAAAGTGAAAGTGTGAAATTCATTTGGACACTGTCCCAAGATCACACTGAAAGTGATAAGGTGTTCCATACCTTTTATCATAGACAGTGGTGCATCGATAAACATTATGCCAGTGGAAATGTACAATGAGCTGTCTCCAGTGCCCCGCTTAATTCTGTCGAAAACCACAGTGTACACGTGGGCTGTTTCGACGCCACTGCAAAGTCAAGGTTCATTCATAACAATTATAAAACATAAAAATTCAAAAGTACAAGTGCCAATTCATGGCTTGCCAGGCACTTCATTGAGCGCATGTTTACTCAGTTTCAGTACTGCTGCTGCTGACATGGAGCTGATTTCTGTACACCACAATGTCAATAGTGAATCCATTTCCATCTTTCTTTCATGGATTAGGGAAACTTGAGACCATGCAAGTGCAACTTCACATAAATGAGGACATCGGTCCTGTTGCTCAAAGACATGGTTTAGTTGCATTCCATTTACAAGAGGCTGTTGAGAAATAACTTGATACCTTACTAAAACATGACATCATTGAGCGATCCATTGGTCAAGCGCCATAGGTCTCACCCATAGTGGTACTGCCAAAAAAGGATAGTGCTGTGTGCATCTGCATTGATATGCGTCAAGCGAACAAGGCGATTGAAAGAGAATAACATCCAGGTCCACACAGCGCCGTCATGATTACACAACTGAATGGAGCTAAAGTCTTTTCCTTCCTTGATTTGAACAAAGGGTGTCATTAGCTCGAACTGGCAGAGAATTGCAAGTACATTGCTACCTTTTTGACTCATGTTGGTTTATTTAGATACAAAAGGCTAAGTTTTGGAGTGCCATCAGCTGGCAAACGTTTTCAGGATGTCATTCATCGCATAATACAGCCAGTCACAAATGCTTTCAATTACAGTGATGACATCGTTTTTGGGGCCACTGGCCACACCAAAGTTACATGATAAAGCTCTTACACAAGTGTGTTGTATACTTGCTGATATAGGTCTCACTTTAACTGCAGCAAAGTGAGAGTTTCATCAAACCAAACTCAAGTTCTTTGGTCATATCTTTTCTAATGGGGGAATGACTCTGGATCCACATAAAGTACAGGCCTTGTCATCAGGTTCTACTCTCCAAGATGTAACTATCCTGAAATTCTTCTTTGGTATGGCCAGTTACTGTTCAAGAGATATACTTGACTTTGTCACTGTAAGTGCCCTATTGAAAGACTTAACAAAACAAAATGTCCCATGTCAACGGTCGAGTGAATGTAGAAAAAGCTTCAAGAAAATCAAGAATGAAACTGAGAATGCAATTGAAATGTCATACTTTGATCTGAAATTGTAGACAGAGGTTGTTGTTGATGCGAGCCCAGTGGGTTGGATGCCATCCTTGCTCAGCACACTGGACATCCCAAAGACCCACAACGCATTGTGGCTTATGCTAGGCAAAGTTTGTCGACAACAGGACATGCCTTTTCATAACCTGAAAAAGAAAGCCTCACTGTGTTGTGGGTTTGTGAATATTTTCACATGTTCCTATATGGAAAATATTTCACAGTTGTCACTGATCACCAAGCATTGCTCAACTTTTTTGGCAATGATAAAGCCAAGATTCTCCCTCCCATTGAGAGATCGGGCTGCGATTGCAGGAGTATGATTATAAGATTTGCATTTTCCAGGAACTGATCAAAATCCTGCTGACTACTTCTCACATGTGCCAATACAGTGACATGGCACTACTTCTAAAGCGGCTGATGCCTATGTTATCTTCATTGTGAAGTCCAGTACCCCTGCAGCCACATTGGGAGAACAAATCATTGCTGCCCGTGTACTGACAGGAATTTGCTAATACTCAAAGACATTATTACACACCAATCGTGGTAAACACATACTTGACTGCTTCATGATGACCTTGAATACCAGAAATTTAAAAAAGTGCAAGAAGAACTTTGATTTACCCCAGAAGGTATCATCTTATGAGGGTCGAGGATTGTCTTACCAGAAAGTCTGAGACAACAACTTATTGAACTGGCCCATGAGGGACACTGTGGAGTTGTTGCTGTGAAACAAGCTTAACAGGACCAAGTGTGGTTTCCCCGTCTTGATGAAAGAGTTGAAAAAAAAGTGAAAGGCATGTCATTTGTGCAACTGCTTGTAATTGAAGACAACCCCACATCTGTTAAACATGTCTAATTTCCCAAAGCATGCATGGGAGAAGATTGCAATTCATTTCTTTGGTCCCCTCGACAATGGATATCATCTACTAGTAATTGTTGATGAATATTCCCACTTTGGGCATGGAGGTAGTCTCCCCATGCCCTGCCATGTTAACTTAATGTTTGGGAGAGCCATGGGAACCAAACTACCACAATGGACCACTGAGAGATCTATTGACATTAATAAACTTTGAATCACTGATTCGTCTCGCAAATGCAAAATCAAGACCTATGCGGACAGATGTTGCTGTGCTTGAAGCGCTATGTTCAACAGAGGAGGTTATCGCCAGGCAGAAACGGAAATGCAAGTCCGATGCTCCTTTTGATTCTGACCCTCTGAGGGTTGTTACTAGTAAAAGATACATGGTGACTGCTCACCGTCCTGGAAAGTCCAATACATGAGATTCTTTGCATTTCAAGCACCTTCGTCGATCTTCACCAACGCCAGATGCCAGGAGTGAGACTTGTTCATCTGAGAATCCAGAAAGCCCTAGTACTGTACTGATGTCTCCAATGCCAGTCATGGACACTTCTCTGGAATATTCGCAGCCTCACACGACCAGATCGGGACAACTGATTCAAGCACCAAAATGCATTATTAAAGAGTTGTAATGTATATATTTATTATTGGAACTTTTTATTTAACAAAGGGGGAGATGTAGTGTCTTGTGAGTTTGAGATGATGGGAGCCTTTTGGTTCCTGAGAGACTCCATAGAACAGCGACCTAAATGCGTGGGTGTGGGGGATGGAATTAATTATGTAGAATGTTCAGTTAACGGTTACACATTGAGGAATAAGAACATGTAATACCAAGCTCCATGTGGCGTGATCATTCACATGTACCCGGGCTGGGTAGGACGTTACACAGCCAAACCGTCACTGTTCTTGGGATAAAAGGCAACAGAGCTGTTATTCTGCCTGGCTTTAGGAGAAACAGACAGTGTCAATCAACCACATCAAAAGCACTATGTGACCAGTCCTCTACAGTCAACATCTGCAGACCCTGTTGCAGGGATTTTTTGCAGGGATTCTGTTTGGGAACAGAATTTTGCCTGGGATCACAGGATGTCAGTATGTAGAGACCATACCACATCAGTACCTATGGGTTCAAATCCTGACTAGCTCATCATGCTTTACCTGCCCTCCTAACCTTTCCAGAGTAACAGGCAAGTTAGCACCCCAGAATAAAACACTCTGGTCCCCTCAGGTAACTGATGTAGCAGGTCATCACCTTGCATTCTCTCACTCATGCATGTTCATAATAAACAGAAAAGAGATCCGAGAACAGTTTACAATATTTATTGAACCTAATGTGCTCTATTATGAAGCAACTGTGCTGCAACTAGAAAACATACAAAACTAAGTAATGAAAATAGCATCACTAATAAACTGTACCCAATGAAAAGCCCTATCATGGTCAATGGTATACCTGCCCATAGCCTAGCCTCACAATAATATAATAAAGATCTCTGGGATGGTACCGGGCTCCAAACTTGGCATTTACCGGTAGCCGGTCTGCATCCCAGATGGCGCAAAGTTGGTGCTCCCGTCCCGTGACCTTTCCTCTGCTAGAAATCTCTCTTCTCTGTTTTCAAAATAGCAAGGCTTATACTGTAAAAAATGCTCTACTCGAAAACAGCAGTTCAGCTGGATCTTTTTATTGTGTCAAGGTGTTAGTGTCCGACCACAGAGAAAAACAGGGTACAATACTGTTTGATCTTGTACTGAATGTTCAGTCTGAATCCCAGCAGAAGAGCTGAAAAATAAAACATATGCTGTCTATTTCTACAATAATATCTTGTCTCAAAAACAAGCATGTTACGTCGTAATGTGAGCAAAGTGAAAGCAGCCTACAACTTGTGCAGTTAGGCTTACATAGAGGAAAACTACAGTGGGCCCTACAGGGGAGCCACAACATCCCTACTCTGAATACCTTACCCATCCAACAAAGCAGTGACTTTTCTAGCTCAAGTTCCCCCTTGGAAATATCAGAGCTTATCACTCTACTCTATAGTGAGTGCAACATACAAAGCTGATTCTGCCACTATGAAAGTGGCTACTGTCCAACGCAATTCCATGGTTTACAATGTAATTCCACCTGACGCTACGCCATTTGAATGGGTACGCTTTCGAGAATCTTGAGAGACCAACGATGGTGAAAATGATTCTGAATATTTCACAGGAGACTTTTCAACCCCTTCTACAGTCACTCGCCATAAGAGACTGCTTGGTGCTAGTCAGTAGTTTCATGACAAGTACTTGATTCCTCTGTGGTCCAATGCCTGGATCATTTAGGAAACTTTTCCTCTCATCAAGTGGTTGTCAACTATATTTGTTGTTCTACTGCTACTGCACCTGTAGTTCATCAAATGCAACCATACTCCTCATCCCAAGGAATCTGAAGAGGTCTCTGTACTGTGAATATTACAGCTTATCCTGCGCCTGAAGGCATAACCTGGGAAAGGATTCCCTATCAGATTATGGGGCCCACTGAGACTCTGCAATTGCCTTATGTGATAAACATTTCAATGACTGATATTATAATACCAGGTTCTATTTCAGATGATTGGGATAAGACTGTTAAAAGAATGATGTCTGATTTACAGGCATATGCTACGTTAAATAATGAAGATCCTTATTTAAACTCGGCAAACTACAAAGAAATGTATTGCTATCACATTATTTCAGAAATAGGACTAGTTATCCTAGAGAAATTCCCAATTATACATAATAATTTTACTTTTTGAGTGCTTATAGAGTATACCCCTCAGCCTTCTATTTTTCACAGAAGCCAAAGCAGCTTTCCAATTCACTACCAGCAAGATGAATTACCCCACTGAGATTAGTCAAAATCTAGCTATTCAAGGATATGAGTATTGGAAAGTAAATGTTGATAAAAACAGCATTTGGGGAACCAAATTCTGGCAGATTCAAGGCAAAGAAGCCTTATTTCAAGCCGGCATAATACCGAAAGAAATGGCCTTTCTAAACAAAACCATCCAGCCGACTACTTGCCTGGGATTCTGAATGATGAAGGACTTAAAGAAACCTTCTAAAAAGTCAACCTCATCATATTCAGCAATTGGCAATTTCACATTAATATGTCTGAATTAGACATTAATAATATGATACAGAATAAACTTATAATTCCATTCAATGTCCTGTTAAAGGTTTGACCTTATGCCCTATGATTTTGATACCCTCATTCAGCGTTTCCTTTCCAACACTCCATTACCTAAAATGAATTGTCTTGATCCAAAGTATAATACACAAACACCTGTAATAGTTACCACATATAGCGTAGGCAAGCTATGCCAATGATGGCCAGAACATTCTAGGCTCTCAGCAGTAAAAGAATACTTTTCTTCTATTAATTAAAACATGGATGTTTCTGATTTTCTACTGGGTCCACATCCTAAGAGATATAAAGAGTTCCTAGCTATGGGAATATATGCTATTTATGATTAACTAAATAAATGTTCAGAGAAAGAAGTTGCAGAAAGAATTAGACAAATAGGTCAAGAAAACATGCAAACAGTTTTCAAAGTTATTGACAATGTAATGCACATACTTTCTAAAAGAGAGCACTCATTAAATCACATTTTGTCCTCAGTCCTAGACCTGAATCTATGACAACACAGGTGGCTCAATTACAGCGGCAGTCGGCTTGGCTCATGGGTGGCGAGGGGGTAGATCACAGGTGGCAATGGGGTAGGTCATGTGGGGGTCATGCATATTTTAATATTTAAATAATAAATAAAATAAACTTACCGTTGCGCCGGGTGCCACGTCTCCGCTCTGGCTCTTCTCTGTCTCGGATGGAAGCACAGCCAGGTCCCACTGACCACTCACAATGCTGCAATGCAGAGTTGTGATTGGTTTTGAGCGTCCTGGTTGGACGCTCAACCAGGGAATGGGAGCTTGGGCTTGTTCTCCATGCAGGCATTAATGCAGCCTGCATGGAGAATGGAGAATGGGGAAAGTGCGCATGACTGGTTTCGGCATCCCGAGAGGGCCAACCAAACAGTCATTTAGCACTTAGGAGTGGGCAAACCACTCCTCCCCTGCCCTGCTCCGAGAGCAGAGCAGCCCCGTGCAAAGCAGCAGGAAGCATAAAATGATAATAATTTGAACTTATTATCATTTTATGCTTCTTCTTCGCACTGCTTAACAGCAGTGGGGCGACGCTCCTCCGCCACTGCTCAGTTAAGAGCAATCAAACAACTAAATTGGGCATTACTAAGTTGTTACTTAGGCATTAATCCATTTTCACATAATTTGTGAGAGAAAATTGGCCACAGGCAGCCCATGTTGAGCATGGTTGGACCAGCCTTCTATTCCATCTGGCATTTCCCGGGTGGATTGCAGCCCAGTTTTGAAAGCCCAAGGCCAATTCTGGTGCAAATCACTTTCCTCAGCTCGCACTGTTAAATTGCAGCAGGCACTGGGAGCTTAAAGTGTGAGAGAGAGAGAAAGAGGGGGAGAAAGAGCTGGATAGGCAGTGAGCAATCAAAGAGAGAGTAGAGAAGGAATGAGATGGAGAGAGAATTGATGGATGGATAGAAAGAGAGGGATGTAGGTAGAAGTGGAAGGGAGTAGGACTGGCTTAAGCATTTTTGCCCAGGGTTGTTTTAGGTTTGCCAGCCGGCCCTGATGTTGAATTACTTCAAGACCGCAAACCCTATAGGACACTGTCACTATGTCTGGGTGATGTTTTCAGTGATATCATCAATGATGTTGTTTCAGATGTCATCAGTGATGTCATTTAACATGTCATTAGTGATGTGATATGTGAGGCCATAAGGAGTGCATGGCCCGTGGGGTAGGTATAGTTATCTGTAAACTGTAACTCAAGAATGTCAGTGTGTTTTTTAAACATTTATTTCAACAGTTCACCATAAAATGAATTTAACCTTTGGTTTCTCCAATGAATTTCTAGGCTTTTTTAACATAGCAAAGGGCTTTTTATCATACCTAACTATAACATCACTCTGACCTTTATTGTTTTCAGTGAATATATATATATATATATATATATAAACGTATGTATGTAAACACACACATTTTTGGGTCAATGGAAAGCATTTGAAGGCATTTTAGTAGTTTTGAGGACGAATATGAGTCCAAAGAGTGACTCTTTGCAAATGAGGGTCACTAGTAAGGTCTCTGTGTGAAGAGGACTGACATGCACATTTAATTGTGAAATTAAATCTGGCCACACACTGGACAACTCCTTAAACTGCTCGTCAAAATACTACCATCCCAGCACCTTGTTGCATTGCAAAAAGGCCAGACCTCATGGAACTCTGGTGTCTGCTGATCTGTGCACCGGTGGGGGCGTGGCGTTCTGCCCTCCACCTCGAATCAAGGTCAACCAACAAGTGTCTGGGAAATAAATGAAGCCTGCAGAGCGCGTGGCTGTGCGCCGTGGAGCATCGAAGAGAACATAAAGAGTTCTGCTTTTGTAATAACATCTTCATTTCTATAAATCACTCCCTGCAGCAGGCTGATGCGGGCAATCATTCAAAGCAGCAATTTTCCAGGGAGATTACTTTGATCTTTCGCCGAGAGTCCCGACGTAACTTTCACTTAATGATTTTTGGAGTCTCGTAGTGGAAGATTCCAAGGTCAAAATGCCTTATCTGCGCTGAAGCAATAAAGGGCCGTGACAAGGTCTGAGCCGGCCACTAAAAATATAACTCTGCTCCCAAATAAATTCCTGCGACAAGTCTTAAAGAACCGAGCCTTCTGCATTCTCGCCGCTGTAACGCGTCCTGTTGTTCCGCTGACTCATGCAGGGACGTGACTGACGGCCGAGCACTCAGGGGGGAAGATAATAAGCGGAGCCCCTGTTGCTACCGCATCTCTCTCTGACGTATAGGAGAGCATAACAGAATGTGTGAAAATGAAGCATTTTTCTCGTGCGTTGTTTTTTAATCTTTTGCTTAGGTTCTTGCACCTTCTCTCGAACAAAAAGGAATTTGTGATTCAAAAATGAGTTGAAGAGGAATTGATGACTTCGTACGTTATCAGAACTGTTCACAAGCTCGCTGGTAACACGGCTCCTGTTAAGAGTGCATTAAACGATAATTTAGACAATTCCCTATAACAGCCCTTGGAGAAGCTTAAGCGTTTAAGATGTAGAGGGCCGGTCCAGTCCTTCTCACTTTCAGGCAAGAAGCAGCAGGCAGCAGCCAAAGCAGGTAGCAACGTGTTAGTCCCTCCTACAGCACTTTCAGGGAGGAGTTCAGCTCCTCCCCCTTATCCTGCTCAGGCACACCTACCCTTCCTTTGTGTGTGGTTGTCTAGAGGGAATGCAGGAAGCCAGCTGTCACCCACCCCAGATGGGCATTACAGGAAGACAGCACCAAACGATTTAAGTAAGAAAATTCCAACTTTCTGAAAGTGTTTTTTTCAGAACTGCAATCTAATTAAACAAATTCACTAAAAGATGTAGCCCAGAGCCAGCAAATTTGGTTTTCCTATCTTTTGCCAATTGGAAGCTACACTTATAAAATGTTACTAGGCAGCTTCAATGTTATCCTAGGGAAGAAATAGGCCTTGCAATAGTTAAGCACACATTTAAGAGTATTTTACAACCAGGACATGTAAAACTTCAAAGTACTGTTCTAACCTTTAAGTACACTGTACCTGCCCATGAGCTGTCCATGGCCTACTCTAGGGTTTACTTATATGTAATAAAAACGAAGGTTTGGGGAGCGCTAGGTGGCGCCTGACCGGCATGGCTGCTCTGCCGTGAGGCTCCGGCTGTAAGACCCCGCCGATCCTTTCTTCCTCGCCTGATCCTGCCCTGGCCGGCTGATTTCAGCAGTTTTGGGGCCCGGGCCCGCCTGGCTGTTCCTGGTGCGAGTTTGGGGCGCGACCGCCCCCCCGGAGCTGTGATTGCTGCCTGTTATCGGCGCCCGGCGGGAGGCGGCTTTGATCCCTGACGCTGGGTGCGGGCGCGCAGCTACTCGAGACCGCGGCGCCCACGAGGGTGCTGGGCCTGGGAATCCTGGAGGCCCGGTGAGATCGTCGCTGCGGCAGTGGCGGCCCCCCCTCGGTGGGGCCCCGACCTGGGATCCTGTGGCTGGCGGCGAGGTGCTGTGGGGCCCATTCCGGGCTGTGGTGCTGGACGGAAGGCCGGGCGGTGAGTGGGGCACTCCCTGGTGGGACGACCTGAGCTGCTGTGGGGCTGGAGGTGGTGGGGGCCCTCCCCTTCGGGCCGGGTGTCGACGGCCGGGGCCCGGTCTCCCCCCACTCTCCCCCACCAACGCTGCTGGACCTGCCCTGGTGTCCCAAGACCTGCGGCGGCGAGTTGGTGCACCGGCTGGGTGCTGTCCTGCCTCGCAGCTGCAGCCTGAGGCCCCCTGGCATGCTGTGCTGGGACCCCCCCCGAGCGGAGCCTGAGAGCAGGAATAGGCGGTGAGTGCGGCGGCGGAGGATCGCTTCACCGGGGCGGCTGCGGGGGTCGGGGGCGGAGGGGAGACCCCCCCATCGGGCCGTGCGTCGGCGGCCGGGGAGACCCGTACCCCCGCTCCCCCCCCTCCCTCTCTACAACCTCTCCTCCTGGCTGCGGCGCTGCCCCGGCCCCGCGGCTCAGAGACTGGCCTCCGGTCCCGGGGGTGGAGGGGTCCTCACTGCTTCGGGCCGCACATCGGCGGTAGGGGGGTGTCGCTGCTGTTTCCCCCCCCCCCTCCCCCCCCTCATCGTCGTTTGGGGCCCCGGATCCGGCAAGTCGACAGGCGACACCGTGCCCCCCCCTGGGGGTGGTGGAGGGACCGCTCGGGCGAGGTGTCCCCCCTGGAGAGGTGGGCTATGCCCCGGAGGGCTGGCCCTGGCGATTCCCGGCGGCGGTGCCCTTGAGGAACGACCCGCCGCCCGGGGACTGTGGGCTGCGCTGCTGGACCTTGCTTCGCTGAGAGAGGCTCGCGGCCACGACTGAGGCGAGGGATCGGACTCGTTGCCCCGCTGGGGACCCCGCCGGAGGCTGACCGCTGGGCCTGGCCGTGTCGGACCCTGTCCGGCCGCGGGTTCCCCCCGCCGCCCCCGTGCTGGGCTCCTGTCCGCCCGAGCACCCCCTGACGCTCTGCGGGTGTGACGTTCGCTCGTTGCCCTGATTCACGGACGGCCGCCACAGATATGGGCAAAGACAAAGCCAACAAGCCAGCGTCCGGGGCCACCCAAACCAGGATGGACAAATTTACGACTACCGACAAGGGGCCCGGCTCCACGGCCGCGCCGGCCCCGGCCCCTGCCACGGACCTTGCTGCCATCCTGCAGGCCATCAACTCCTCCCGCGCCTCCCTCGAGGGCATGGTGGGAGAGGTCAAAGTGGACGTTGCTCTTCTCCGACAGGATCTGCGGAATGCCACCGCCCGCATTTCCGAGGCCGAATCCCGGATCTCCACCGCCGAGGACGACATCCGCCACCTACAGGACCAGGTTCGGGAGTTGACCACCCACTCTAAGGAACTACACCGCCGGGTCGAGGATGCAGAAAATCGCGCCCGGCGCAACAACCTGCGCTTAGTGGGATTTCCGGAGGGAGTTGAATCGGGCCGAGCGGACGACTTCATGGAGCGATGGTTCCGGTCCTGGATGCCGGCGGACAGCCTATCTCCCTCGTTCGTGGTGGAGAGAGCCCACCGCTCCCTGGCCCCCAGGCCCCCAGGTGCGCCTCCCCGGCCGTTCATCCTCAAACTTTTGAACTTCCGCGACCGGGACGCCATCCTCCGCGAGGCCCGCTGCCAGGGCGCCCTCCATTACCAGAACCACAAAATCATGATATTTCCGGACTACACCCGCGAAGTCCAAGAGCAACGCCGCTCCTACACGGAAGTGAAACAAAAGATGCGCTCTCTGGGACTCCAGTATCAGCTCCAGTTCCCGGCCCGCCTCCGGGTCGTCTTCCAGCACAAGACTTTGTTCTTCGATACCCCGCGGGCGGCCTGGGCCTGGTTGACGGAGGAGCACCCCCTGCAGTGCTCTGGACGCGGCTCGCCTATGGGTATGCGGGGGGGACGAGAAAGGCCCCGGACATCGAAGACCCGTCGGCAGCACCGCACGTTACCCCGGGAGCGCACAGCGGAGGAGGTGATCACCACGCGCTCTGGGAGAAGGTCACGCCGAGGGTCGAGAGCCTCCTCTGCCTCCTCGGCCGCACACGCCAGTCCCGGGGCAGATGGACGGCGGACCGTGCCGCCCCGGCCCACGGGCCCTGCAACTCAGCCGGTCGAATTGGTGGACTCTTCGGACCTCTCTCGCAGCCCCAACATTTGACTCTCTTTGCTTCCTTTGGGGGAGGGGGGGCTGGGGATGCCTGGACGGGGATGGGATGCTCCGTTATCAGTGTTGCTCTTGGCCAGGGCAGGTAACTCAGGTTTGAATTTATCGGTATCAGGGGTCCACTAGCGCTCAAGCCCAAGCGTTTTAGCTTGGTGGTTCTTCCATTTGGTTCGGGCGACAGATGCTTCCGTTTTCGAAGTGTAGGGTGGGGGGGGGGTTTGGGGTTGGTTTGGGGTTGTTTCTTCCCCGTTGGGAAGACTTTGTTGGTGGGGGATGACTCCCTCTTAATTGTTGTACTAATGCATCATGTGCTGTTTGGCTTGCTCTCCTGCCCGATGTCCCGTTGTCCTACCTCTCTGGGGGCCTGCTCAGCCGCGCCCCTACTGGCCCCCTCTCCTGTCCTAGACCATGGCTGACCCGCCTGTCCCTAGGGCCACCATGCGCATACTATCCTGGAACGTCAATGGTCTTCTGGACCGTTTTAAACGTATGGCGGTCCTCAAATACGCGCAACGCGCTGAGATCGATGTACTCCTCCTCCAGGAGACTCACCTGTTGGGTAACAACTGCCCCTTCCTTGGCCGCTACGGTTATGACAGGGTATGGCATTCCGGTTTTGCGCGGGGATCCCGAGGGGTCGCCATTTTGCTCCGCAAGTCCTTCCCCTTTGTCCTGTCCCGGGTGCATTTGGACCCCCAAGGTATGGTAGTGGTGGTTTCTGGCAATCTGGAGGGGCGACCCCTTACCCTGATGTCCCTTTATGCGGCGCCATCCCTCTTGCAGTCGGCCCTCTCCCACGCGGCGGGTCTCCTCCCGACACTTCCGGCGGGCTCCCTCATTCTCGGCGGAGATTTCAACGCTGTCTACTCGCCTCCCCTGGACTCGACGGGCCCGGTCTCCCTGTCCCGCGTCGCCCGCGCAAAACAGCTCTCATCCTGGGCTGAATCGCAGGGCCTCTGCGATGTCTGGCGGATCTGGCACCCACAGGCACGCCAATACACCCACACATCGGCGGCCCATCACTCCCATGCCCGGATCGACTTCATCTTCGTACCATCCACCGACTGCGCGGGGGTGCGAGATGTATGCATTCTTCCGAGGGGCCTTTCGGACCACTCGCCTGTGCTCCTCGCTCTTGGTCCCCCACCCCTCTCTGCCCGTCCGATGTGGCGTCTGAACGCCTGGTTCCTCCACGACAAGGCTTTCCGGAAGGCGGTCGGGGGCGAAATCGCCGACTACTACTCCCATAACGAGGGCTCTGTCACCTCCCCTGCCGTCTTGTGGGAGGCCGGCAAGGCGACTGTCCGGGGCGCCGCTAAGGGGCATCTGCAGCGCCAACGGCGGGCCCACTCCCAGAAGCTCGCGGAATGCGAAGCCCAAGCCGTGGAATTAGAGCGCGGTCTGGGGGAGTTGGACGATGCCGCCCGATCTCGTCGATTGGCCTTCCTGCGGGAAGAGATTCGCCTCCATTCCCTGGAGGCGGCGAAGATTCTATGGCGCTCCTCGGTGGCCCGGGTCTACGGGTGGGGAGACAAAAACGGCACTCTTCTCCACCGGCTGGCGACCTATCCCCGGGCGGGACGGATCATTCCGGCCATCGCGGACCCAGCGGGTGGTACTCACGCAGCCTCGGTGGCAATAGCCCAGGCGTTCGCTGACTATTACTCCCAGCTATACCGCCACAGGCCGTCCACGCTCTCCCTTGAGGAATTGCTGGGGACGACCGCGGTGACACTTACGCGGTTGCAGCCCGAGGTTTCCGAGACCCTTGATTCGCCGATCGAGCTGGGAAGACCCCGGGACCCGACGGGTTCCCCCAGGAGTACTACGCTCACTATCGTGAGATGCTGGCCCCGAGGCTTCGGGACCTTTTTGCAGCCGTGGTGGAAACGGGCTCGTTCCGGCCCGAGACGGACACGGCAACCATAGTTGCCCTCCCCAAGACTCAGCCTCCCTCGCGGTCCTGCTCCGACTATCGGCCGATATCCCTTATCAACACCGAACTCAAAATCTATGCTACGGTCCTGGCACAGCGGTTGCGCCCGTCACTTGCCTCCTTGGTCCACCCGGATCAATGCGGCTTTATGCCGGAGTGGGGGACCAGACACTGCCTGCGGCGCCTGCATCTTGCGATGGCGCACCGCGGCCGCCTTTCTCCCTATCTGGCCCTCCTCCTGGTTGACTTTGAAAAGGCCTTCGACTCCGTGGGATGGGCGTACTTGGCCGACGTCCTGGAACGCATGGGTTTCGGCCCCCGGTTCCGTGCCATGGTAGCGGTCCTGTACGCGCACCCGCGGGCCCGGGTGTTGGTCAACGGGGCTCTCTCTCGCCCGTTTCCCATAGGTCGGGGGACGCGCCAGGGTTGTCCGCTCTCGCCCCTCCTTTTTGCGTTGGCCATGGAACCCCTGGCAATGCTGATTCGCGCGGATCCCGTTCTTCGCGGATGGGAATGGCCAGCTGTGGCCCCCGATAAGATTGCCCTATACGCGGACGATGTCCTCCTCTATCTTTCCGACCCAGCGACCTCGGGGCCCCGGGTCCGCCGGATCCTCCATCGGTTTGGCCAGGCGTCGGGTCTCCATCTGAACCCCAAAAAATCTGTTCTAGTCCCGCTACACCCGTCGCGGGAATGTTTCGACTGGCAATCAGATATTCCCCTCCGGAGACTCTCCTTTAAGTACCTGGGGATCTGGGTCACCCTCCTCCCGGAACTCTGCTGGGCACTCAATGTGGCTCCAGTAGTAAACAAAGCCAGATCAGATATGCTCCGGTGGCAGGCCCTCCCTTTGAATCCGCTAGGGAGAGTCGCCTTATATAAGATGATGATCCTCCCCAAGTTTCTTTACATGCTGCAGAACACTCCATGCCCCTTTCCGCGCCCGTGGTTCCGGGACCTGGATAAGACGGTGACCAAATTCCTTTGGGGCGGTGGTCGACCTCGGCTGGCCTTAGACCGCTGCAGGGTCCCCTCCTACGACGGCGGCCTAAGCATGACCAACCTCTACCTCTACTATCTGGCCACCCAACTACTGGTGGTCCACGATTGGTTCTCAGGGGGCTGGGGCGACCCGGCTTATCGACTCGAGGTGAACTGCCTCGGGTTCTCCTCCATCCAAAACATGCTCTATGGCACAACGATCCCCCTGTCGCTCCCCGGCGTCGTGCGGGCTCCCTTTCTCGCGTGGCGCGCGGCCTTGCGACACACCAGATGGTCGGGGACGTCCACGCAACTCACTCCGCTTTGGCACGGGACGTGGCTGCGGGAGGTGGTGGGACTAACGGGCTTTCGGCAGTGGGATCTTCTCGGTATCTCCTGTCTGGGCGATATATGGCGTGGAAGCCGCATGTGTTCCTTCCAGGAGCTTCGGACCCGCTTCTCGCTGCAGCCTTCTCAATTCTACCGCTACCTTCAATTGCGCCACGCGGTTCGGGCTCACGTCCCTCTAGATTCCAGACTGCCTTCCCATAGTGCGCCTGAGGCCCAGGTGATGTTGGGGTATCTTGGGAGGGGGGGCATATCCCGCATTTATAAATCCCTAATTAACAATACACCGGTGGATTGGAGCGGGCTAAAGCAGCGATGGGAGGCTTGGGTGGGACCCCTGGATGAGGCGGACTGGAGGGACGCCCTTATGGGCCCTCGATCGCTTACCACCTCCGCTAGGCTGCGGCTTATCCAACTTTATTACCTCCACACTGCCTATTTGACCCCGGACCGCCTGTATCG
The DNA here is from genome assembly GCF_964204655.1 of Triturus cristatus. Classification (NCBI taxonomy): domain Eukaryota; kingdom Metazoa; phylum Chordata; class Amphibia; order Caudata; family Salamandridae; genus Triturus; species Triturus cristatus. Next base: position 844,184,585 of record NC_140581.1, on the reverse strand, counting down.
TGCGGGCCTCCGCGCGGACGCCTCTTGCACTCGCTGTGGGGAGGTTCCGGCAGATTTTTTCCACATGGTGTGGTCTTGCCCTCGTCTGGGGGACTACTGGGCAGCGATCGAGGCCGATCTAGCGGAGGTCCTGGGTTGGGAGGTCCCCCACGAGCCTAGAATGGCCCTGCTGGGCATCATGGATGGGATGGACGGGTCCCGTAATGAGAAGTACTTCCTCACCACTGCCCTTCTGGTGGCTAAGAGAGACATAGCGGCAGTGTGGTCACAGCCAGACCCGCCCAGAGTGGCTACCTGGAGTAGAGGGGTGGATTGGTGTGCGGCTCAGGAGCGGTCGCTATACGCTGCACGGGGCTGCCCAAAAAATTTCGCAAGATATGGGGGAAATGGTTGGGGGGCCTGTTTTGAAGGGTGGGTGCACAGGGGGGGGACGGGGGATGGGAGGGGGCGGGAGGGTTTTTGCACTTGCCTGTTGATGCTTTCCTGATTGCAGATACTGATGCCTTGTTCACTGCACTGCTGTATATTATTCCTGATCTTGTTCTTTATGCCGCAAAACACAATAAAAAGACGTTTATCAAAAAAAACGAAGGTTTGGGCCTGGCAAGTAGATTAGCTTGCCTTGTCGACCTGGCAGTTTAAAACTGCACATACAGCCTCTGCAGTGACAGGGATGAGACATGTTTAAAGGGCTACTTATGTGGGTTGCACAATCAGTGCTACAGGCCCACCAAGAGCATTTGATTTATAGGCCCTGGGCACACGTAGTGCACTGTACTAGGGACTTGTTGGCAAATCAAATATGCAAATCAGGGATAAACCTTTAAGTACACTGTACCTGCCCATGAGCTGTCCATGGCCTACTCTAGGGTTTACTTATATGTAATAAAAACGAAGGTTTGGGCCTGGCAAGTAGATTAGCTTGCCTTGTCGACCTGGCAGTTTAAAACTGCACATACAGCCTCTGCAGTGACAGGGATGAGACATGTTTAAAGGGCTACTTATGTGGGTTGCACAATCAGTGCTACAGGCCCACCAAGAGCATTTGATTTATAGGCCCTGGGCACACGTAGTGCACTGTACTAGGGACTTGTTGGCAAATCAAATATGCAAATCAGGGATAAACCAATTGTTATCACATTTTAGAAATAGAGCACATGCACTTTATCACTGGACAGCAGTGAAAAAGTGCACAGAGTTCTACAATCAGTAAAAACGTAGTTCTGTAAAACAGTCAAAAACAGGAGGTCAGAAGGCAAAATGTTAGGGGAAACCATGACAAGGATGCCAGGTTTAACAGACCGGAACTGGACAGTCCCTTCAAAAGACGCGCTACTAAACTATCCTTATCCAACAAATTCTTCCAAGGACCTTTGAATATTTGGATTGCTGCCCCTGTACTCTCAAAGTGGCCACTGTCAAACCCAATTTGGAACCATCATGCAAGAGTTCCATCACATCAGCAAACTCACATTAGTAGGATCAAAGCCCCGGACCCCACACCATTTGGAAAAAGACCTCCAATGACTGTTATAAGAGCATTGATGAGACCACTTTCTATATGCTTATACGGTTGCCAGAAAGACATCCCAAAAATCCTGACTTTTTAATTCCCTGCTTTCCACCTCCAAGCCATCTAACGGAGCATCCATAGACTTTCAACCTTCAAACTGGGGAAATCCTAAGGGGACTGAACCATAGGGAGAAGCCACTCCGGAGACCTCTGCATCTTCAGCAACAGGGGAAACCTATTGGCACACAGCCACCGGAGAGCCATCAGAAATACCTCAGCTCTCATCCTCCCCACTCTTACCAAAAACAGCTTGATGAGAGAAAACGAAGGAAAGGCATACACTAGGCCCTTGGGCCATTGACATGACACAGCCTCGATCACCCATCCCAAGCCTGTCTCTCCTTGGCACAGAACCTTGGAAGCTTGGCATTGCTCTGTGATGCAAAAAGATGCACCAATGGAAGACCCCACCGGTGAGCCAAGTGAGAAAACGCCCTCTGATCCTGAGAAAATTCCCTCAAGGAGGGGATGTCCCTACTGAGCAAATCATCTGTAACATTTGATAACCCCTGAATGTGAATGTCTCTCAGAGGGAGCAGAGACTCCTGAGCCCATGAAAACATTTTGCGAAACATCTTGCCCAGACTTCTGGAACTAGTCCCCATTTATCTGTTCACATAGGCTTTTGCTATGACATTGTCCATTGTCACCCCTCCGTTCCCCCTATAAGTGGGAACTGAACACAAGAAGAGCCTTTCTTACTGCCTACAGATTTATAGAAAATGTCTCCCAATGGTTGAGGAACCCATAAGAATGCAGAACTGCCAGCACCCTTTCTGTATGAGACAACATCACCTCCACCGAGAGATCCTGCACAAACCAGCCCTCTAGATTCGGGTGCACAAACATATCCTCTGAATGTAGAAGCACCACCAAAGGGGCAATCACTTTGGTGAACACCTGCGGGGATGACTTGAACCCGAAAGAAAGGAACCAGAACTGATAATGAGTGTCCCCTAGGGCAAACCATAGGAACTTTTGATGAGAAGGCTTGATGGAAACATGGAGACAAGCATCCTCCACGTCTTTGGATGCTAACTAGATTACTGTCCTTATCAGAATAATAATCAACTGCAGTGTTACCATCCAAAAGTGAATAGTCTGGGCCCAAGTATTGACCCATTTCAAATCCAGCACCGGCCTTTATGCTCCCGACACCTTCTGGACAAGAAAAAGAATGGAATAAGTGCCCGTGCCTCTTTCTCCTGGAAGAACATGAATGATCACCTTCTTCTGAAGCAGCAGGTCTACCCCTGGAGAAGTGCAAGACGTTTCAGACCCCGTGCTGGCAGATGGGTTACTATGTTGCCTGTGCATGGAGGAGGCCTTTTGAACTGCACTGCATAGCAATCACTGGCCACACTGAGAACCCACTTGTCTGTGATGTCTTGATGCCAACCCTCCACAAAATGAAGCAGTCTCATCTATCTGTGAATCCACTATAATTGTCAAGAGAGCTTCTGCATTGGGCCCTTCTTATTGAAATCCTTCTTTGGTGTAAAACATTTTGGCTGAAACTTGTGCTTGTTTCTGTGCTGGAAGGGGGACCTGCCTGTACATAAACAATCTTTCCCTACTCGCAGACAACCTTGGACTATGGTGCAAGGGTGCCTGCGTTAGCGCTAGGCTGCTAAGTGTAGCGCCACCGCAGTAGAAAACGTAGGGCTGCAGCATATTCTTGTAAATATGGTGCAGCCCTGCATTTCTGAAGTGGAGGAGTGAAGCGTTAAGCCTGGAAGGCTAACGCCTCATTCCGCCACTTCCCTTGTAAATATGCCCCTAAAAGCCTAAAGAAGAACATGACACTTGTCGTTTGGCCCAAATTAATTGTCTTTTTCCAGTAGCATAGCAAACATGCCATGGGCCCAGAGGCAAGTTAGGAAAATTACCCCTTTGACCGCTGTTGGGAAAGTAAAATACAACAATTATCTCGTTTTTTCGGAGCAGAATTGCCAAAAATAGTCAACCTAACACATTTGACGTTAGTCTTGTTGTCATCTCTCCACTACTAATTGTCCCCAGAAAGAAAAATACAATGGTAAGTAACAATAGTCAAGGAAAAAGAGGATAATAATAAAATGAAAAACAGAACTTCCCCAGTTAGCAAATCTAAGCATGCCCACTGTTTTATGTCCTCTTTAAAGTCGCTGCTTAACCAACACCGCTACAGCACAGAATCAACTATTCCTTTTCAAAGGGAGTTTCCTTTCTTTTTTCTGGGTCAGGATTCCCCCTTTTAGTTGTGCAGATATGCCCTACTCTGATAGAAAACCATCTTTGCCCTTTCCCAACCAGCTTCTGTGACTGAGGCAAACAAATGAATATGAGAATAGAAAAAAACTCTACTCCTTGCCAAATATCCCTGCTCCCCCAACTTTTCTTGTCTCGGTGGACTCTGAGCCATGCACCTGGATAAGCAATGACCCTCTGGGGTTAAGGCAGGATGGAGAGTCTCAAAAGTGTTTAGCTGATAAGAGGACATTCTGGTTGGTGTAAGCCACCTCTACATCTTCGTGACTGTCTGCTCTCCTCTGCTCTGCTCTGCCATCTTCCTTCTCTCACTGGAAAACAGTCCCATTGAGCACGAATCCTGGCGTCTCTTGTTTCTTTTAATGCAGGTGAGGTTCTTCCAAGAGTGTTGCAAGAGCCTGTCCCCAGTCCAGCATCCAACTTGCATGTGTCAGTGTCCACAGCCTCTCAGTCCAAATCCTCCTGTTGAGAGTGATGTAGTCTGTTATCTCTCTTTTGTCCTGCTCCTCCCTCTCATCTTTTCTTGCCCCTCCTTATCCATACTCTAAGTCTTGCTTCCCTCTCTCTCTGTTTTAAAGATAGTCCTCTCTAACCTGTCCCTGGTTCTTACAGGTGTTGCATTTTCCCTGAGGAAAGTGCATTGTGGGAACCCGTTCCAAGCTACGTTTCTGCCCACCCCGCCACAGGAACTTGAGATTAGGATTTGAGCTTGTATGTGAACGTACCTCTCCTGAACCACTTACATTTGATCAAAAACATGGACAGCAGTTTCAGTTATACTAATCGTAGTTGCCCTCTTCAACTCATACTGCCAACATTGGAAAGGCATTTTGGTTTCTAGGGATGAGGAGGCAACCATCTTTAATTCAGTCTTTGCCTCTTATGAAGTTACAAGTGCAATGATGATTTAATTTTAATGTTACAATCTTGGGATTGCCCATGCTACATGGTTGTGGGCCTTTTGTAGCTTGCATATGTTTTTTGCTGGTCACCAAACATAGATATATTTACAATCATCCAACCTTAAAGTCCCAGCAACCAGGAACATGATGATAAGGATCAGTAGAACCAACAAGGGGATGATCACAGGTTGTGTAAGGAATTCTCAGCCACAATTTTTACTTAGGGCATGAAGGACAATTGTAGGAAAGTCATCCTTTTTGCCCTGAGCACCCCTGTTTTTTGACTGACACTGGTGGTTACGGACTCTGAAAGTGCCCTGGGCTTGGCTAACCAGGACCATGATCAGTGCTCTGTCCTTAAAAGGTATATGGCAATTGGTATCATTCTAAACGGCCAAAACAACCTACCTGTAAGCCCCTAGTATATAGTAGGGGATGTAGGTTTGGAGACCTCAGTGAACGTAATGCACTTACATGTGCACTGCTGTAGTATCTGATGTCATTTTAAAGCCAGGCTTGCCTTGCAGATTGGTTTTAACATAAAACAATGTCCACATTCGACTTTGAAATTGTAAGTACTTCCAAAGTCGAAAACTACATTTTTGTTACATATAATTCACCCCTAGGGTCTGCCTTAGGTGCCCCAAGGGTAGGATGCTTTGTTATAAACAGCAGGAACATTATAAAATATGTTTTATATGCCCTAGTGGGGAAAACAGCCAATGTCGTTTTTCCCCATTGTAGTGTTGCTAGCTCCATTGGCTAACATGAGACAGGTCTATTAAATTTTAATAAAGTATAACTTTTTATTGGAGTTAGCTAGCAACATAATTAAAAGTATCAAAATAATAGTCACAATAAATCCAACTACTTGCCAAGGTCAGATTTATTATAACTATTAAAGTAGTTTGAGAAATTACTATTCTGAAGTTAACTAAAACAGCAGTGTAGCAGCCTCTTCTGATTGGCCAGTCTTTGACAGCCTGAGCAAAGCTGCTCCCTGAGTAAATATGAAGAGGCCTGGGGTTGAAACAATACAGCCATTTGGTAGGACAGACAGGAAGGTAGCTGGGGAGATAAGCTGGACTTCAAATGCAGGAAAACAGATGTCAGAGGACCAACCCCCATTTTCTTGATCCCCAGCCAGATGGGAGCCCCCCTAATTAGATTAGGAGAGGGGCTGGAAGAGAAGTGAAGTGATTTGTTAGCCACACCTGTGGGTGGGGTTAGCAAGACACACACTACAAGGAGAGAATTTCTCCATCTTGATTTTTGGGGAACAGTGCATTCTGGATCACAAATATGCCACACTCCCCAGGAGATAGTCATAGCAGAGGGTGGCAACTTGAGCCCTATTGGTTGGGGTCCCTCTCTTGCCAGCCCAGATTGGGGAGTAAATACAGGAGAACTGCAGGAGCCCCTCAGATCGCTGCCTGGAGCATCTGGAGAAGAAAGACTGCCCTGCTGGACCCTTGGACTGTACCACAGAAGGCTTGCACTCAGAAGGACTCCTACTGCTGCACTCTCAAGGCTGCACAAAAGACAGTGCATGTTTCAAGGAAAGGGAGTGGACTCCCCAAGCAGCAATGGGTACAAAAGTGCTAGAAGAAGCCACCTGCAACACGCACTATGAGGATTATTCCAGCTGACCAGCTACAACTGGGCTTTCTGGGACAGATCATGTGCACTGTGAGAAATTGAGTCCCAGATTCCCAGAGACAATCAAGAGCTTCTGAACCCTTGGCTGGTGCTGCTAGACACTTTTTAACCCAAAGGAAACTACTCTGAAGAAGTTCTGAAAGTTAGAGAACTTTTTGCAAAATTATGATAAAAACCTCCAGAAGAAGACCGGCTTACCGTCGAGAGTCAAGCCGAATTGGCCTAACTGCACTGGTTTGTGCCTATGAACGCTCCAGAGCTCCCCGTCATCGATGTCGAGGCCAAAGACCTCAGGAGGCTCACCGAGGCATTGCGCTGCAGCAGGCCGCTGTTGTCAAATTGAACTTCGGATCCGAGAGGCACAAGAACCCACTGATGAGTCCATCGATGAGAGAAAAGCTCCAAAAATGTGTGTAAGCGCAAAGGTAAAATCTTGCTGACACCTAGTTCTCAACCAATCCAATCCACGCTCCATCGCAGTTGACCTAATACTTTGACTTTGTTCCGGTCCAGTGCAACCAGATAGTTGCGAGTGGCGCTGTAAGCTCTTTGGAGCTAGAATGCACATTTTTATATTTAATCTTTAATATTAAATCTTTAAAAATTCATATCTTCGGTCATTTGAAAGGCAAAGCTATTCTCCACTTTAATAAATTTGTGTTGGATTTTTATTGTGTTGTGTGTTTTGCTTATTTACTGTCTTGGTGATATTAAATACTTTACACATCTGTCCCCTAATTGAAGCCTGACTGCTCGTCTGCTAAGCTACCAAGGGTTAGTTTATTGAGACTGGACTGGACCATATTAGAGATTGTGGTATTATTACTAGCTGAAGGTACCTGCCTCCACCTACTAATAACCCACCTTCCTATATATGGTTTGAAGAGGTGGGATCCAGAACTTCTTTTTGATAACACCGTCCGGTACTTAAGTGAGGCAATTAAAGAGCCTCTAAATTGACCTAGTGCAAAAACTGTTTTTTATTTTTTTAAGTTAGACCAATATTACTTAATCCCTTATTTGGATTTTTCTATATTGCTTTAACCTCGATTTTTGCAACATTTTGTGTGTGACCCACAACTAGGGGATACCATGGAATTTGGTCAGGCTATCCTACTCACTCTTACAGTAGCAGAGCTAATGGACCTGTGTAATGCTTGGGGATTACCAGCACCCTCCAATTCCAGAAAGACAGAGCTGATAAAGCCACTTACAGCCTAGGTAGAGTCCCAGCTAGAAGATTAGGCCTCTGATACAGAGGAGGCCCCGGAGATAGAAGACCAGGGAGAGGAAGACCCCCTAAACCTCAGTGATAAGGAAGATCAATGCCTCTCCACAAACACAGTGACCAGCGCCCAACCTGGAGCTAGTGGGGCAAGAGGATCCACCAATGGAGAAGCAGGACTGTCCCTCAAAGAAAGAGAGCTTGGGGCCCAGTTAGCTTACATTGCACTAGAGGCAAAGAAGTTGGCCCTGGCCAAAAAGAAGTGAGGAGAGGAGAACCACAGGAAGTGGTAGAGAGGAAGATGCTGGCAGAAAAGAAGAGCAAGAGGTGTCTAGAGGTGGTGGGTCCGACCCAAGGCTGCCCAAGGGGATTGTCCATAGGTACTAGGAGGGTGAAAACATAAATGGCTGACAGCTTTTTAAAGGGCCCTTACAATGAGGAGGTCCACACCTGGGGAAGCTGATACCTGTGGCAGGGAGAGACAGGCTCTTGGCCCTGGAAGGAGAGGACACAGGGTCCTACCCCCACATGAAACAGAGCTTAGTCAGAAGGCTTGGTCTCACCCCTGAGCAGTACAGGATGAAGTTTAGGGACACCCAGAAAGTCAGTACCCAATCCTGGGTTGACATTGTAGACCTATCTGTGAAGGCACTAGAGGGCTCGATACAGGGTAACAAGGTAGGTACCATTGAGGGGTTAAACAATTTGTTCATGAAGGAACACGTATTGGCCAACTGTCCCTCAGAGTAGTTACACCAGTATCTAGTGGTCTCTAAGTTGTCTAGTCCCAGGGAACTGGGTGAGACACCAGATGAGTGGGTTTGCACCAACAAGAACCAGGGAGGTGATCAGAAGAAAGGAGGACAGGTCCCCTCCCAGGGCAAAGCCCTGTGTAATCCAAATAAAAAACAGAAGGAGTCCTCAAAAGGCCCCCAAACCCCTGCCCAAGGAGGGGGTTCCTAAAGCCATTCCACTTTCAAGGCGAATGGGGGTACCCAGGGAGGTTTTCTGACCCTACAAAGGCAGGGAAGTGACACAAAAGAGGAGATGCAGTTTGCTCAAAGAAGCACCCCACTGGTGGACAGTCCCAGGGGATTGTTAGTGTGAGTGTGGGGCTGTTAGTTGGCCCAGAGATGGGGAAAGGGTATATAGAGGTGACCTTAGTTTCCATAGGTGGGGTGGAAGTTGCAACCCTAGAAGCATTACCTCCAAGCATGGTAAAGTGTTGGCAAAAGACTGAGATCACCAGGACTGAGGTTGAGGCTCTGAGGGATACAGGAGTCAGTGTTACCATGGTGTCGGACAAACTGTTTCCCCAGAGCAGTTCCTACCTGGTGAATTCCACCAGGTTACCTATGCAGACAGCAGAGCCATGGCAATGGTGAACTTGGAATGGGGAGGTGTGACTGGCCCTAAGAAGGTAGTTGTGCCTCCTGCCCTCCCAGTAGAGTCTCTGCTGAAAATGACTTTGAAGCTTCTGAATGGGCAGGGGTTTGAAAGGCAAGTCCATGCTCAGATGCTGGACCACCCTGAGTGGGTGTGTACCTATGACCAGGTCACAGGCTGCACATCAGGTAAGTACTGGACACTTGGTTCCTCATACAATGGGCCAAGCTTCCAGAAACTAGAGACAGGGCAAAGGGTCCAGTGAGCCAGCCCAAACAGCTCACGAGGTCCAGGAAGAATCCAACCCTGAGGGGGGGAGGATCTGGCCCTTGAAAAAGGGACTCCAACCCTGCAAAATCTGTCAGAATTGAAAGGAGCTGGTGGACCCACCAGACAGAAGCTGTGCCAGGGGCAAAGAGATTGTCCCACTTAAGGGTCCTCAGGTAAACAGCCTCCAGGCAAGAGAAGAGCGGTGTCAGCGGTTTTCACTCGGTCTATTATGAGGATGGAGTCCTCTATACTGAGGCCAGGGCCCTCAAACCAGGGGCAACCAGGAGAGGGGTGGTCCCTCAAAAGTATAGAGAGTTCCTCCTCATCTTGGCCCAGGACATCCCCTTGGCAGGTAATTTGGGACAGGGCAAGTCCTGGAACAGGCTGGTCAACCTTTTCTATTGGCCCCATACGTCTGCCAAAATGAAGGAATTTTGCAGCTCCTGTGTCACCTGTCAAGCCATTGGCAAGACAGGGGGCAATACAGAGGCTCCCTTGATACCACTGCCAGATGGTTGGGACTCCCTTAGAGAGGATGGAGTCAACATTGTTGATCCCCCTAGACCCACCAACTGCCTCTGGGAACAGATGTATCTTGGTGGTTGTAAACCATGCCACCAGATATCCAGAGGCAATACCCTTCAGAATGGCCACTGCTCTCACAGTGGCCAGAGCCCTACTTGGCATTTTAAACAGAGAGGGCTTTCCACAGGAGGTGGTCTCAGACAGGGGGGACTAACTTTATGTCTGCCTGTCTGATGTGGGATGAATGTGGTGTTACCTACAAGTTCACCACCCCATATCATCCCAGACCACTGCTCTGGCAGAAAGATTCAATAAGATCCCGAAGGGCATGATTTTGAGCTTAACTGACAAGCTAAGGAGGAGATGGGATGTTCTCTTCCCATGCCTGCTATTTGCTTACAGAGAGGTGCCACAGAAGGGGATTGGTTTTAGCCCCTTTGAGTTACTGTTGGCCACCGTGTCAGAGGGCCATTGCGTTTGGTGAGAGAAGCTTGGGAGAAGCCTCACAAGGAACTAAAACGATGTGCTGTACTATGTGCTAGGCCTGCAATCCCGCATATCAGAAAACATAAGTAGAGCAAGCAACAATCTGGAGGCCAGCCAAGAGTTTATTAAGCTCTGGTATGACCAGAAGGCTACTATGCCTAAGTACCATCAGTCAATCAATCAATCATTCAGGGATATTAAATTAAAGCGCGCTACTCACCTGTAAGGGTCTCAAGGCGCTAGGGGGGGGGGGGTGAAGCTCCGGATCAGCCGAAGAACCAGGTCTTGAGGCTCTTCCTGAAGGTGTGCAGGGTAGGGGAGCGTCTGATGTTGACTGGGAGCTCGTTCCAGGCCTTTGCCATGACGTGGGAAAAGGCTCTTCCCCCTGCTCTGGTTCTGCGGATGCATGGTGTTTCTGCAAGGGCGAGGTTGGCGAAGCGGAGGTTTCTTTTGGGTACATGGAAAGATACTCTTCTGTTGAGGTATTTGGGTCCGATGTTGTGGAGGGATTTGTAGGCGTGGGTGAGTAGCTTGAAGGTTACTCTCTTTTCGATGGGGAGCCAGTTAAGGTCTTGCAGGTGTTGGGTCATGTGCTTGTGTCGTGGAGTTCCGAGGATGAGTCAGGCCGCGCTGTTCTGGATGGTCTGGAGTTTGTGAAGGAGGGATTTGTTGATTCCTGTGTTGAGGGCATTACCGTAGTCCAGTATGCTGGTTATGAGTGCGTGAGTGACAACTTTTCTGGCTTCGGGGGGGATCCACTTGAAAGTATTGCGGAGGATGCATAGGGAGTTGAAACAGTTGGGAGTCGACAGCGTTGATCTGGCAGGTCATGGTGAGGGAGGAGCTTAAGAAGATGCAGAGGTTCTGGGTGTGGTCCGTCGGGTGGGTGGGTTTCCGAGGGCAGAGGGCCACCAGGTGTTGTCCCAAGCAGAGGGGGCGGGTCCAAGGACGAGGACCTCTGTCTTCCCCGAGTTAAGCTTTAGGCAGCTGTTGCTCATCCAGGCTGCAGCGTCCTTAATTCCTACCTGGAAGCTGAGTCTGGTGTCTTCAGGGTTCTTAGTGAAGGAGAGGATGAGCTGGGTGTCGTCGGCGTAGGATACTATCCTAAGCCCATGTAGTCTGACGATGGCGGGGAGTGGGGCCATGTAAATGTTGAAGAGCGTGGGGCTGAGCAATGATCCTTGGGGCACTCCACAGTTGATCTCTGTAGGTTCGGAGAAGAAGGGTGGGAGTCTGATCCTTTGGGTTCTGTCGGCGAGAAAGGAGCGGATCCAGTCGAGGGCGGTACCATGTATGCCCGCGTCATGTAGTCTGGCTGCAATAGTGCGGTGGGAGACAGTGTTGAAGGCTGCGGAGATGTCTAGCAGGATGAGGGCCGCGTTATGGCCCTGGTTGAGCAGCATGCAGATGTCGTCTGTGGCGGCAAGGAGGGCGGTCTAGGTGCTGTGGTTGCTACGGAATCCGGACAGGGAGGAGTCGAGGATGGCATTCTCTTTGATACAGGCGGTCAGCTGGGCATTGACGAATCTCTCGGTGACTTTGGCTGCGAAGGGAAGAAGAGAGATGGGTCGGTAGTTTTTCAGGTCCATCGGTTCCGCCAAGGGTTTCTTGAGAAGGGGTTTGACCTCTGCCCAATTCCAGTTGTCGGGAAAAATGCCAGATTCGAAGGAGGCGTTGATGGTGTGGCAAAGTTCGGGTGCTATGGCGGCGGCTCTGTGGTAGATGTGCGGCAGGCAGGGGTCCGTGGGGGGCTCCTGAGTGGGTGCTCTTCATGGTCGTGGTGGTATCTTCGGTGGAGACCGGAGTCCAGGTGCTGATGGTGGGATGGCTGTCATTGCTGGGGATGGCGGTGGTTTCAGGAGTCTGTTTGCTGAAGTTGTCGTAGAGGGCTTTGATTTTCAGGTAGAAGTAGGAGCTGAGCTTGTTGCAGAGGTTTGGGAACGGTGTGACGTCTCTGGCATCGCTAGGGGATCTGGTGAACTGCTGGATGACGTTGAAGAGTTCCTTTGAGTTACTGGCGTTGGTGTGGATTTTGTTTCGGATGAAGGTTCTCTTGGCGGCTCTTATGCGTTGGTGGTATTCAGTCATGGCGTTCTTGTAGGTGTTCAAGTCTCCAGTGGTTTTGCTGTTTCTCCAATGTTTTTCGAGACACCTGCAGGCGCGTCTGGCTTTTTAGAGGTCAGTGGTGAACCAGGCTGCCTTCCGGGGGCATTGTCTGTCGGGGTGGCGGAGGGGTGCAAGCTTATCTGCGCAGCTGGTGATCCAGCGGTGTAGTTCTTTGGCTGCGGAGTTGGCATCGGTTGCGGTGGTGGGGGGTCATGGAGGAGGGCGGATTTGAAGTGCTCCTCTGTGACCTTGCTCCAGTTCCTAAGTGGCTGGCGCGGGGCAGGCTTGGGTGCGGTGGTGGGGTTGAAGGAGAAATGTACGCAGTGATGGTCTGTCCTGAGGGGCTGCAAGGTGTGGCTTAAATGGATGTTGAACCATCCTGCGAAGATGGGGTCGAGGATGTGTCCAGCCTTGTGGGTAGGGGTGGTGATGAGCTGCTTCAGTCTGAGGTTGGTGAGGTTGTCCAGGAGGGCAGTGGAGTCGGGGGTCGCTGCGGTTGTCGAGGTGGAAGTTAAGGTCTCTGATGAGAGCATAGTCCGTGGAGGCGATGGCGTGGGGTGCAATGAGGTCAGCGATGGTGGTGGCAAAAGAGGCGCGGGCCCTGGAGATCTGTAGGGTAGTGTGCTGCATAGCGTGGTTCTGGGGCTGGTCTGGATCTGGTTCTCGGTGTTGGAGAGGGTGATGCTAGTGCTGGAGGTGGAGAGTCGGAGGGAGCTCTTGTGTGCGATGGTGAGTCCTCCTCCTGGGCAATGTGGGTGGTCCTTCCTCTGGATCTTGTGTTCGTCAGGAATGGCGGTGGCGATGTGGGGGCGGAGGTGGTGTTGGTCCACTTTTCCGTGAAACAGGCGACGTCTGGCGAGAGGGTGTCGAGGAGGTCCCAGATCTCTATGGCGTGTCTGTGCAGGGAGCACCTGTTGAGGGGGATGCACTTCAAGGTTTCCGTGGTGCGGGCGTCGGGCGTGTGTGCGGCGGTCATGGGGGTGCTGTCAATGCTGAAGGATTGTCGGCAGTATCGGCAGGAGAACTGGCCGTGGGTGGTGGTTGATGTCGACCGTTGGCAGTTGTTGTTCCTTCCGGGGTTGAGTGCGAGGAGGACAGCGACTTGTAACGGTGAATGGTTGTAGATCCAGGATCCCTGGCGCTGGTCGAGGACGGGCGCAGACGGGCTTGCCTTTGGTGTGCCTTCGTCACGCTATCGGCCGCCATTAAGAAGGGAGGGGCTCAGAGGCGGGAGCAGGGAATCGGCAGGGGGGGAACGGGGGCAGCAGAAGCGGGAAGGCTGGGAAGACAAAAAACAAGTAAAAAAAGGCAGAAAAAAGGTCGGGGGGAACAGATAACAGGCACAGTCAAAACAGCACAGCACAATACAGTGGATACAGCAATAAAAAGGCAGAGAGAAACCTGAGCAGCGAAAACGGGTACAACACAGGGCCACAGGCAGCAGCACTTAACAGGGGAGCTGCAGGGGGAGAGAGCAGGTCCCTGGAGGTCAGAGGTCTTGCTCGTGCTCCCTCACAGCTGCCGCCATTAAGTCATTAAGTAGGGAAGGGGGAGGGACTCCTAGCTGGGAGGCGGGAGCTGGGAATCGTCAGGGGAGGGGCTGCAGGGGCAGCAGTGGCGGGAAGGCTGGGAAGAGAAAAAACAAGTGAAAAAAAGCCACAAAAAACGGGGGAAAAACAGATAACACGCACAGTCAAAACAGCACAGCACAGTACAGTGGATACAGTAATAAAAAGGCAGAGAAAAACCTGAGCAGCAAAACGGGTACAACACAGGGCCTCAAATCCCTGTCACGACAGAGCATGGTACTGCATGGCACCGGAGTTGCAGGGGAAGAAAGCAGGTCCCTGACCAGGAGGTCCGTCCATCCAGGACAGTTGGTGTGGGTGTTGGTAGCTATTGTTCCCAGTGCCCTCCAGGACAAATGGATTGGGCCCTGTCCCATTCTGGTGAAAAAGGGTGAGGACACCCACTTGGTGGACCTTGGCACCCCCAGGAACACTCACAGGGTACTTAATTTCTAAACTAAAACCTCACCATGACAGGGCAGACATGACCATGCTGATGGTCACAGATGAAGGAGGGGAGGAGGAGAGTGACCCTCTGCCCGACCTCCTTTCCACTAATGTGCAAGATGGGTCCATGGAGAAAGTAGTACTCTCTCCCAAGTTGACAGACCAGCAGCAGAAAGACTGCAGACACATATTGGAACAGTTTGCTGGGCTGTTCTCTCTGATCCCTGGACTTAACACTTGGTGTGTCCATGATGTTGACACTGGTGACAGCCTATCTGTTAAAACAAGTTGTACAGGTTGTCTGACCAGGTAAGAGCCAGCATTAAGGTTTAAGTAGCCAAGATGCTGGAGTTGGGGGATAATGAAGTCCTCCGAAAGGCCATGGGCTAGTCCAGTGGTACTGGTGCTCAAACCTAATCCCCAAGGGTGAGGAAAAGAGTGAGGTTTTGTGTGGACCACAGAGGTTTGAATGCCGTCACCAAGACTGACGCTGACCCCCTAGAGCTGATGAGCTCATCGACAAGTTTGGGACTGCAAAGTATCTTAGTATATTTGATCTGACCTCAGGTTACTGGCAGATTGCCCTCAGTCCAAGAGCACATGAAGGGTCAGCGTTTGCCACCCTAGAGGGACACTTTCAGTTAACAGTGATGACCTTTGGCTTGAAGAATGCCCCTACCACCTTCCTAGCATTGGTGAACATAGTCCTGTCTGGGTTGAACATTTTCAGTGTAGGGTATCTAAATGACATAGCTGTATTAAGTTCCACCTTAGGGAGCACCTGGTCCACCTGAAGAAAGTGCTTCAGGCCCTGCAGCAGGTGGGCCTGACTATCAAGGCAAACAATGCCAGATAGGGCAGAGATCAGTGGTGTACTTGGGCCACCTTGTAGGCGACTTAATGCACTTAGATGTACACTGCTGTGGAGTAGATCACAATTGTGGACTCTGACAAGGCGAATGCGACGGGCCTGTCCCAACTCACCGCTCCTGTTCCCTTTGGCAATAGAGCCTTTGGTGGTTTTGGGTCAGCGATATTTGGCAGATTGGGGAATACGACTGGGAGGGATTTTGCCACACAATATCGCTATATGCAGATGATGCGCTTTTATACATTTCATTACCACGTGAAGACATGCCCAAATTACTGCAACTATGATAGGAATTCAGAAAACTTTCTGGCCTTCGACTGAATCGTGCCAAGTCCCTGATTTACACCCTGGCATCCCTGGCTATCACACCGTTGGGGCACCTCCCAAACCTAGGTTTACGTTGGGAACAAGCACATTGTAGGTATTTAGGTATATAGGTGGCATGCACTGAAGCATAATAATTACATTTAAACATACTCACATTTGGAATTCTATTACGGCTGGAGTACTCTCCGAGATACGAAATTTATATATACTATACGTTCCTTGCTGGAACAGACCTAACCACAAGGACCAACTCTGACTGTTTGAATGACCCTGTTTCTGCAACTGTATACGACAATTTTTCTTCTGGAAATAAAAGTCCCACTGAGACCCATGCTGAATGGGACCCTGAAAAGGTTCTGCCTGGATGTTGGTGGGACCACTTTGTAATTATTAGCTGCCCTGAGGAAGTCGATGGGCGATATACCCAGGACAAAACACGTGTTGGCTACATTTTGGCTATATCAGCTTTGCACTGTGATGACTAAGAGCCACCTGTAAAAAACCTACGGCTCTGAGCGAAATGAGAGAATAAAGAAGATCTTGAATATTTAAGATATGGACTGATATTGTCTTGGAGAAATTGTTGGAAATAACAATTGCGTTGTGATCGGGGATGGGACTTTGTTCTTGTAATTTGCTCTTTGTGTGCCTTTTGGACGCAGGGGCCTTTGGGATACGTGGGTGGCCGTTCCCCTACTGTTCCCTTTGAGCACTTACTAGATACTGACACTGTAACTATTATTAATGGCTTTGCGCAAGGTTTGACCTAGCCACGCTTCTTTATTGTACTTAACATAGACAGGGATCCAACAGCACTATGAAAGTCAGCGGCCGTCTGAAACACACTACCACTCTTGTTGAGGAGCATGCTTATATGTTTTGCAGAACTCACTCTGTTCCAATCCAAGGAGGATTTTCAAGTAGTTAAACTCTGCACTAATTTCATCGGGCTGGACACCGCAGTAGGGTAACCTTAACTGCATTGATGTTCAGGTATGAGGAGGGAGGGTTGACGGTAACAAGACTGGACTTTTATTATTACGCTGCACATCTGCAGCATGGGGACAGATGGGTAGATGAGGGGGACCAATGGGAGAAACGTCTATTTGAGGGGGTTTAATGATTACAGAACACTTGCCAGTAGCTCAGATGGAGGGTTTAGGGGCTGAGGGGGACTTGCCCTATATTGTGCGACATGCCACTCATATATGGCAGCAATTTGTAGAGATGGTCCTTGGACATGCCCCCTTCCATTGTGAATTACCTATATGGGCGTTGGCGCCAGTAGGACTGTCAATGAAGAATATGTCCGTTCAGACATGGAGAGAAGGCGGTTGTACCCAGCTGGGAGATTTGTACCCGAGAGAGTATTTCCTCACATATGAATAGGCTTGCAAAACCTTTACCCTGGGACAAGGTCAATTTTTGCAATACGCTGGCTTGAATGTGACTTGGCCACCCTATCCCACCGCATCACGGGCTACGCAGACCTTAGATATCCTGCTGACATTCGGAGCTGGGCAACGACTACTCAGATATACAGAGCAATGAGGGAAGATGCGATGGGTTTAACGCCCCAGAAGCGTGAGGCGTGGGGGATGGATCTTGGGACTCCCTTAGATGACAAAACTTGGACCACTATTGGTGGGCTTATACACATGGTCTCTTGCAATGCTCACTTTAAGCTAGTGCACTACAGCTTCCTCCATAGAACTTATATAACACCCAAGAATTTACACAGCATATCTCCCTCATGGCCAGAAGACTGCCCACGCTGCAATGCAGGCGGGCAGATTTTTTACATCTTACATGACATTGTCCCAGGGTGCAGACCGTCTGGACACAGGTGGTGATTGAGTTGCAGAGGGCTACACATATGGGGATTGATTGCCAGCCCCTTTAATGCCTGCTGGGGTATATGAAGAGGGCAAAGGGGTGCAAGGTGAGATACAAATTCCTGCAATTGGCTTTCATACTAGCCCGATGTATGGTAGCCATCATGTGGATGGGACAGCGTGCTCATGAGTTGGAAAACTGGCATAGAGATTTGCAGGAGTGGTCTCTAGCTGAGGAATTCCATAAGAAATTACATAGACAGAATGAGAAATTGGAGGACGATATGCAAATGTGGAGATGTATGTGATGCGCTCTTAGAACCTGAAGCATATACGGGGTCCTCTGATGATCCCCACACAGATGTGAGTGTGGAGGATGGTGTAAATGTCAAGGGCACTGGGATGTCGATGTGAGGACAGCGGAATGGTGGGTACACAGGCATGAAGTGTATGTAGGTAACCTGGCACACTATGCGTTGTTATTGCTTGTGTAGTTGCTAATTGGAAAGCAATGATCCTATCCCTGTAATGTAAAGTGCTATGTGCTATTTCAATGCCACTGCTATTTGTTGTTTCTCAAAACTAAAAATTAAAGGTTATATAAAAAAAAGTGTGCACTGTTGTGTTGTCTGGTGCCATTTTTTTTTTTTTTTTTTTTTTTTTGAAAAACCTTTATTGATATTTCAATCGTTAACAAGTATGGGCCTACAACCCCCCGGGGCCGGCCGCTAAGCAATCAGAGCAATAAGAGCAAATGTAAACACAGGCGGCACCTCGGAGAGCAGGATCTTCAGTCCAATATAGTCCGGCCAGTGAGCCGCGCAGGTAGGACACCAGGAGAAAAAGGGGTTTTCCATTTTATAATGAAACAAGACAGTAGGATCAGGTGCCAAACAATTTCCCAACAGCGATAAGGGGCAAGAATAATAGACGTAAGCAATAAGCAGCAATCTATTGGATCAATGGCGCAGACACAGGAAAGTCCGGATGGGGAAGAATATCAAAAACAGTTGCGCCTGCAGGCCCCGGTACCTAACGCCCAGAGAACACCCCGGAAACTGTGGCACACATGAAGAGGCGACGATTCACAACAAAGGAGATGTACCGCGCTGATCCCAGAAAAGAAGAAACAAGAAGAAGCGGAGAAGAAAAAGGAGGCCATGGAAAAAGAGATAAAGACTAAAGAGTCCCCTCCCCCAACCCCCACCCTGCACCTCTGCAAATGAGTATGGCCCCCCCCCCCCAGCAGTGTGCCTGTCGCCCTGGAACTAGACCCGAAATATAGAAGAAACAGGGAAAAAGGAGTAAGAAAGAACCCCACCAGACGGGGGGGTGGAGAAAGTATAATAAATTCAAAACATACCCCCGGCTTCTCCCTCCCGCACGGTGAAGTCTCCCCACAGCAAACAATAAGCAGCACCAAATCGACCATATCAAAAAAGGGAAATGGGGAGCATTATGCACCAACTATGCTAAGAACCATGAGAGTACGCAACCATGAGTCCGCCCGTCTACTAGATGACCACCCCCGAAGGATCAGCCTCATCCTTGACCACTCTTTGCAATTCTGCCCATGCCTACCCCTCGACCCAGCACCATGTCCGATGTTCCAAGGTAAAGGAGTGTCCAAAAACAACCGGGAAGCGACGCACACAGGTGGGGTGGAAGTCTCTGAGTACCAACACAGTCCGCATCATGGAGGGACGTCTTTCCCAGTGCTGCCCCAGGATCTGCACTGCACACAAGGTCCAGGAAGGCTAAATCAGCCAAAGTAGACAAACTTTGCTGGAATTGTCCCTGGGTCGCTGGAGGCCGTGCGCGGGACAAGGCCACCACCTTCCACTCAGGTCCAGTACCTCCGGAACAGATCAAACCCTCAGTTAGCAGATCACACGGTAGCATATTGTCCGGAGTGTCCGGCTGTGCACTAATCGCAGGGGTGGCCGCAACATTATCCTCCTGTGTGCAGTGTGGGAAGCCCCTATGTACCTGTGGACCAGCATGCCGCCACTGTCCCAACGCTGATGCCACACCATCGAGCTTGCTCCCCAAGACCCCGGCGCCACGAGCCAAGGAGAAATGAAGGGCACCAAGGGCCTCTAGGAGGTCGCCGTACCCCAGCACAGCTCTCTGCGATCGCTCCGCCACACTCCCAAAAGTCACACACTCCCAATCCTGCTGCGACCCAGTGGACAGGATGGTAGGCTGCATAGCCACAAGATGGCCGCCAGGAAGGCCCGACTCGTATTGGGGCCGGGACCCAGGGACAAGCGCCTCGAGGTCCACGTCGCTGAAGACAGGGGTCCGGGGGCAGGCACAAATTCCGCCGTTGCGTGGTCACGGGCAACAGTTGTCCCCGCCACGGACCAGCTCCCGCGAAAAGCCGGGAGCAGCCCGCAAGGATCAGGGCAAGCTAGGGGCGGCGTCCGGGCAGCTCACCGTCAAAGGCAGGGGCAAGCACCGAAGAATCTGAGAATTGCACCCCCGGGCATGTCCTCGGTCCGCTACTCTTAGCAGTGGGAGCGACTACGGCAAAATGCGGGCCGAGGGCAGCACCGCTCCGGTGGACCGGCTCCACCAAGTCACCACAGGCCGCTGTTGTTAAACTGCCACCCGGCCAAGGCGTCCACTCGAGGTCCCGGCTCCGGGGCTGCACGGGCCGCAAAGTTCAACTGCAGATTTCTCCGGCGGTACGGCAGCCAGAAACCTCGG
Organism: Triturus cristatus; assembly: GCF_964204655.1. Lineage (NCBI taxonomy): Eukaryota > Metazoa > Chordata > Amphibia > Caudata > Salamandridae > Triturus > Triturus cristatus. The sequence goes on along the minus strand of NC_140581.1, from coordinate 844,164,443 downwards.
AGTCACACAATCGGTTGCCACTCTCATTCACAAACACGATCTCATGGCGCAGACTGAGGATCTCGTGCAGGATATCCGTGCGGGATGCGGAGGTTCACGGAGCCGGGAATCTACGCTGCCGTCCCGGTCGCCATCTTGGCTCCTCCCGTCTGGTGCCATTTTAGCCGGGCCTGCCTTGCAGGCTGGTTTTAAAATAAAACTATGTCCAGATTCTACTTTGGAATGAAAAGTAATCCCAAAGACAAAAACTACCTTTTTATTACAAATAAGTCACCCCTAAGGTCTGCCCTAGGTGCCTCATGAGTAGGGTGCCTTGGTATAAAAAGCGGGGACATTATAAACGATGTTTCATATGCCCAGGTGGGGGAAAACAGCCAAAGTTGTTTCTACCCATTGTAGTGCTGCTAGCTCCCTAGGCTAACATGGGAAGGCTTAATTAAATTTGAATAAGGTCTAACTTTTGATTGTAGCTAGCCAGCAACATAATTCAAACCATAAAAATAATAGTTGCAATAAGTCCAACAGCTTGTCAAGGTCGGATTTATTATTACTATTACAGGAAAGTAGTATTAGAAAGTACTATTGTTAAGTTACCTAAAACAGCCCTGTAGCAGCGCTTCTGATTGGCCCGCCTTTGACAGCATGAGCCAAGCTGCTTCCTGAGTAGGTGTGAAGAGGCCAGGGGCTGAAACAATTCAGTCATTTGGTGTGAGGTGATTTGCTTCATGGAGAAGCCAGGGACAAGAAGGGGGTTTGAAAGATAAGCTGGACTTCAAAGGCAGGAAAACAGATGTCACAGGACCTAGGACAGCCCCCAAATTCCTTGATCCCCAGCCAGATAGGAGCCCCCCTAATTAGATTAGAAGAGGGGCTGGAAGGGGAGTGTAGTGATTTATTAGCCACACTTGTGGGTGGGGTTAGCCAGGCATGCACTCGAGGGAGAGAATTTCTCCATCTCGATTTTTGGAGAACAGTGCCACACTTCCCAAAAAGAGGTCATAGCAGAGGGTGGATCCTTGAACCCTATTAGTTGGGTTGTCCCCCCACTTGGCAGCCCAGAATGGGGAATAAATAGGGGAGATCTGCAGGAGCCCGTCAGATCCCTGCCCGAAACATTTAGAGAAGAAGGCCTGCCCTGCTATACCCTTGGACTGCACCACAGAAGATTTGTACTCAAAAAGACTCCATCTGCTGCACTCTCAAGGCTCCACAAGAAAAGGACTGTGGCCGATTCAAGGAAAAGGAGTGGACTCCATGAGCAGCAACAAGTTCAAAAGTGGTGGAAGAAGCCGTCTGCAACATCCACTGAAAGGATTACTCCAGCTGACCAGGCACAACTGGGTTTTCCTGAACTGACCAGGTTCATTGTGGGAGATTAAGTCCCAAACCCCAAGAGGCAATTCAGAACTTCTGAACCCTTGTCTGGTGCTGCTGGACACTTGTCAACACAAAGGAAACTACTCAGAGGATGTTCTGAATGTTTGGGCACTTTTTGCAAAGTTTTGGTGATAAGCTACAGAACAAGACTAGCTCGACGTTGAGAGACGGGCCCCGGTCATCAACTCAAGAATCGTCCAGACCATGCTGTTTGCCTCAAGAAAGCTCCAGAGCTTCCCTTCATGGAGGCCAAAGACCTCCAGAGACCCTCCAAGGCATTGCGCTGCAGCAGGCCATTGTCATCAAATTCAACTTTGATTTCTGAGATGCCCAAGAACCTGCCAATGAGCCCGTCTGTGAAAGAAAAGCTCCAAAAAAGTGACTATGTGCAAAGGTAACATCTTGATCAGGACATAGAACTCAACCTACCCGATCCGTGCTCCATCGTGGTCAGCCTAAAACGTTAGCTTTATCCCGTTCCAGTGTGACCAGATAGTCGCGAGTGGTGTTTTAAGCTTTCAAAATTCCTAGCTCTAGTTCCCTGCATAAGATTTTTGTCATTTTGGTGTAATTTAAAAGATAAATATATTCTCTGTTGTATAAATTGGTATTGGATTTTTATTGTGCTGTGTCTTTTACTTATTTACGGTTTTGGTGATATTAAATGCTTTACACACGTCTCCTAAATTAAGCCTGACTGCTCGCCTGCCAAGCTACCACGGGTTGAGCAAGGAAACATTTATTGAGACTTGACTGGACCTTATTTGTGATTGCGGTATTATCACAAGCTTACGGTACCTACCTCCACCTCTTAATAACCCACCTTCTGACAACAATTCAGAATCGAAGATCACCATGTTTCTCATCACCTTCTAAGAGGACTGGAAAGTTGGACAACTGGATGTTGGTTAGCTGAGATGGAAGCCTTGGTGGATGGCTGGACGAAGAATCGGGTATTCCATATTTAATCTGATTAGGTTTTTTTTTTAATTATGTAAATGTTCCAAGTCATCAGTTCTGTTTTGGCAAAGGTTCTCTGAGTACCTAAGTACTGCACCAAATTTCCAACACATCCATAAGGACAGGAATTTATGGGTTCATGTCCACAGATTTAACTAATATTTCATGAACATACATACTTGTCTTAAATCCTTCAGACATACTTTAATCAAGAGATCCTTAACATGACAGTCTGAGACTCAAACTACGTGCAAAAGCTGGTGACTGTGCTGCCAGGGATTTGCATCAAAATCCATGGGTGGTTGTGTAAGACATCTTTTTCTAATTAACAAATAATGTTTCCTTAGTTTTGTGAATGCTTTGCATTAAAAACAATTTCATTGTATTTCACAGAACTAAGTTTTTCTAATCTTGATCAAATGAAGCTCTTGTCCAAATTACGCCAGACCAGGCACTACTCCATCTGGATATTAAAAATGTCTGTGTTTTCATTTTCTCCTACCTCCACATGCAGCAAAAGGTGCACTTATGAAATATTTTGTTATGATGCTATTCTTGGTGAGTCTCAAAGGAAACTTTCCTTCCAGGCCGCAACTGTTCATGGTCCTTCCTGTCCAATCTCAGTGGGCCTGTCATTGTTTTATTTGCAACTAGATTTGTACTGTCACATGCAATGACATTAGGTCATGAGGGGACTAATTAATATTCATTTTGATTGCTTGTATTAGGATGGTGTTATGTTTTGTTGCATTTATCCAACATTGTGCTTAGCTGATTCAATGTAACATTTTTCTCACCTTATCCTGACTCTGTGATTTTTACTGCGTAATTTCCTATAAAAGAAGGCTCATTTGGAGGAGGACCAGGAGTTGGTTTTTCCGAATCCTATAGATAAGACCCTTGCCAGTCTATCTCATTCTTAGGACTTTAAATATTTTTAATATTCTCTGAGGCTTGATTCTATGTCACACCTCCTGCTGCAATCAATTGAGCTTTATGCTGATTCCCTACTTGCCAATGATTAACTGTATTTTATCTTCTGTAATGACTTCAGAACAATTAGTAAACCTTCATGGTTTTTAATTTATATAGGACTTAAGAACTCGTATATAACTGCCTGTGCTACTTGATCTGTTGCTAAAATTGATCTTCTCAGAGGCAGAGGCACATTGCAGCATACATTCTTGAGGCTAGTAACGGTCCGATCCACCTAGCACCGGCCGGATCCTCCCCAGGCACTTTATCTTATTTCTTATCAGATTATCAAAGATAGTGTCAAATGTTTCATGGGAATGCTAATGTACCACCCACCCATGGAAATCACCCTTGAGGCAAGTAGTGCATAGTGCAACTTTGCGTTACTTTCAAACACAAATCCTAGTTTGCGTTGTATAGTAAATTCCACCTCAATGCTCTGAGCCGTGTGAGTGTCAGAAACGTGACGCCAACCCAGTGCAAAGCCTTAGTAAATCTGGGTCCCAATGATACGTTCATGTATATTTTCATATTTAGTGCAGATTAAAGTTCTTGTATTTAACTGGATTTCCATGGACCACATCAGCTCCCACAAGTAACCTCAAATGAAACCGTTCTAGGTTTTCTCTTCATTGCCTAAGTGATCTACAAACGCAAAAGTGTTACAAAAACTGTCATTGAGCTATGACTCATAATAAATATTACTAATCCTCATGAACGAAATCTGGTTGACATCCACCCAATGTTTTGGTAGGAACATTGGGAACATAATGAATAGTCTAAATCATTTGTAACAACAGGACAATAGTTCATTCTTGCCTTGCAAGAGGGTGGGGGCATTTTCATAAATGAACAAAGTAGCCTAGAGGGGGCCCGACGCAGATTTGTTGACATTACTTATGTTGGAGATGGCCCTTTTTGCGGGGTTATCCCTAAACTTTTTGCTTCTTCCTCCTATTTTGTCCTGACCTGGTGCTGTTGGTTTTAGGACTCTGGGCACTTTACCACTGCCAATCAGTGCTAAAGTGCATTGGCTCTCTGTGTAAAATGTGTTATGGATTGGTGTTTCCATAATTGGCCTATTTGATTTATGTATCAGTCCCTAGTAAAGTGCACTGCGTGTGCCAGGTCCCATAAATCAAATGCTGTTGGTGGGCTACAGCACTGGATTGTGCCATACACGCAAACAGCCCGTAAAGTGTAACTCTGGCCTGCCATTGCAGAGCCTGTGTGCAGTCTGGGACTGCCATGTCGACTTGGCAAGTGCACCCACTTGCCAGTCCCTAAACCTTCCCTTTTCTACACGTTAGCCACCCCTAAGATAGGCCCAAGGTACCCCTGTGGGCAGGGTGCATTGTACGTGAAAGGTAGAACATGCCCTGGTGTGTATGGCATGTCTTGATAGTGAATTACAGCCAATTCCGTTTTTCACTATTGCAAGGCTACCTGTTCCCATAGGCCAGAATGGGCAGTTTGATTATAACACCTTATAATCCTAACTGACCCAGGGAACATGGTAGAAATTCAAGTTTAGTATGCCTGAACTCAGAATGATAAAATACCTCTTTTAGTGAAGTTGGTTTTAACATTTTAGAAAGTTGGTATTTTCTTACCTAACCATCCAGCCTGCCTCTGCTAGCTTGTGTATTGTCTGTCTGGTTTGATAGTGACAGGGGCTGGGGAGACTCCAGGAGACAGGGTGAGTCAGCACAGGGCTGAATAGACTTATCTGCATGTAAAGTGGTGAGAGGAGTAGCACCTGGGTCTGAATAGGGCTGTACCTGCCTTCCACAATGCTGGCTCCACCTCCTGTGGTGCGCCTGAGGACCCTGGCCCACACTGACAAAGGAAGAAGGTGTACACTGGCAGAATGCACCCAGAACTGGTTTGGACTAAGTACAGGACTCTCTGCCTTCAGAGAACAAATGATTTGGTGGTATTAATATCAGAGCCCAAACCCCAGAACTTTAGAACTCTTTTGGATCAAGAAGACTGCCAAGAAGAAGAGCTGGAGAAGCTGTGAGGAGGAACTACCAATTTGCTGTGTGCTTTGCTGTGTTGGCCTGCAGTAGCTGCTTCTGTCTTGGGCAGTGAAAGGACTGGACTGAACTTTCTGCAATCTACTTTTGTGAGTATCTCCAAAGGCTTGAGGTAGAGCTTGTCCCCTGTTCAAGAAGTCACAGGAACAGCAAAGACTTCAAGCTCGACGCCGTCTACAACGCCGCTGCCAACTCCAAGTCCTGAAGGCACCGCAGAGGGCACCACCGCAATGCCGCACCACGACCCTGGTCTCACCGACGACGCCTGCTGACGCCACCACCGAGACGCTGCTCGCACCGCGACCTGTGGGCACTGCACTCCGCACCGCCTTGCTTCACGACGACGCCTTGGTATCCCTGCCGACATCGCTCCATGCCGGAATCGGCCCCGCTGCTTGCACCATGGTTCGAGGGCACCGCTCGTAAAGTTACACGACGCACTGCCCTCATCCCACACCGCAGCCTTGGCCTACCGACACCGGTGCCATCGACTCCAGTTCGTCAGCCGACGACAGAGCTTCAGCAACGATGACGATGCTGCTTGCACCGTGACCTGCCAGCACCGTGACGAGCACCGCTTTCATCTCGCTCCGTGACCCTGGTCTCACCCACAACGCCATCTGACGCCACCATCAAGCTGCTACTCGCACCGCGATCTGAGGACACCGCACAGCTGCACTTCGTACCACAGCACCCGACGCCTGCCGACGTCAGCGCTCCTGACTCCATCAGAGAGGAGATCGACCTGCAACGCATGTAACTTCGAGGGCCCCGACGACTCCTGCACCGACCTCCGGAACCGACACCTGTGGATGCCGTGCTTTCGGAAGCTCAACGAGAGGTCGCCGACGCCCTGCATTTCTAAAAGGTACTGTTTGCGAGTCCTCCCAACACCGTAGCTGGCCCGCGATGCCGCAGTCAGCCAGAACTGTTTGGATTTGTTTGCTCACAACGCCGTGATAGCCCCGGATGGAGCTATCGACGTCAGGGAACTGTTTTTCAAGAATATTTTTGATAACTGAAGATTTTTAAGTGCTGTATTGTGGATTTTTATCATTTTTGGTCTTGTCTTAAGTATATGAAAATATTGGATATTTTTTTTAACTGGTGTGGTGTCCTTTTGTAGTGCTTACACTGTATTACTGTTGGTTAAGTGCAAATGCTTTACACACTGCCTCCAAGATAAGCCTGACTGCTCGTGCCAAGCTACCAAGGGGGTGAGCAGGGGTTATTTTAGGAGTGTAACTCCCTTATCCTGACTAGAAAGAAGGGTCCCTATTTGGACAAAGGTGCTAGCCTTTGCCAACTAGAGTCCCCCATTTCTAACAACTTATAGAACTCAAGCTTTACAGTATACAGATCATCCATATTTCTGTTAGCTACATTTTTGATTGTAGAGTCCATCTCTATTTGGGAGATTATGGGACACGATAGGCCTTAATTTGTTGCTGTGACCTAAGAAGAGTGAAAAGGTTTGAATAATAGATTTGCCCTAGAATTAAAGGTTTCTGCATAAATGTCAGTATAATTTCTGGACATATTTTCCAATCTCCTTCTGTTCAGTGAATACTGTTTAAAAGGATATTTTATTTTTCCATTATTAGTTATATTTTGCTTGTGAGATGGTTTTATAACAAGACGTTTGCCACACACTTCTTCAGACATAACACAGTTAGACACAAGGAGAAAAGGCAAATGTTTTCACTTTCAAAAGAATTATTGTTTAGGAATTGTACTTTTCTCTTTTGAGCAAAAAACATTAACTATCATGCTATAGAGTTTGCTTTGCATTCACACGGAACTGTAGAAAGTTAAAGAACCAGGCCATATGCAAATCAGTCTTTACCCTGTGTCCAATGGGAACAGTCCAGCCCAAATTGCCAGGCCAGGTCCTCCCTGGACTGGAAACAAGCATTCTAGGACTGATTTCAGGGTTTCACCCCTCATCAGCCAGAATAGCTTGACTCCAGAGGCATGAAGAGCACGAGACCCACGTCTAGGCATACCTGTCCCACTCGGGTGACAAATGCAAAAAAAACAATCGATGGACAGAATGCAGGGCAATGTAATACATTCACGTCAGTACAGAGATCTGGGCCTAAATCCATCGTTTTTTTGCTCCCTATGCCATTCCAGTTTGAACACGGCCATATGCAAATCAGTCTTGACCCTGCACCCAATGGGAACAGTCCATCCCGAACTGCCAGGCCAGGTCCTCCCTGGACTGGAAACAAGCATCCTAGGACCGGTTTTGGGGCTTCCCCCCTCATCAGCCAGGATACCTTGTCTCTAGTGGCATGGAGAGCGCGTGATTTAACCCAGATCTATTGACTGGGGGTGAATGTTTGATGCATTCCATCCATCATCTGTGTGTCTTTTGCTTTCTCCCCCTACGTGCGCCGGGTATGCCAAGACGTGGGTCCCGGGCTCACTGTGCCGCTGGATTCAAGCTACCTGGATGATGAGGGGTAATGCCCTGAAACCGGCCCCAGGATGCTTGTTTTGGTCCAGGGAGGACCTGGCTTGGCAGTTCGGTCTGGACTGTTCCCATGAAGCACAGGGTCAAGACTGATTTGCATATGGCTGGGTATAAACTGGGGTGTCGTGGTGAGTAAAAGAACGATGGATTTAACCCAGATCTATTAGGTGCGGGGGAATGTTTGATTTGCTCTGCATTCCGTCCATCATCTGTGTGTCTTTTGCATTCTTGCCATAAGTATGCCAGGTATGCCCAGACGTGGGTCCCGGGCTCACTGTGCCACTAGATTCAAGCTCGCCTGGCTGATATGAGGTGATGCCCCAAAACCGGTCCCAGGATCCTTGTTTCCGGTCCAGGGAGGACCTGGCTTGGCAGTTCGGTCTGGACTGTTCGCATGAAGCACAGGGTCAAGACTGATTTGCATATGGCTGCGTCAAAACTAGGGTGTCATGGTGAGCAAAAGAACGATGGATTTAACCCAGATCTACTGACTGGGGGTGAATGATTGATTTGCTCTACATTCTGTCCATCATATGTGTGTCCTTTGCTTTCCCGCCCTAAATGTATTTTACAGCAGGAGCGGTAGCCAGGAAAATGTAGTGGGGGGGTTACAAAAAGATAATAAGAAAAGAAAAGCTCACTTACCCGCCAGCCGTTGCCTCTCACCCGACCTCCTCTTTAGTCTCTAGAAAGCACACAGGCTCCCAGACTCCCCTAGCCAATCATGACCCTGCTGTCACCAGCATGACCAGCACTTTCGGCTGAGAACCTGGGCGCTTCACTCGTCCGTCACGAATTACTGGGTGGCGGCAGTCTTTCCGCTAGCCTCCCGATCCAATCTCTTTCACTCTGGCTAGCCTGACTCTCCGCATCCAGGTGCTGCTTGCCTCCTGAACCATCGGATCCCCACTTGGACTACCGCAATCCACGGATTCAGGTCCCAGTACCACTTTACCTACAATCTCCGAACATCGACTTCCCCTGTTGGAGCGCACACAGTGGTCCCTCTTGGATCCCCTACTTTGCCAGAGCCTTACGGCCATTCCCCCCTGACGTCTGGATTGTTGCAGTACTACCATCTCAACACTATACTGGATTTAGAGACCATTGTCCTGATGATGACCTGGAATTGAACAGGTCGAAACGCCGTCGACTATAAAGCGCAAACCGTGGTGTTAATGTGGTCAATCAATTCAGTCCAAATCGAAATACTTACCTTGTATGTATCTGCATTGTACTATTGACCACATCATTACTCGCTTTTACTGTTTTTTGCCATTCACACTGTTTCCTCACCCCTGTGTCACTGCGCCAATCACCGTCACTAGCACGTTCAGTGCACACTTGTGTGTTATGGTTACTTTATGTAAAATTGTACTGTAGTGCTGATACAACTACTTACAAATTCTACTACTTTATACTCTATGAAACCTTTTTGTGGTCTCCCTTTCTTCTCCTCCTTTAAGTGATTTATACAATCTTTGTAATTGTCCTCGCTAATGATTACCGGTTGAGACTCTGTTGTTTTGTTACCTCCTCCACCTGGTCTCACCATGGTTAACGGATTTACTCCTGTACTTTGAATTCCCTTCACCAGCATGACAGCAGCGTTGTGATTGGTCAGAGCACCCTGGTTCAGTGCTCAGACAGGGGAATGGGAGGCTGTGCATGTTCTCCCCCCAGCCTTGAAATACAGCCGGGTGGAGAACATGCTAAGTGTGCATGACAGTTTGGCTGGCCCTAGACGGCCGGACAAACCATCATGCAGACTTATGGTGCAGTAGCCACTCCTTCTCCCTGTGAGGACAGCCAAGCCCCACCCCACACTAAGATGGCTCAGGATCCGTACAAAAAATAAAATGATAATAACGTAACATTATTAATGTTGTGTTATCATTTTATTTTTCCTTTAAACTCAGTGGGGCGATGCTCCTCTACTTTAGAGGAGGAGCCGTTGCTGCTTTACAGTGTATGCAAAGAACAAAGATCAGGTCGTCACCACTACGAGACAATCAGTCAATACTACCCCAAATGAAGAATATTAGAAAAGCTGCATCTTTAAGTTTACTAGCTCACCAATTAAAAACAAGCTCTGGAAAAGCATTGTGTTTTGTCTTTTGGCCACCAATGTGGACCTATTGGCTCTGCCAATACTGCAAAGAATCAGTAAAAAAAGAAAGAAGTACAATGATGTTTACGGTAGCATGCATCAATCATACGTATGTTTCATAATCCTACAGTAGTCCTGCGTGATTACGTGTACAAGCACATGCGTCAACACGCATGGTTGCTCACTTGCCATGACGTAGCCACCATTTTTTAATTTATCGGTCCAAAGATGGCAGACGGTAGTCTTGTAGGGATAAATAAAAAAAATTATTGAAATATGCATGAAAACGAGTTTTGAAAAAAGGAGCAGTCAGTTAGAAAATGGCAGCTGTCAGGCCTTCCAAAACAGTTTTTAAAAAGCTTTTTTTTAAAGAACTTTAAGATCATGTGTGAAGGGCAGGTAACCAACAGAAAAGCAGGCTATGCGAGAAGTAAATGCGGGTAAAGGGCAAAGGGTAGTAGGGTGGGGGCAGGGAGCAACAGAGCCACTTGAAGTGGAGAGGGAGGAAAAATGAGTCTGGCAGGGAGAGCCAGAAGAAGTAAAGGACAAGATGGGAAACTGAATGAGAGAGCACCATGGAGTCTGGGGCAGGCATCTGAGGGGGGAAGCAGCACAAAAGGGAAAGAGCAAAAGAAAGCACATGCACTCCCATGGAGGGCTGAAGAAAAGGTAGTGAATGTGATAAATGGAAGGATACAAGTCACTGAAATAAAAGAATGACAAAGAAGCTGTTTTCCTGGAGTAGGATAAACACATGAAGAAGCAGGAAAACCATCGATCAGAAGTAAGAAAATGAGACTGACAGGAAAGCCAACCAATAGTAAGCAATGGGCTGACCCAAAGCCCAGTGTAAAGATAGATATTATCCACAATAGGTTTTCAATAACGGAGAGCTAAAAGCTTTCTGTATGAGAGACTTAAAAGGCACTTTTGATCCACCTATTATTATCTCACTCCACCGCACTACCTTCAAGAATGGAGTTTTCAATGCAAGGTGTATGTATGTTTACATTGTATTGAGCACTGTACGGAGTCAGAGGCAAAGATACAGACAAAGAGTAATTGGTGGAGTGTTCGTTTTTTTAAAAATAAATATATGTAGTATTAGTATAGAATGAAAATACAATAATTTCAGAAATAAACCACAGATGGTTTCACGTGATTTCATTTATTGCTTAAAAATGTTTTTACAAATAAACATAATTAGAAAACACACATAATAAAATAATTCATTCATCAAAGGTTATAAAAACACACCGTATATTTTCTCACATTCAGAGAAGCCTTCAAGCACCACTTTGTAAACGAGGCACACGTTATACTCCATTATTATCTTCTACATGTCACTCTTCGATCAAACAAATGTATTCAGTAGGTGAACTATGAAACACCTCACTGTCTACTGCCAAAGGAATATTACAAGATGTTGTCAAGAGTGTCAAGCCTTTTAGAGAGCTTCACTTGCAGACAGCATGTGATTTGCAGTATTCAGGAAGTTAATAAAAAGTATGTACTGTGTGGTATCACCTATTTGTATGTTAATATGGTCATTGGGGGGGTTTGGGGGGCTCCATGTCTTCTTGTGCAGAAAGCATCAGAAAGCTTCCTTTTGGCTATAACTTTGAGGACAGATACAAAGTTATCATTAGAACACTGGAATATTGAGAGCCACATTGAACAAAATGGTGTTGTTCTGGGCCAATAATGGCTTGTACAGACTATCTGTTCCCACATTCCAATGTTTGTCTTTCTGTTTTTCCCTTTCTGAAATAGAGCTTAATTAATATTCAACACATGTATCTTGCTTGATACAGACAGGGCCGGCTTTAGCGCTGCTGGCACCTGGTGCGACAATCATTTTTGGGGCCCCACAGCTCATCACTGCCTCCTCGGATTCTCTGACTACCACGGGGCAAAAGTGCCCCTCATCTCTCCTATCATAAGACATTGCTAAACACAGCGCCCCCTAAGTCACAGCGCCCCCTCCACAGGTCAGCGCCCAGTGCAGCCGCACCAGTCGCACTGCCCTAAAGCCGGCCCTGGATACAGATGCCCTCTATTCAGGGCTTTAAGTGGGCCGGGTCCTGCCGGTGCTCAGCATTGGAAGTTCTGAAAAGCAGGTGCTGAGACGGGTCCCTACCTGGCCCTCCATTTTGCCATCACCTCATGGTGAAAAATAATCTTAACTCTGCAGCAGGCCCACTCTTCCCTGCCTTTGATGTAACTTCAAAGAGACTTGTTATAGTTCTTTCACAGTCTCATTTCCGAACGGAAGCATTTTCAATAATATATACAACGAAGCCACAGTTGTTGCTTATTTATCTTATGCAACTAACAACCATTGACAAAGCCAATAGTTCTGGCTTGTTGTAGGTGGATTGTTACTTGTTGTATTATATGTCTGGGTGCAATGACAGAAACAGCAAAATACCAGTGGGACAGGACACTAAGCTCAGCTAAGATTTTTAGCTTAGGTGTTTTTAAGCAAAGCCCTTAATTATATCGACCATGCCCCTTTGAGAGACCCCCCCCCCCTCCCAGTTAAAGCCCTGCCTCTATTAAAAAAGAACACGATGACAGGAGGCAGCCGTTGGTGACCTAATTAAAAACAGCTGGATTGCAACCAATGCACAAGGACTACCGAACAAAAAAAACACAGCCCGACCCCTATTCCGTCGTCGTCCGTTGTTTCTTGTCCTTCTGCCCTCAGTGATCTCCAAATCACTCCAAGCATGGGCAACGGCTACCTGATACTCCAAGCTCTAGCCTTGTTTCACTGTCTGCCAGATATTCGGATTAATGTCCAAGAAGACATCCCAGCTCGTGTAAGCGCTGCGAAATGCTGCGCTTTGAACAGCAAGGCCACACTAGGTCTAGTTCTAACTCCTCATCTTCAGAGCTACGCTTCTTGGGCAAGAATACTTCAATGCCCAGCCAACTGGAGCATGCCTTTGTGTGTGGAAGGGGAAAGCACAAGGAATGAAGAAAAAGGCGCTTAAATAAATGTTATCAAGCGCAGGAAGCTCAGTTCAGCTCCACAGGTTTGACCGGCCGACCTTTGGGGATTCTTATAGCAACAGAATGTATTAATCTGGCCAGGCACGTTAGGAATGACAAGAAAAGCCTAGGTCAGGCAGGATTACTTAAAGGACGCAGCTGGGAGAGGCCACGGTAACAAAGGCAAATTATCTGAGAATCCAGACCAGGGTACAAGTTCAGATCACATGCCGGTGAGGGAAGGACAAGAATGTCCCAGCTAATAACCAGGAGAAAAAACGTCACTTATTTTATAAATGAAGCAAATCAAAGCCTGGAGGAATATCCAAGTGACCAGTTACAAATATTTGTTATTGATTTTAGTGGAGACATGTAGGGTTTTTGCTATTTATTTATGTATTTTATAATTTTATATAGCGCTGAATTCTATTGGCATATATATACTTTTCCAGCAGAAAAAAAAACCAAGGAAAATTCTATTGGTTAACTAAAAATGGCAACGGAAACCGATATACAGAATTACAAGAAAATAACCCATACACGGTGTAATTGGAATTAGCTGGGATTTTCTCCACAGCCGTTCAGTAATATCTAAAAACGTATGACTGCAACTGGATCTAAACGAAACCATTTGTAACTGGTCTATTGGAATTTCAAACAGGGGAAAGAATAGAGCCTCAACAATGCTCAGCAAACAATGTTAGGCAGGCAAATTTAAAGCCAGTTCTCCATGTCATTAAATGCTGGTCGATTAATAGTAATTTGAGGAATCCCTTAAATGTGCGGGCTGATTCGCCAAGGCCTTAGTTAAGATGTGAAGTGTGCATAATTTATGTTTATGTATGTCTGCAATTTCCTGATTTCAAGTATTCTAATACATTCCATTGAGACTCGAAATGATGCACGTCAAACCGTGCCTTATGCCTGTGATATTTAAGTAAAGTTATGCCTGGTATTTACAAATAGTGTACATAATGCATACATTTTGCACACTGGGAGTGGCGAAACGTAAAATGTACTTTCCTTTGTACAGTAAGATCAGGTTCCTTCTTGTTACAATTTTCTCACGGCCAAAAAAACTGCATAAATATAGCAATTTGAGACCTGCAGACCTGCAGGCGAGCTACGCCAGATACGTCTGGTTGTAACTTAGGTGCTCACATAAGTGAGGGATGAGGATTTATGTAGGTCCGCGAATATCCAAAAAGTTACATTTGCGAATGGAATCCGAACTTGAAGTCCCCTGACAGGCCCCTGAGAACGGCAGCTTTTGCACACCCGTGAGGAAATGACATGTTCTGCATACAGCACAGAAGTCGAATAAACGGAGGGATCCGTGCGCTTTGTGACACACACATACTTACACATCCGCACAGTATTACTTTTTCCAGCCTCGTGTCAGATGTACGCCAGGAAAAACGCTGAGAATTGGGCCCACAGCGTTGGTACTCCTGACTACATCCCTCATGCCTGTTTGGAAATGTGCGCCAAGGACCCAGGTAACTGCGCTACCACTTGCCTGTCAAGACTGTATTAGATCGCAAAAATGTGAGCTTTAATTTGCACCCTTTTTGGTAAATAACTGACTGAGCACGGCATCGTTTCACAAAGTCTTGTAATGATTAAAAACACAAAAAGCAAAACAATCCAACCCAAGTACAAGAGGGGAGATGCATGTTTCACCCTTTCAGCACAGCACACAAGACTTTGATTGCAGGTCACTTGATGGTTCTTCAAAATGGCGGTCAGAAGTCCGGACGTTTTCCTCCTGAAAGAGAAATGGTACCAGTTGGTAACCGATGATGGCAAGAGAATACATCATAGTGGTATACCCACACTCTAGTTCAGCATCAAGCCTTCACAAACTAATTTCCAGTTATTGAGAGGCAGATGGAAGAAGCGGGGGCAGGACAGGAGCTGCCAGGCTCCTGGTCCTGGGGTCATCCCCCACCTTTCATTTTCGACCTGAAAGTCTATCTGGTGGCGAGTGGTGGGGGCCTTAATGTGCATTTCAAGCTGGCCCCCGTAGATTAGATTACAAATAAGGCTTCATTTTTTCCGTTTTTACAGATAAATACAGACAGAAAACAATGTGTTTTTTGACTGCATATACTTTAAAAGTGAATAAATACAGAAAATTGTGCTTCTTTTCATGGACTCTCCGTACTGTCTTTCATGAATTGTAGCCCAATAGCTGAGCAGATGGACAGCATGGGAAATTTAAAAAAGGCTGAATTTTTAAAAACAAATTGGCACATTTCAACATATATTCGTGGTATAATGCTAATATTTAGTGGATGTATCATTACGTAATATTTGGCAGCTTCAATAGCTAAACCATGACAGACATCAGAGTGCGTGTCGATCAGTTAAATATATATGGAAATGTACAGTTTTACAACTTCCTTTATACACAAAACACAAAATAAATATGTAAGAATGCAGATAAAATGGGCCCCAAAAAAATATGGATAAATACAGACGGAAATATTACAAAAATAAATACCATAACACCGGGAGCCCTAATTACAACCCTGGGAAGTGGTGGAAAATCATTACCTAGATACGATTTTGTTGGTGTTGTGCATGAAAAAAGTGACTTAAAAACAATACATTTATTTAAAACAAAATCATCTCCTACGCTGGGAGGAGCACCTGCAGCAGCGACCACCTCCTTGAGAAGCAGCAGAGGAAACACTGGAGGAAATAAGAACGCGCAGCTTTTGAGGCGGAGCCAGTGGGAGTGGCAGGCTGGAACAGGATAGCCAGTTCCACTAAGAGAAGGGACTGAGACTTGGCGCTCAGAAAAGTGTTTGAAAAAGAGGATTTCAGGGTTGTAAATGATGGAGAGCAGTAAGTAGGAACTGCTTTGTAATCATGCTAGCTGTCGGTGCCGGGGAGTACTGGAAACACATTTGGCAAAAAAGTTTCAAGCGTCCCCACAATGAAGGAGGACGCGACTAGAATTCAGGAAGGGGAAGGAACATGGAAGGATCTTTGCAAGGTATCCAGCTCTGAAAGAAGGATCCAAGCTGCAGACCACCAGGGAGATGCCAGAGTGGCAAAATGGCCAGTTGCGCTGTGTGTAGGTGCCTGACTTAGGGAAGCATATGCAGGGTTGAGGGTTCATACCAGAGAACACAACAAACAGGACAACGTATGCTTGTACGTTCAACATGCTGTTTGAACCCATCAAAGGCGATGTTTTAGGGGCCGGCCCCAAAGTGGCTTTAATGGTACAAGCCACATGTGCACTAAACAATAAACTTGTAAAATAGCATTTGACTTAAACTTTAAACAATGTGGCATGGCTGTCCTCAGAGCATTCATAGAAGGGTTGGGATATAGAAAGTGCCACTGGTATGATGCATACAAAAAAGTGATGGGTGGAATGCTTGAATTAATCTCAGCCACTAATAATTGCTAGGGCCGCATCCCACTCCATTGTTTCTGTGCATGTCATGCCACCTCAGAATGGACCCAGCTATGTGCAAAGCATTCTTAACCATGCTCCAATTGAAATAGTCCAGCCCAAACTGCCAAGTCAGGTCCTTCCTGAATTGGAACACAAGCAATTCATCACCGGTTGTTGCCCTAAGTGGGACGGGTATGACCAGATGTGGGTCCAGTGCACACTGTGTCAGTGGGACCATGCTGTCACCCAGCTGATGAGATCATAACTGGAGCGAAACCGGTCCTGGGTTGCTTGTGTTCTGGTTCAAGGAGGACCTGGTTTGGCAGTTTGGGCTGGACTATTTCAACTGGAGCATGGTCAAGACAGATTTGCATATAGCTGGGTCCAAACTGAGGTGGCATGGTGTGCAAAATAATGATGGACTGGGATGTGGCCCAAGTAATTACCAGTGTCTGAGATTAATTGAAGCATTCTATTCATCACTTTTTTGTATACTTTAGTTTGCTCCCCTAAGTGGAATGGGTATGACCAGACATGGATCACGTGCACTCTGTGTCACTAGAACCAAGCGGTTCCCAGCTAAGCCCATAACCAGGGCGAAACCGGTCCTGGGTCTCTTGCTTTCTGGTTCAGGGAGGACCTGGCTTGACAGTTCGGGCTGGACTGTTCCAACTGGAGTAGGGTCAAATGTATATAGCTGGGTCCAAACTGTGCTGGCATGATGGACACATAAATGATGGACTGGGGATGCGGCCCGAGTAACTTTCAGTGGCTGGGATTAATTCAAGTATTGCATTTATCACTTTTTTGTATACTGGTAAAACGCAGCAATGAAAGACCAAATTATGAAGCAGAGTTAAATAAATGCATTAAGAAAAGGTAAAATATGCAGCATAATGCAGCACAATATGTATTTTGTAAATTTAACTAACATTGATTCTGTGTGGGTAAAAGTTTCGCCTCCTTAGCACAAGTTCAACATATGAATACAGCAACCATCACCTGAAAGGTGAGGGGAGCGATTAACTTTTGCAAAGGGTCTGTGTAGCATCCCGTTGCATCTTTTTAGTACTTTTTCTTCCAACTTAGCAAGAAACATATTTTTTGCTAATATCTGCAAATTATACAACAGATGGTGGATTATGTGATAAATGTAGTAAATCCATGATGATCCGAAAAATGCAGGAGCCACAGAATCACATAATTCTAATGGTCCTGGAAATAGAGGTACTGAATGCTGCAGAACAACTCCAATGGTAAAACGCTCAGGGTTGTCAAAAGGCAAGGGTGTAGAAAGGGCATTATACCACAGTACTGCACTTTCCAGGGACCTGTACTCCTTCAGTAAAGTTATTTATACATTTTTAGTTGCAAGCAAGCCTTCTTTCCTCATTAATAATGAGGCAGCTCACATGGTCATTAGATGAAGCCATAATCCATGTTTTCTCTTCACCCGGAGAACATTAATTCCTAAAACATAGAAACAGGTGCCTATGGCACCTTTCCTCCAGGTGGACCCCCATCAAGTTTTGGTCTAGGCCTCACAAAAGCTTCTGACAAGCCTGAAAATACTCCAGCATTTGTGGGAGCGCTCACACAAAGCAGCAGATAACCTTTCATGGGTCTGCACCTTCGATCTTGTCCCATAATATTGTGGTAGAAGGAATTCTTGCATCTTGCATTCCTTTTTTCATTCCTAATATTGGTAGTAAAATACAGATCAATTTGCCATGAAGTAATCACCCTTCATTTAATCAATTTGTATAATTAAAGCAGACGACATGCAGCTATATACCTTCTTCCACACAAACTTGTGCAACTAGGAGAACTAACAGAAGAGTCCTGGAGGAAACCAAGAGGTACTATTGCATTTCCAAGGAAAAAGTCAACTGGACACAAGGACACCCAGATGGGTGCAGGAAGGCATCACTAAGTAACAATGAACCAAAAAAGAACAAAGGAGTCAAATATGACATAGCATCTTTGTGAACATGGGACAAGTGCAGTACAGAGATTGCTTATAGTAAAAGTTGGGGAGAGGATGTGGCCTAACAGCTCGGGCAGTCGACTTCAAATCTGGGGAACCGGGTTTGAGTCTCAGCCCGACGCTCAATATCCTGTGATTCTGGGCAAATCTCTTAATCTCCCTGTGCCTAAAAAAAAAAAAAAAAATGATTGTGTAAAGCAACTGGTGCTCATGTAAAGCGCTCTGATACCTTCAGGTTAAGTTCACGCTATATAAAACTCCAAAAAACAAACCAAAAAAGTTGATAGACATAGTAGCTCTCCCTCTAGGATTACAATAAGCTTTTCTTCCATGACAAATAAAAACAAGCATTGAAAATGCAATAGGTCTCGCCTTTGATTAAGTTAAAGCCATTTGCTTTGCTAATGGTATTGTATAGCAAAGCAAATGGCTTTAACTTAATAAAAGGCGAGACCTATTGCATTTTAAATGCTTGTTTGTATAGCGCTTTATACCGCCATAAGAACGCTGACAGCGCTAAGTGGAACAAGCCATACGGGAATGTAACCGTATTTCATAACTGTTGTCATTAATGCAAAATTAAACTGCTGTTTTACCTTTGATCCTACAGCCAGAGCAACAATGCCTGCTCTGCGGTTGCAGCAAGAGTCCACATGGTGCCCTCTTTAAACCTTTGTGAATGGTACACTCTACCCTGGAGGGGTAAACGCTGCACCGCTGAACTTTTTTTCTTTTGAACTTTTAATTCAACATTGACCATATAAACAAGCGGGGTACCGCAAAGGCAGCCGTGTGTTTATGTTCGCATCGCGCTTTCACTTTAAGTGAAAACGCGATGCGAAAATAAACACGCTGCTGACTTTGCCAAAGCCGAGGGAGAAGAAAAAAGTGCGTGGGGACTAATGCAGGAGAGAGTGTCACGCCGCCGGTAAATGAATCAATCCCGGTAGGCGGGGCCAAAAGGAGACAAGGCGGCAACAAGGAGGGACTAAGAAGCCTCCTTTACAATCAGAAGACAGCGTTTTGCATGTAAGATGAGGCTAGCCAATTAAAAAGATGGTCCGTTGCATCCCTCACAAAACAATATGGCATGATGGACACTGAATACTACCGGTACCTCCAGATCCGCCATGCGTTATTAGCGCAGGTCCCTAGGGACGCGACGCTGCCAGAGGCTTCTCCACTGGAAGCCAGAGTGTTGGACGGGCATATCCCAGAGAAAACCATTTCCCTTATTTACAGGAAGTTAATTAACAATATGGAGGATCCGCTGGTGATCCTTAAGGGCAAGTGGAACAGTGACGGCCTCGAACTGGATGATGAAGACTGGCAGGAGGCGGTCTCCTCCCCGAGGGTGGTAGCAACCCAGGCCAGGCTTAGGCTAGTGCAGCTTAACATACTACATAGGACATATGTAACGGGACCCGGACTGGTTCGCATGGGGCGGGTGGAAAGCGAAGAGTGTAGGCGGGGGTGTGGAGACTCAGGGACCTTCATACATATATTGTGGAGCTGTCAGCGGATAGAAGCGTACTGGAGAGGCATACATCGCATCATTCGGGCTGTAATGGGGGTCGACATTCACCCAGAGGCGCGGAGGTGCCTGCTAAATGTCTGGGAGCCTACTGACCTCAACACATACACTAAGCAGTAGGCTACGCTGGCGTTCATGATTGCAAAAAGGAACATCGCGCAGTTGTGGGGCGCTGCTCAGCCACCCTGTTTGGGGAGGTGGAGAGAGGATTTAGATTGGTGCATGTGGAGGGAAAAGTCGGTGTTTGTAGCCAGGGTATGCCCTGGGAAGTGGAGCAAGGTATGGGGAGCCTGGAACCATTATAGAGGTGATATATGCCCCCCACCTTGTAGGCGAACTGATGACGAGGCTCATGAAACCCCCTAACCACTAGGGAACTATGCTTGTAACATATATTGAAATGTGTAAATTGCTGCTGATGGGAACTGAAGTCGCCTGCCAATGTGTAATTGCTGTATGTCAGTCGAATTGGTTTAATAAAAAAAAAAAAAAAAAGAATAAAAAAAAATAAAAAAAGATGGTCCGGGCTTCAACTCCGCCTCCGAGAGCTTTGGAATCTGTATTGATTCCAAGAAGCCCTCGTATGACGAGAGCAGCGCATGCGCGCTGCTTTCGCCAGCCGAGACCTAAAAATAGTAATGTCTAACATAAAGAGTTAGAGACCTGCGGTATCACTCATGGGAGTAAAATATTTATATTCTCTTTAGCAGCTATTAAAACTGAGGGATTAGTGAAAAGGAATAGAAACGAAAAAATGCACCCCAGTCCATTTGCCATTGCTGGGAATTTTTAAATCAGTCTGAGAAGACAGGTTAGCCCTGTGGCCTAAAGTCATAAATCACGACAAAAAAACATAGACTGGTGGAATGTGATGCTGCTGTGCAATAGAGAAATTACTTGTGTTACGGGAATTCATATGCACTGTGATCATAATATGCGAAAATTTAAAGTTTTTTCATGAGAAAATCTGGATATAGATCATGATTTTACAGTGTGTTTGTGAAAAATTTGGTAGTTCTGTTTCAAAAATGAGGCTATTTTAACAGTGAGCAGCAATGAGGCAAGATGAGAGTAGGCGATGGTGAGAAAAGATGCAACCGGTGCCATTCGCAGGGGTGTACCCAGAGACGTTTTAAGGCATGGGAAAGGTGGGCTCTGGCCCAGGGCCCCAGCCTTACAGGAGGCCCCGATACAGTCATCTCCCTTCTGCAGAGTCTTGCCCTGATGACCTTGAATAATGCTCAAACAGATGTCGTTTTCCTTGAATTTGTTAATGTAGGTGATGTGTGAGGATCCATTACAGACAATTTGCAGACAAATGTGTTTGTTTCATGCAACATCCATGAAGAAAAGTTTCTTTTAGATCACAACAGGATATCACATATAAGAAATGGGAGGATGTCACAAAGATTATTTGCAGTAATATTAGTGAGCTGCTGCTATGCTACAATATTGAAAACACACACCACAATCCCCGAATATTAGATGTAAACACATTAAGAATTTGACCAAGTGTGCTAGTGCGCTGTCCAAAGAGGGCATGCAAGTGCTGACACTGGATCATAAATTCAAAGCTGTTCCTAACAGGGGCCCCCAAATCTGTTTGGCCCAGGGCCTCCAAAATCCTTAAGATGTCCCCGGGTGTACCTGGGGAGCAAGTAGGGGCAGGGGACACAAACATTGCCAATATATATATTTTTTTAAAACACATTTTATTGATTTTATACATCAAATTCACAAATAAGAAAACGGCATCCAATTAGCATAGTATTTATACAGTGCGTGTCATATGAGTTTTCATCATATATAAGCTGATCTAGGCATTATCTCTGAACACCTCCCAAAGTTCTTAAATAACTTTGCGACATTTCTTGGGTACATTAGCATGGGTCCATGATTGTAAAACAGTGTGCGCTCTTATGACTCACGCGCATCCATCAGAAATCAGCCAAGTTATACCATTTTAGATAAACAAAATCAAGTTTTCTCATTTTATATCGCATCAAACTTGTAAAGAATTATCATATACTCAAAAAAGGAAACCAAAACATGCTGGTAACACTTCATATTATCCATAATCTCGTCACATATAGTATTGGTTATTTACACAGGTAATTTCTTATAGGGAGCTACAGTAATTCACCTCTCAAATTGTCAAAGTGCCAGGACCCTCAAACCAGGGCACGTATCCGGCCCTTAACTGGTCCTTATGGGTTAGTCGCTTAGGTCCGGATCGGATTCTTCTGCCGGGGGGGGGGTACAAATATTGCCACGGAAAGAGTTCCACTTGCCCCACACCCGCTCCCACTTTTTAGGGCACCCTCTGTGTGTGAAGACTGCTTTTTCAGCCACCATTGCTCTATCCATGTCTTGACACCAGTGTCGCTTCAGGGGGGCCGTGGGCGCACCCCAGTGGTGTGCGATGTTGCGCTTAGCTAACATGATCCCCAGGGTTGCCCAGTCCTGTGTAGCGTGATTAAGGTCGGTTGGCTCTCATATATTAAGGAGGCATCTTTTTGGCTCAGGGGAAACTTCAAAGCCACACACCCGGGTAATGGTTTCCATGACCGTCTCCCAGTATTGTGCTATGTGAGGACAATCCCAAATCGTGTGGAAAAAGGTGCCCCGTGTCCTGCATCCCCGCAGGCAGAACGGCGTCTCAGCCCGACTGATTTTGTGAAGCATGGTTTTGGTATAGTATGTCCTATGCAGGATCTTCAATTGCACCAACTGTAGTCGGGACGGGATTGCCACCTCACGCGGGGACGCCAATGCCTCCTGCCAGTCCTGGTCATCCATGTCCCCTAACTCAGCCTGCCATTTTTCTCTTAAAGCTTGTGTGGGATCTTTCTGATTATTAATGAGCTTACGGTAGGTGAGAGAAATGGCTTTTTTGGTTAGATGATCGGTAAGGAGGCGGTCCTCGAGTGGTGAGGATTCGGGGAGAGCGGTGCCTCTGGGTATGCTCCTTGTAAGTGCATGCTTGATTTGCGTGTAGCGAAACTGTTCTGAGTCAGCCATTTGATATGTTGTTTGTAGTTGGGCGAACGTCACCAATTCTCCCTTTTTCCAGGGGTCCCCAATTTTCGAAATACCAATATGGTCCCATCGTGCAAAGCCTTTGCTGTAACGGAACATGCCTAGCTTAGGCGTGTCCCAAAGTGGTGTGAGTTGGGTGAGGACTCCCTCCCAGCCGAGCGTTCGTTGCGCAATAAACCATATGCTTATTGTGTGTGCAGTGGGGCCGATCCATGTGTCCTTTTTGTTTTTGCGGTAAAGTGCCACTAGGGGTCCGTCGGCCCCGTGAGCGTGCCAGTCAAGCCGAAGAGCCGGCTCCCCCTGCGGGGCATGGAGCCACTGGTTCACTATGATGAGTTGCGAGGCCCAGTAGTACAATTGTACGCTGGGCAAGGCGATTCTGCCATCGTACCAGCTTCTAGTGAGCTTGGCCAGGGCTATGCGGGGGGTTTTTCCACCCCAAAAGAGCAGTCCCACCTCAGCCTCAATGGCTTTGAAATAGGTGTTTGGGACCAAGGTAGGTGTATTTTGCAGAGCATATAAAAACTGCAGGAGAGCCATCATTTTGAACTAGGCTGCGCGGCCCAGGAGAGTCAGGGGTAGTGCATGCCAGTGTTTTACATAATTTTTAAGTCTCAGGAGGGGGGGCACAAGATTACGCTCATAGAATTGATCGTGGTCTGGGGTAAAATGGATGCCCAGGTATTTAAAACCACCTTTCCCAAGCTGTATCGTCACTCCCCTGGGTAGGCGTGGGGGGGGGGGACCGTGGAGGACAAACAGAACCGATTTCGCCCAGTTAATCATGTAGCCCGAGTATCTGCCATATGATGCACAGATATCTAGTAGACAATTAATGGAGCGGCTGGGGGAGGACATGTATAGTAATATATCATCTGCGTACAGTGATATACGATCTTCCCACCCTTCCGTCCATTTCAGACCCCGAATCACTGGGTCGCAACGAATCCAGGTCGCGAGGGGCTCAAGCACCTGGGCAAACAGGAGTGGGGACAAGGGGCATCCCTGTCTGGTCCCTCGCCCTAAAGGAAAGTCCTCGGATATGCGACCATTGACCACCACGTGTTCCACGGGTTGTGTATATAGCAATTGGACCCATGCACGGAATTTGGGCACAAAGTCAAAGTGTTGTAACACTGCGAACATAAAGGGCCATTCCACCTGATCAAAGGCCATGCTTGTGTCCACTGATAGAATGACTGCCTCTTCCTGAATGAGGGACTTTCAGGCCATCACTCCGTGGAGCCGTCTTAGGTTCATTGCCGTATTGCGCCCAGGCATAAAGCCGGACTGATCCGGGTGTATAAGAGATGTGAGTTATGGTTGAAGCCTAGAGGCTAATACCTTCGCTAGGATTTTCGCCTCCGCATGGAGAAGTGAAATTGGGCGGTAGGAGGTGCAGTCCTGAGGGGGCTTGCCCGGTTTTCTGATTGTTACAATAGTCGCTATCCTCTGATCTCTGGGAAGTATTCCCTTATCTAGACTATCCTCATACATTGTTAACAGATGAGGCACCACCCTTTCCGCTTCTGCTTTGTAGAGTTCTACTGGAATCCCATTGGGACCCAGTGCTTTGCCTGCTTGTAGCCCCCTAAGTGCAGCAGCAATCTCGTCCACCATGTGCAGCTCGTCTAGTGTGGCGGCGTCTTGAGATGTCAGGGTTGGAAAATGGATGTCTTTGAGAAAGCCCAAGTTCTCTTCTACTGTGGCATTTGTGGTGGGCGTATAAATTGCCTCATAGTGCCGTGCGAAGGCTGTTACTATGTCTTGTGGGTATGTTACGTCCTCCCCAGAGGGCATGTGTAGGTGAGCCACCCAGCGACTGGCGCGCTCTTTTTTGTTGAGCCAGGCTAGCAACTTACCGGCCTTGTCTCCTATCTCATATACCGTGTGTTGCGTTTTTTGGGCTTTTGCCTTTGCGTCCTCCCATGTGTAGTCCTTGTATGCTTGCTTTGCCAAGTCCAGGTTATGCGTCGTCTCATCTGTCTGCGCTCTTGTGTGTTCTTCTTTGGCTAGGCTAACTGCGCTCTCAAGTTCCTGCACTTGTAGCGCCTTGTTGCATTTGTGTGAGGTTATTATGGATATTGCCTGCCCTCGCAGAACCGTCTTCTATGCCTCCCATAGAGTACCAGGAGAAGCAACGGAGTGTGTGTTTTCTTGGAAGTACTGTGTCGTGGTTTTACGCAGGTGTTTCCTGATATTCGGGACTTTTAAGTACCCAGGATAAATTGGATAGATACGTTTACGTCCTGTGTATTGTGATGTGTAAGTTACTGACAAGGGAGAGTGATCCGATATACCTCTAGGGAGGTGTGTGATCTCTGCGATGGCTGCAAGGCTAGTCGGGGATGAAAGGATATAATCTATCCTTGACAAACTATTGTGTGCCCCTGAGTGATACGTATATTGGCGCGTCATGGGGTGTCATGTACGCCAAACATCTACCAGACCCATAGCTTCCGTGAAGTCATGTAGATATGCGGGGGCGCTCCCCTGGTCTCGTGGTGGCAACCTATCCCAGGAGGTGTCCAGAACAGCGTTAAAATCGCCTTCCACAACCAACTCCCAAGGTGGCAATGTGAGCAGGAACTTACCAAGAGCCGGGAGGGCCAAGCTATGGAGCGCAGGGGGGACATATACGGCTACTAGGTTATAGGCCCGTCCCTCCCACTGACAGGACAGTGCCACAAATCGCCCCTGATCATCCGTCTGGGAGCTATTGATTATAAGGGGGCAGCTCTTTCGTAACAATATACCCACCCCTCTTGATCCCGTAGTGAATTCAGAGTGTACTATCATTTTGAACCCCCACCTATCCAGTGCCTTAGTGGCGGTTCCCACCAAATGAGTTTCCTGTAAGAAGACTACGGATGGAGTTTGTCTCTTAAAATACTGCAATACCAGCCCTCTCTTAATTTTGTTACCTAGTCCGTTAACATTCCAAGAGAGGAGGGTGAGGGGGGGGACAGGGCTTGCGAATGTCGTCCGGACTTAATTGTGAGGGGTCAGGAACTGTGTCATTCAAGGCATTGAGACAACTTTGCGACATTTGAATCGTGTGTGTAGGTTGATGGGTTCCCTGTGTGTAACCTTGAAGTGTGTGGTACCAGTGTACAAACAAACATCACTAAACAAAAAAGGCATGTACAAACTCTAACCATACACAAAGCAAAAACCCCCCCTTACACCCCCCTCCCTGCCTCCCTGCTAGGCGGATTTCCAACTACCCGCCACCCCAACTTGGCAGAGCGCTTTAATCCCATGAACAGTACTTGCGTGTGGGGGGGAGAGGACCTCCGGAGCACTCCGAACATTCCATCACTCCAAGACGTTGAAGAAGCCAGGATATTTCGCTAATTATGACATCGAAGTTAAATGTTCAATCGTAATAGTAGGCCTTCGAGATGTTCCTGTCTGCACGGCCACAGGCGACCCGAGCCGCAGCCACACCCCCCAACCCAGGGCGAAGGAAGGGTTAGTCTACAAAGTCCCACCGTTGCCAAGTCGGCGATTGCCATCCATAGCTTGTCAGTCTTATGTGTCCGCTTGGCGTTGCTCTTCTCCTCTTTCCATGTGTCTCCGTCCCTGTGATGTCGCTTCCGTAGAGTGGTGTTGTTGTCGTCCATTGCCATTTTTAACTCTATTGATCTGTCGCCATCCCTCCAGCCAGTCGTGAGCGTCCTCCGGCCTCTCGAAGAACCAAGTCTTACCGTCCACTACCACTCGCAGCTTCGCGGGAAAGAGCATGGAGTATGTAAGTTCCCTACGTTGGAGTTCTTTCTTGATCTCAAGGAAACTTCTTCTCTGCTTGGTGACCGCCGCCGTATAATCTGGGAAGAAGGAGATGACGGAGTTTCCTATACGAAGAGGAGGAGCCACTCTTGCCGTTTGGAGGATGGCGTCCCAGTCTCTAAAATTGAAGATCCTGGCCAGGATCGGTCGAGGGGGCGCTCCCAGCTTTGGCTTACCCCCGGGTATTCTGTGCGCCCGTGCCACTGAAAAGAAGCCAGAGAGACCCCTTGGCTGGAGGTGATTCTTGATGAGGTCCTCTACGTAAAAATCCATGGCTGGCATCCCCTCGGACTCCGGGACTCCCGTAATACTGACGTTGTTGCGTCTCAATCTACCTTCTTGGTCATCCAGTTTGGCTGCCATTTGGCGGTTTTGAGCTTCCAATTGTTGGACCTGGCGCTGGAGGCTGGTTGTGTCCTTCGTGAGAGATGCCGTCGTAGTTTCCACCTCTGTCATTCTAGAGGCCATTTTCTGGAAGTCAGCTCGGAGGAATGAGACATCTGAAGAAATGGACCCCACTGTTGTTTGGACATTCGTCAGGGCGGACATTATATCAAGCAATGTAACTTCTGGCTGGCCTTCTGGCGTGGCACCGACCTCCGCGTGCATCCGCTGGGAGGTCGTGTCTGTCATGTCTTTGGAAAAGGCATACTTATCTAATTTGGCTTGCTGGGTCGTTTGCTGGCCTCGGACCCCCATTGGGCCCTCGTCGCGAAAATGCAGGTATGTCGCAGTACTCACCGCCGCCTGCCACATGACCGCGGGTCACTGTGCGGCCTGTCGGGTTTCCTGCACGATTATGCGGGGGCCTCCGATCCCGACGTGAGTTGAGTTATTCTCTAAACAGTAGAGCCAATGTCCGTTGCCTGCAGTATTTTGCAACGCGCTCAAGCCACACACAAGGGGCCCCTAAAGGCACGCGGGCCACGAGGCTTCCCCATGTGTATCGGCGCAGTATTGATATGAGGCAGCGGGCAGCCTGGAATTGCGCTGGGAGATTCCGGTCTCTCTCACCCGTGCCCACTTGGCCTTTCTTTGGGGGTGCGGGAGCTCCGCAGTGAACAACGACGCTAGGCTGCCTGGTATTCTATACCTTCCAAGTGGAATTGGTCAGCGTGGCCAGGTTATGCGGGGCCCCTCAGCACCTCAGGAATTGCACCGGAGCTCGCCCCGGGGTACGGACCCCTCACTTGGGCGTCGTAACGTTGGAGGCTGTGCCCCTTTTCTGTCAGTTGTGTGGCTCACTATTTATATCACCAAGATAGTCCCCCGGGGGCCTCCGGCGCTTCGTATCTCACTGCCTCGTCATCCTCAATGTCAACTGGAGGCCTTAGTCATTTAGCATCTCGGCTTGGCTGAGGAGGGGGCACCGCCAGCTCTGGAACTCAACCGGTTCCCTCCCACTCGTAGATGAGAGGGCCTGTCAGGCGGGGACTGCAGATCTTAGCCGGGCGTCTCCCAGTGTCCAGTACCCTCGTTGTGTTGGCGTGGCCCGCGAGGCCCCTCCTGGCGTCTAAAGGCCGTATACAAAGCAGCCGCTCACGCGCTACCCTTCCAGCAATGCAGCACCTCCTGTCTCCTACCGCCACCCCGCCGTAGCTTCGGGCCAGACGGGCCGTGGCTCGTCTGATCACGCGAGGCCGCGGCTCCGTGCATGGCTGCAGGCCGCTCTTCTCCTCGCGCCCGCAGATTGGCAGCACAGCGTCGGATTTGTTCCAAATTAAATCCGTGCAGTCCTTCAGCGCTCCGATGTCAGACAAGGGTCTTGGGTGCAAGTTTTGCATCGGATAAATGTCCGGATTCATGCGGGATGTTCTTGCGCTAGCCGGAGCTTAACTAGGTTGTGGCCATTAATCTGGGCTGCAAGCCATGCCCCCGCCAATTGCCAATATTGATTTCCCCATCAGTCTGCAAGGGTGCTCCCAGGGCCCCATACGTAATGTTATTTGTAAACGGTGCTATAGTTGTTATAATGTGGTGACTTTGGAGTTTCACCAGCAATGCACGCCTCACCTTGTACACAGTTGTTTCTCTCAGTCTGGCTCTGATCCTTTCCTTCACTCCTTGTCAGCAGTGAAACTGTATTAGCACAGGTGAACTTTGCGCACCCTGTGCAGCATTCCAGCTCACTTCTTGGCAATTATCCACAAGGTCAGTGACATTCCCTGAGAGTGCTCCCGAGCCTACGTAGCTCAAGCCCCATGAATGGCATGCGGAGAAGTGATGAAACTGCTGGCCTCTGCCACTGGGTGGGGTTCCCAAATCGCCCCATGTTGACACTGCACCATGCCTTCAGTGCTGGGCTTGCATTTAACATTTAACAACCCGATGCACTCTGGGAGTTCTAGTCTTTGGATTCTTGTGCAATGAGTTGTGATCAGTGTGCCAGTGAAGTTCAAGCGTGGTCTGCTGTCACTTGTTAGTGAAGCTAATATTTAGCCATTCCGTTTTTGGCCTGACGTGCGTTTTGGTCCCGTTAATGCTTTTATAGAGTCAGCCAATGGCTGCTTTGCTGTGAAAAAGCCCACAGGGATTATGTTTTAGGTGCCGATTAGCTACCTAGTCATAGTGTTAAACCCACTGGATTAAATTAAGCACGCTGTGACTTGCACACTAACGTGTTTAATAGGAAAGTGAAACTACAGCTGCCAGTAAGCCCACAGCCGTTTGTGAACCAACTACTATCAAAAAGTCTACCTGATAACAGCAGTGTGATGTTGGACAAGTTAGTGTTTCTTATCGTGGCTGTGCTGCTGTACAGTCAGTATCTAGGTGTCTGAGTTGGTTGTGCACTCAGCGCTTGTCACTGTTGTTCACTTGTCACTGTTGGATATATAAACCCCGTCCTATAATCCTCACCACATAATGGTCTCTCACCAGTGTTCCGGCTACCAGACACCCGAACATGCCTGCAGCTGATTTTGCAAGAATGGGCTTAGCTGTCGAGCCAGAGATCGACCGGAGGTGCCACATAAGTTTCCAGAAGGGGCAGGAATGCAAGTCCACCCGCACCATCAGCAGTAAACCGTGGCATTACAACCACAAACGCTCCAGCTGGTTGGCAATGTAGAAACATGATTGGCATATAAGAGTAGTTAATTGGTCTCCAATGTTCAAGGCTAACCTTGATTGTGCAAGCAGACCTTTGTGTACCTATCAAAGGGGCGGGGTCAGAACCTCGTAGTGGGTAAGCAAACGCTTGTGTGTAGGGGTTTCATTTACCTGATGGTCCCGGTGAGCGCTGGAGGCAGTCGGCACCTCTAAAGAACACTATTGAAAGAGTAAAAAAAAAAAAAGGAAATCGCAGCAAGGCATTGTTGCTTTTCAACATAAGCCTGTGGCACTCACTAGGGAGTTCATCATTTTATGGAGCTCCGTCTATAAATTTGTAGGAGCAAAAGAAAAATATGTGAATACCCACTAGCAATGTTCTTGGCACACAAAGCGCAAAGAAGAACTGTCTTAATGAACTGACTCACACAAAAATTACCTGTTCGCGAATGACCCAGCAAACAAATGGTTATAAGCAGGTGCTGTGCATACTTTATGCCTGTTGTCCTCCAGTCTCCTCCTCCGGGTTCCCTCGTCGAGCTGACATTGCCACAAATCCAGTGAATAACAGTGGCCAGGCGCACTGGCGTAGCTAGGGGGGGGCGGAGGGGGCGGTCCGCCCCAGGCGGCACTATTATGGAGGCGGCGGGCACATGTGCGGCGGCTGTTGCTGAGCAGCCAGTACACCACACGAGTAGAAAGTGCAAGCGCACCTGCTTGGAGGCCAATCCTGCACCACCTAGTGTAGTGGTGGTGTGGCACCGGTGCGCCGCCCAGCGTACCATGCATGTGGGTCCCAGGGCCGTCAATCTTGTAGCGCGCGAAAGCGCTACCAATGACGGCCCTGGGCATCTGTTTTTGGCCAGCCCATGCGCTGCTGAAGTGACGCCTCGAGTCAACTCTCGAGTCAAAGAGAGACACTGCTTTCACTTTCGTGAGCTCATGGGCAGCAGCTGAAGTCGGAAATGGCTCGTAGCTTCTGTTAATGAGCTCACAGCCAGTGAGGTAATGAATCCGGTGGACCGCTGCATGACGCGCACCCGACGACCCAGCCTGTCCCACCATAATGGCCCGTGTAGCTGAACCAGCCTGTCAGAACGAGCCTGATGTGGGCGGCAGGTCACAACAGGGAGAGAGAGGCGAGCCAGGCGGACGGCATCTCATGAAAACGGAGCTGCTCTCGAGATGTCACGTCTGCAATTTCTTTTCAAGTAAGTGTGTGCTTAGCTGCCCTGGAAGTTAGAGAGGGGCGTAAGATAAGAGTCCTTGCTGGCAAGAATGTTCCAAATGATCTGTGCTCCCGGCACATCATTAAAACAATTATGATTGGTAATGCCAAAGTGTGTAAAAGGTGCAAGAGGGCAGTACAATGGACCTAAATAAGCTTTACCAAATTAATGTGAAAATATGTGAATGAAAAAAATGTAAAGCACTTTGACGTTGAAGGCCAGTAGGAGGGAATGCTATTGGAACATGGAGGCGAGGGTTGTGTTATGGAGACTAAAAAAGGGTGTGTTACATCCTACCCACCCAAAAAGTAGTAATTTGTGATTTCGGTCTTTTGGATTTTAAGACTGTTATTTCACAGCACGGCATGCTTCCCTTTTCCGAGTTGAATGAAACCCCTGACGCCACGGCGCCTGGGACCTCCACAAGGCTAGCGTTATTGTCGAGGTGCCAAGGCTCCTCTGTAAAACACGAGAAAGCACTTAATGCTCTTTACATAATGAAACCAAACAAAAACATATGACCGGCTGGCACCGCGAACTGAAACCAGAAAGGCCTTTACCGCGTCATAATTGTCATACCGTGTTGAGCATACAATATATTTTTTCATTAGGACACCTCAGACTTGTATTTGCGATGGCAGGACACTGATTATTATAAGCACGCACAGACTCGAGGCAATTTTAGACGTTTTCGATGAGCAGGATTATGTGAAATGTGCAAGGGGTTATTTAATGCAATGTATCCGCGACGGCACAATGCATCTGTTGGGCGACTGTAACAACACACCAGCACGAACAATCAGAACGGGCCCATCCTTCCGAATACATCTTTTTATTTTAACAGACCGTAATCCGACACTCCGTCCCCTTCTGATACAGTCGAAGCATGCCTTTGGAGTGCCTTGACAATCGCTGCCGCGGCGGCCTCATTACTAAACTTTGAATTTTAGAACCTAGTGGAGGCACAGTGGGAAACTATGCGGTCTCAGACTATGGGATAACATCCGATTTAGTCGGCGAACTGCAAATATTTAGGCAGGATTAAATGGATTTGACAAAACGTATATCCTCTTGCAGAAGGTTCTTCATCCTCACAGCGTGGGCTGGCATCGGAGAAGATATGACGGAGGGCAGACGTTTGTGATCGTATTGCACATTGTACTCTTGTCCCTGTGTGCCATGTTTGGAGCTTGTGACAGACGAAGACTAAAACTAGGCCTTTTTTGCCAAAGTGATGGCAAATGGTGAGCTATCGCCAGCGTGAGGTTTGCTTTCAAGCAGTGCTTAATTTGTAAACAAAATAAGTGGCAGGGCTCTCATCAGGAGGCCACTGCAGCTTGCACCACACATTGCCCCTGCTGTGCTGCCAATGAAAGTGCTGTGAATGATAATGACCATCACACTCCTACAAGTGTGACAATTCAGACTAATTCAGGCCCCAAAGCCATAAAAATGGCTTGGGCGGCAGGTAAAAGTCATTTTAATGTATATTGATTTAATAATTAACTGTTGTTGTGGTCATCTCTAAATTATCCAGACAGCACCAAATTGTGGCAGGCTGTCACAAGCACCGTGTTGACAGTTAAGCCAGCACCGGAAACCACCTGCTCAAATTAAGCACTGCTTTCAAGCAGATGCTGGAAACTCTGGAGTTACATTTCTAAGAGCACACATAGAGGGTCTACTGCTCATAACCATTTGAGAGTGTACAGGATTTGAAATCTGATGGTATATGCTGTATTGATGGGTAAGGATTCTACCATACAAGAGCCATGATGGACTACATTAAACGGTTGGCCCCCTTTCTATTTATTTAAAAAATATATATATTTATTTGTTTTTATTGATTTCACATAACAGTGAGCCAGACATCGTATAGCGGTATATGGACATAGAAGTACATGGCATAGTTCACATGTTTTCAACCAATTTAGGATAACACATATTAAGAGTGTCAGACATCCATGATGATCCCTGTATGACGTCACTCAGTGGTCTAATATCGTGAATATGCATTTCAACGGCTATCAAATACGTTAAGTTTTCAGCATTTTCGTCTACACCAGGAGTCCAGCCAAACATGTAATAATTAGTCAAATCTATCAGGATCTAATACAGTTATAATATTCTAACAAAAACTCTTACCCAAGCCCCCCCCCTCCCCTTCCCGCATGCTTGCCCATAAATATCTAACAGTAGTATTTGCACATTTTCTATATCTGCAGTTGTGTGTGTCTTAATTCCAAAGACTAACATAGGCAACTATACAGTCCTGCTAACTTACACAGTATAACCCACAAGGATTGTGAGGAGCCCATGTGTCCCACAGCTGTTGAGCAAACCCCCATGCAATATTCCGAGCCCGCCTCAGTAAGACAAAATGTCTATTGCAGCGTATTCCTCTATCATTGCATTCCAGCTCAACAAAATCAGTGTTTTTTCGTAGGCCTCTATATTCCTCTAGTTTTAGTTCAGCCCCCTCCGCCTTACCCCACCTCAACAATTCCGTGTGCCAGTCCTGTAGGGACGGGGCCCTAGTAGCTTTCCATCTTGTGGTTATTGCTCTCTTGGCCAGAAGGAGCGCAATGACACCGGGACAAGTTCAGCATATTTCTGTGTGGCCGAACTTCTTGGCAGGGTGGACGGCGTTCGCCCTGTGAAAATAGTGGGTAGACCCACGCAGCACCTCCGCTCCGACCTTTGCTTTCACCTGCAGTGGAGTAGAGAGTTGCTCTTGTAACTTAGACCCTGCCAATCCACCCCCGCTGCTCGCTGTCCTTTTTCCCCAGTCCCCAGCAATGGGCGGCAATCTGAGGGATAGTCCCGGGCGCCAGAAGCTCTAGCTACGCCACTGGCCAGGCGGAAGAACCACCCTGCGCCAGCGGCAAACTGAAAACATTAAACAACTGGCCAGTTTTCCCCCTGACGTCCACTGTCAGTGACGTGGAATCCCTGCTATTGGCAAACAAGAAAGGCAAGTATGTCAGGAAAACAACGCACAGGAACTTCCTGGCGCCTGCGTCCAAGGTAAACAAAACTGTGGCCAGTAAAAACCTGAAGGGTACGGATTGGGGGATATCAGGGAGGAGCACGTTTCAATCAATTGCTGTAACTTTGTGCAGTAATGTGAGGAAGTTAATTCATGAAGATTCAAAGAAACTTCACCAGCAGATTATCCACAGTTTTTAATAACAGTAAGTGCATGAACCTACTAAGCTCTTACCAGTATTATAGGATGCTTGCTGGATATGCATACGTAGAACCAGTATTAAGAAAACAAATCTTTTTTATGAAGGACGTATGGGCAGGCGGAAAGCAAAACAGCTGCACCTGAAGTCGTGGCGCTCAAGCTGTCGGAGCACAGGTGTGCGTCCCGCCGCAGCAGCCACCACCATGTGCGCTGCTGCTCAATCCCGTGGCAAAATTCCAAGGGAGTGAACTCTAAAAAAAAAAAGGTGGGACTTGCGCCCACCATTAGCCATTTGCAGGCTACGATTTTTTAGGGACACAGACAAAACCCAATCCAAAGCCTGGGAGGAGTCGAGTCCCCACAAAGTACCTATAACAGATCACCTGACAGCGCAAGCCCGGTATAGGCTCGACCTAAAAACGAGGAGTAATAAAGACATTTCTCCTTGTTACACCTCCCCTGGAAAAGGTTAGCATTTCGATGCATTCACAGGTCTACCACTAACTGTAAATCTGGGAATGTCCCAAAATCCATGGGTGTATGCGTGGGAACACTCACGCTCTACCCATAGATCGCCTACCGGGGCAGAGTAATGGAAGGCAGCGACTTGTGCTGCCTTGTGTTACTCCAGATTTACCAAGTTACGCAGGTCCACGCAAGGCGGCCTGGTGTGGTTTGGTAAATCTCATTCTAGGTTTTGCGTTGCCCTTTGCGCGGTGCAAGGGAGACACAAAACCTTTGAAAAATATGCCCCCACCTCTCTTCTTCTGACCACCCGTAGGCTTCGGAGTAAGGTCCAAAAGCAGCAAAAACCTCACGTAGTGCCAATTAAAGTTAATATCAGTGGGACTTCACGCAGACATGGCACGGCTCTCAGCGTGCATGCCTGCTTTGTCGCAGCACTGGTACAGACCATTCGCCTCTGGGTGCTGAGACCGTTCAAAGCTGTTAGCAATTGACAACTTATTCCGATTAGAAATACTTCACGGGGACGAGGCTCCTCGTTAAAAAGAAAATAAAGACTGCTGGAGATTTTAATTCATACATCCAAATATTACCTGTTTTCGTGTGTGATTCTTATTGAACTACCAGTGCGCACTTGGGCCCGGAGTGTAAGTGGACTATGCAAATACTGCACTGATCCCTTGACTTTACAAACTCGCCCACATATTTCTCTATTGTAGAACTCATGCTGCACAGGTAGTCAAGTCCAATTGCTTTCATTTATATCACAACACATACTTGTCATTTCTTTTTACAGTAAACGTTTTGAAAGTCGAATCATTACCACGACAACATAAACAAACACATAAGGGTATTCAGGGCTGGTACATGTCACTCACCACAGCAAGGCAGGCTGGAGTTAGCCTATGGTGGGGTTGGTGGATCTTCTTAACTCAATGGACCTCCTCTTGAGCACATCATCAACTTCAGAACTTGAGGCCCCCTAAAGAAAGCGAGATTCATTATTTTCCATCTTTGATTGTTCATGAAAGCATGACATTCTGATGTGTTTGAATTTATAATCTTTGTTGTGTGTGTATCCTTGGTACAGTTCGCAGCCATTGCTTCCATAACACAGCAAATCGACCCCCACAAGTGCATCCACACTCTCCGCTCTGACAACCAGACACTCCTGTTGGGACCCCAGAGTTTCCTCTTCACCTTTCACTCTTGGTGCTACGAATGCTGCCCGGTCAGGTCTTTTGTGCCGGAATGCACTTCTGACAATCTTGGGACAAGGACAGGCTTTTCAGGTCCATGCCCAAGTAGCTCATCCAATCCAGGCTTCTTCTTTTAAATCTGGTACTAGTGGTCCAGTCGATCCCATTATAAATTCAGGACTACAAGTACCATAATGCAAAGAAGAAAACCTGAAATGGATGACCGACTTACGTTTGGACCCTGGGAGCTTCAAAGCTCAGCAAAGCTCGACTATCCCCCGAATAGAAAATGCGGATTTTGTGCAGGCATTTTTCCAGACATCCTTCTGTAGGAAATATAGATAAGCCATTGTCATGATGTGAGCCCCCTCACTGCCCAACTGGTTAGTCCCCAGCGGTAATAAGGTTTCACCAAGGGTACTTTTGCTGACCTCTGGTAGCAAGACAAAGCACTAAGGACATCCCTGAAGAAAATGTGTGCAGTGTGTGCAACAAGCTACCACACAGCAATTGAATGGCAGGACCAAAGAATTTTGAATGTTCGCATCTAGTAAGTAAAAAGATAAATAGTTAATTTAGGAAAATAGCACAAATAATGAACAAAGCACTGGGTATAGCATTCAAAAAGTGAATTCCATTGGAAATAATGCAGGGCGTTGGAAAGCCATTTTTTATAGCAAATGTCAAGAATGTCAGTCAATCAAAAAGCTGCAACTTCGAGGACGGAAGAGCGCTACAGATGTTCACCAGCAACTCTTGGGGGCCCCATTGCCTCCCGCAGGATAGTGGTCCAGGGGAGAGTCAGACCTTGATAACTGCAGAGTGTCCACCAGTGCACATGTGTGGTGAATGTTCTTTTTAATTTGAATTCATCAAGATTGTTTCCTCCAGATACCAGCTCAGTGTTCTAACATTTCCCACGTGGTTCTCTCCTTTGACCTCGAGATGATTTCAGCACACCGGCTGCCAGACTCAGAGCTGCCTACTTGATTCCCCGTGGCAATCTCTTCTCAGCCTTAGACTCTAGCTCCTTAAAGGAAAGGTCTCCCTCTGCGTAGCTGTCCTTAGCACACCGAGTATCTTCACACAGCCGGCTCAAGAAAGCCCTGTGTTCCTTGCAAATCCTGCCTACTCAGACCAATGCTTCCACTAGGTGCTACACCTTCTGAGACCCTCTGCACTTGCAGCTCCTGCAGAGATCAGTTTCTCTCCTCAGCAGACAACTGTTCTCCTCAGGGCTGTAGGCTTCGAAGGTGAAGGTGGCTACGGTCTGGGAACTGGTGTGACCAGTTTTGCATACGTCTTTGGAGCAGGGATTTACAGGAGGCAGGTGCAATCTTCCTCTCCGCTTTTAAAATCAAAACTTTTGCCAAAGAGGGTGGTAAGATCAGGCCCTAAATTTGTACTCACCTACTGCCTGGGCTTAATATCAAATTCAGAGGCAGCTAATTTATTGCAATTTATTTTTCATCCCTGTCCGTAACAGAGTGTCAGGATGGGGGCAGGCTGCTGTTGCTGCTGAGTGACAGCAGTAGGGAGGGTGGGCTGTCTATGCACTTGTTTAAGGTGTGCATGTCTTTTTGGCCGACTGTCTTCCGACGGCCAGCCATACTTGCACACTTTAAACATCTCTAACCCAGCTTAAGGCAGCTTGGTTACAGCAAGTGCAGGCCTCCAGAGCGCTGTGGAGCGCCGAGTGAATGTGCCTCCCTCCAATCAGGGTGCTGCTCTCATGCTGCAAGAGAGCAGCACCATGATTGGTCAAGGGAGTTGCACAAATTCAGTTACGGTGGTGAGAAGAGGACAGGAGCGGAGGACGTTGCGTTCAGGTACGTTTTTATAAATTTTTATTTTATTTTGTGCATGCGCATCTCCCCGTAGATGCCAGCCGTCACTGATCTAATCCTTTTGTAATTCCTTAGCAGGACAACCGCAGGGATGGTCAAGGAGTGGTGAGAGAATATGCGAGTACAGGAGCAATGTGAAGTGCAAGAAAAGTACTACTAAAATGAGTAGTCACTTCCTGGAAAAAAGACATACAGTCCCCGATCTACAATGGGTAATCCTAGAGACCTTGACGACTAAAAACCACAATGTATAACAGGTACTCTTTGAGAAAGAGCAGAGATGGGTCCACCGTCTAAAAATAAATGTACACCGGCTGAATGATAATATTCCGTGGCTCAGTATCAAACAATAAATCAGTAACTGTGCCACGGTTATTTGAGATCTGAAAATACAACATCTATGAGGCATACATACATGATACATATATCTTATAATTCCATTCCTTCCTTAATGCAGAATTCTTCATTTACATCCCGCATTTACTGATTATAGATATCTTTTAGCCTCACTCAAGAATAAGGAAAATATGACCCCAGAGTTAGTCCTCTTTCTCTCTCCATGAATACTCTATTTTAACCCCACTAAGCTGCACCCGGAATAGAACCGGGTCACAAGAGGAAGAGCCAGCACAAGTCGTGCCACAATGCCACAGAGGTATACGAGCAGAACACGAGGACGCCGACTAAACCGTACCGTATCACTGAATAATGCTTTTTACGAGTACTTTCTCCCATTATTCCAAGAGCGGAGATGGCTTCCGTAATACCCGATGAAGCCCGAAACCGGGTATTAAAGGTACAGCTGACTTTGAAGATTGGCTGCTGAAGTATATATTACGCATCATTACTAGCATGCCGCACTTATGTGTATTCACAAACGCGTTATGACTAATATTTCCTCACTGCATCGCACGCCATATGAATTCCTAAACAGTTAAGCCTATATAGAGCATAACGGCTTCCGTAATACCCCACTATAACACGCTAACTGAGATGGGTATTACTATTTGTAGTGAATAGGGGGCTGCAATAAAATACATTACGCATCATTGCTAATATGCCATTTGTATCTATTTTGCAATAACACGCTGTGACTAACCATATTTCACGGTACCGCACGCCGTACAAACTCCAGAATTAATGGCAGACAAGAGACAATGAAGCCTACGCATAGTCGTATTAACGCATTTTTTGATGACTATGTCACAGACTACATCGTAAATCTTTCACCATATGCTAACTAACATTATTGTATCTGGTGTCTACATATCGACATTGCCACTATTATTAGGGAAAGAGGCGGGGAACTGCAACCATAACCCCAGTTTGAACCCTTTATCCCTATGAATTATCACTATGCCATCACGCTCTTTTCTAATTCTGTGAGACGCTGATCTCTCTGTAACTAACTGCCACAATGTTAAACTGTACGTGGCCACATACTTATGGCCACGTTACCATAATCATTTCGATTAATATTCTCGAAGATGATGATTTTTTTCAGGATGTAACACCGCAAATACTCGTACATAGTTATCTCCCTGGGCACTCGCCTCAATATGACAAAATGGATTTAACTGTTATATCTGAACTTGCAAAATGAGGGTATAGTTTGCCATAACAGAGTGAAAATAACTGCTGTAAAAGAATTGCCATTTTTTAGTTGTTGCATTGTTTGATGCTTTTATCCTATTAGCATTAACATAGCATAACTAAGAACATAACAAGGAATGTTTTCTTCTTTCTTTTTACTTTTCCCTCCCCCTTTTTCTATTAATATAGGTTCTAATTGAACAAATACAGGTGGAGTAACCTATTTCCACCTTTTCACTGGAGACCCTAATAACAGAGGGCCCCCCATCACTTTTTAGGTCCTGAAGAAAGCCCATGTGACCCCTAGGGGCAACTCAAAGGGCTGAAACATGTCGACCTTTTTACGGACACCCCACAGTGCATTAGACCATAATTAGTCTTCCTGTGCACACCAAGACAATTTAATCATCTCGAATCCAGTCTGATTAAAAAGCACGTTCTGGCTATACGAGATTTTTAGAACATTTCACTTCACTTCACCGAACACAATCACTTATCTCTAGATCACTACTGAAATAACCAGTGGGTCAACCTCCAGGTGGAGGAAGCACATAACTAACCCTATGATGATGCTGTCACGTTGTTAACAACAGAGCGGAGAATCAAGATATACCGCTTTTTCCAACCTGTTAAGGTGAAGGAGGGTTTTTTATCGGTACATTGTACGAATATTGCAAACCCTGGCTTTTCAGGTCAAGTGACCCACTCCCCATTTGATTTTTTTGATTGGACTTTAGATCTAGACATGAAAATACATGGCCTTCTAGTCCAGGGACACCATCTTCTCTTTGATATCCAAGACCTGCAGAACCTGAACAAGCTTTTCATCTTCTCTTTCTTGAATAAGAACATCTGGAGTCAAATGTTTAAAATTAATCTTAGACCCTATCATTCACAGGTGGCAGGAAGTCCACTATCACTGCCTCTTGTACAATATTGATCACACACCAGTTCTCAACCTTAGACTGGAGGGTGAACTAAAGAGGTTCACAACAGTGCCTGCATAACAGAAGGATGGAAAGTGTTGCTGCTATTCTTGGCTTCATCCTTTGGAACCTCACTTACCTCCACCACCAGGAAAAGTCTCTTTGGGTTGCTAAATAGGCTGAGAGGATTGTCAGTGGCGATATGCAGGACCCCTTGAGTATCCACTGTACTTACTGTGTAGTAGATAGAGCTGGTAAAGAAGGGAAACACCCACAGTGGGTTGTAGCTCTGCAGTCTATAAATATCTCCAAGGCATATCAGTATTCTCACCAAATAGCCCATGTCCATCAAATGGCATATCCCGGACTCGATGACTCATGAGAATCCAGTGAAATGCATGCAAGCATATAATTTAAGGATGGCATTGGTTCCAATGTAAGGAGTGCTTGATGTATGTATGGTAAATTCACCAGTTATATCAGCATTATGGAATAGGTAGAGCAGGTGTAGATTGTGGTAGTATATTCAGTCCTGATGAAAGCCACGAGCATTTGGGAACATAAAAGGCAGACACTTGTTGACCCAAAGAGGATGTAGTGGTAACTCGAACCTGGGACTTCCTAACTTTTCCAGTTTTTAATCATGCTGGCTGCCACCCAGATTAAAACGTTAGAGCTATCAGGCAGGTATTTTTAAAGAATAACTCTAACCCCACTCACTACCCTATTCTTTTTCCAATAAAGTGATCCAGTGCATCTCATAGGTTGTAGCACACCCTGTTCAGCAACGGAACGAGAAGGAACTCTATGAGGAAGCATGCCACCAAGGGGTACCCCTGGTGAGTGAGATTTCTTTAAGGCAAAAGTATTCTTTTTTCCTTAGGTCAACGGGAGGGTACTTAGATTGATCCAATTGAGTTGGGCGCTATGGTGTGTGTAAAGTTCTGTGTCAGAGGAGGGTCAGCTCATGCTCTACAGCACCTTTCCACTCCCCTTAATTTGTTTGTGGACACTTATAAGGGGATCCGGTAAGAAGGAAGAAGCCAACTCTATATACAAGAGCAGTGTCTGAATTGAGCGTTTTGGCTGGCAGAGCTTGACACTGACCTGACTCACTTCTCTTGAAACATCTTGTGCACAGTTGCACTGGAGCCACATATAGGAACCGTGCTGTCTAACCAATGGTAGTCAGCAATGGCTGAGCTGTCTGAGACTGCTGGCTGCCGGGGAAGAAGCAGAAGCTCCAGGTTGCAGTGGGAAGTTCGTAAGTGGTAGTGCTGATATGTATGGACCTTGCTGCACAAGACCAGTGTTCACAGGGAAATGTTCACAGCGGGAAGGCTGGTGGTGCGGAATCAAGGTCGCACAAGGGCACTACTGTCAGATCAAGACAAGTTGCATGGCCATGCAGAGGACAGGCCCACATAAATAATTGCGGATATCTATGGTACTTGAAGACATTTTTTTGACACAATTGCAAGGTGCAGGCACTCGGCCTCACAGGGACACAAATGCCACCAAAGGAAGGCACATTGCAATGAAGGCTGAAGGCACACAGATCTGAAACAGATATCAGTGCAAAAGAAAGATGAATAGCAAAGTAGGGTGCAGACACACAACCTTCACCTGGATATCAGCACCACACAAAGCAAGGCACATGGTAATACAGGATGTAGACCTCAAAACACATTGATTTCTCACATAGAAAAGCATAAAGCGATGTGGCACATAGGTCTCACACAGTCATCAACACTACCTGAAAGAAGCTGTATGGTAATACAGAGTACCAGTATATTTTCCTCGCATGGACATCAGTTTTCACTGCTCTGCTTTTTTGCAGCAACAGCAGAGTAAATCAATGGGCTTTGGGTCGCTTGCAAGGAGAATGCACATTGAGTTGTGCAGCAATTGCAGGTTCCCAGACTCCTCAAACTTCCTCACAATAAGGTTATAAACTCTGACTCATGCTCACAACAGAACAGTACAAAATATTATACTCGAAGGAGATTTACTAAGACTTTACTCCACAGTTGTGTCAAAAGTGATGCGAATAGGAGCAAAATAATTTTTTCCTTCTTACTTACAAGCGCTAAACTTGTTTAAAGCTGGAAATAACATGAAAATAACACGAAGCAGCACATATTGCTGCTTTGCATTACTTAGCACCAAGGGGTCATACCATGGGTGGAGTATGGGAGTCCCCATGCAACCACTCAAGATTTCTGACACTAAAACCTATTTGCTAAATAAAGTAGACCGGGTTTAGCATCAGTAAACTGTGCCCTTTTGAAGAAGGCGCAA
Source organism: Triturus cristatus (assembly GCF_964204655.1). NCBI lineage: Eukaryota > Metazoa > Chordata > Amphibia > Caudata > Salamandridae > Triturus > Triturus cristatus. The sequence goes on along the minus strand of NC_140581.1, from coordinate 844,121,938 downwards.
CGAAGGAGAAACGCTTTAATTTCTCCTTCCTTTTCCGACTGTACGTGTGCTACACTTTACAGCACACATACAAAGTCAGTCTATGCATAGGATTTGTACTGGAAGTGTAACCTCCGAGTACAAAACCAATACTAGACGCACAGAGACATCCTTGCACTATGCGCAAAGGTGTCTCTGTGGCACACGGCGGCTGATTTCAGCGCAGGCGCAAGGGAAGGGAAGGAGAGAGTCATATGGCACTCTCCTCCTCTCTCCTTTTCACGCAGCGCAGCATTTGTGGCTGTAGCACTGCGAGCGATGAGTAAGTGCTAAAATTGACCTGAAGTGTCTAGTCAAATTCAGTGTTGGTCCTAAACCTTTGAAGGGACTATTGAGGAAAAACTGCACTTTCTCTCAGAGTCCCACATCTCCATAGCAACTAGCTACATTTAAAACTACCATTTTCACTTTCTGTGCTGCTCCTAGTCAACTACTCTGGCCAGCAGCGCAAAGCACAGTATGTAAGGGATGGGCAGGTAACTAACTTCTCTCTATGTTTTGTGTTGTTGTGGGTCTGCCTCTGGACCGCTGCACTATTTATGTGTTGCTCTTGTCAGGCCACAGGCCTCATATGCTAGAACTGCCATTATTCAGGTCCTATGAGAAATACAAAAACCTTTCAGCTTCTTTCTCTAGGATAATGATTAATGCTAGACATTTGCACATGGCTTTAGATAGCATTCTTTAGGCTATGTGTGATTGGAGAAACAGCGTAGAGGGTCATGCAATGAGGAGAGACAGCAGCATTAACCCTATACAGTATGGAACACAACACAACCTTGGTGACTACATACAACTGCGGGGCCTAAACATGTGCATACCACCGTTCGTGCACGTCAATGGACCAGTCATCCTCATCATTTTTTCCATGGAGGGCCAGCTGTAAAGGCAGATACCCCACTACAATTATCAGCTGCCTCCGACAGTACTATCAAGGGCTAGTCATGGGGACAATGGACACCCACCAAAAAGGAGTAACATTTTTGGGGAACTGCTGTGACCCAACAGAGTTTTGCAATCTGTTGGTGTGTAACATAATCATGTTAAGATCTTCTCAAGAGACTCATGGCACAGGTATCCTGCAGTAGAAAACATACTGAGTCTGCCACAATGACAAAATAGGGAGCAGGTTGCCACACTGGCCATACAGTCAGGGACCTTCAAAAATACAGCCATGGGACAGGGCATAGTCCCCCATCCTACAAGATTTATCAGGGGCTTTGCAACCTCTATAATAAACAGAACAGGCCTTTTCAGTGCATAAACTGGTCGACTACTGCAGTGTTGGTGCTGGAATAGTGCCACCAGCTTGTTTCAGAAACAGAAAAAAACAATACAACACACAATAATGACCAATCTGCTTAAGCTTGAATATAATAGACATTATTTTACAGATATTCTCAACATAGTTACATCAATTGCAACATGCAGGGTTCCCTTTTGTCTAGTATGATTCTCAATTAAAGTCCCACAGAAAGAGTAGGAATTCCAATAAAAAAAAACACACTAGTGGTGAATCATACATTTTTTTGTAGCAGACCCCAGTGTCCTCTAGCCAGGCTGTTGAGGATGACAATGGTCTAGGTGTTTTTCATCTATCGGAAGGGTCTCTGGAACTAGATGGGCTCAAGAAAGCTATTCTTAAATCTCACATCCCATCTTCAAAAGGTTTGCTATCCCAAACCTAACCAGTTTCACCCTTAAAGAGGGAGGCCTCATAGACCACAACCACAATGTTGCATTATATTATGTTATTTTGTGTTATGTTAAACCATACATAGTACATGTACACCAAAAAGTCTCATCACGTTAACATGTACTGAATTCACAACACTGCCAGTTGTACCTTAGGAACAGGCCTATGGGTAATTTATTCTAAAGGCAGCGAAAGCAAGTGCATCTACACATCTGGCAGCCAAGTACTATACAAATTAAGAAACATAGCAATTCCTCTAGGAGTTACATTAAACCTTCATACTAGTTTAGCATGTGGGTACTAAAGAGCATGGACTGAAGAGCGGTGATCGCTGTCATACGCCTCATGAAGATGATTCCACTGAGCCAATTCTTATCTTTTGAGTTTTGTTAGAAAATAAGGATTAGACCCAAGCTAAGGCAGTTCCAAAACATGCCTGCCCAATTTTTCAGCCCTACCAGGAGGATTTTGTGGTCCTCAGTTTCATAGGCATTAGAGGGGGTAAGAAGAATAAAGGCTGTTTTTTTCGTCCTCTTCCAAGGAAAGGATGAGAGCTTCTATGATAGTGGCTGCAGCAAATTGTGTGCCCCTGGTAGGACAAAATCCTGACTAGAGATCATGGAGGCAATGGTTCTGTTCCACATACTCTTAGAATTGTAAAGAATTTCCCTTTCATAACCTTGGTGAGGGAAAATATGTTGGAGATAGCTTCATTATTTGCCAAGATCTTTAGATCTGTGGAATGTTTGTTACAAGAGCGGATCATTGCGGCATATTTTACAAGGACAATAATGACTTCATGGGACAGTGATGTGTTATCAAGTTTATAACACCACTAAGGAGCAAGGCGAGAATTGTTTAACACATGAAGGCTGGACTTGGTTACATAGCCAAGGTAAATCTGTTTGCCTTAGAGGCCAGTTTCAGCTCCTCATCAGCCTCCAACAGTCTGGGGCTCATGAAAATGGATTGAGGCATAGAGGGAAGTGTGGAGAATGACAGTTAGATGGTACAGGGTTGTGAAGAATCACAGATGGTGCTAATTTTGAACAAAAAAAATCCAGAAGTTTGTCACAATATTGTTGTGATGCACAGGGGTTGTTCTTCTGGGCATCTGGGTTAGACAGTTCTTGAAAAATGCTGAAGATTTCTCTTATTCTGTCAGACCTTGAGGATGAATTTTGTAAATGAAGATGTTTTGGCTCTCTTTGTGGCACTATGGAGGCCTTACTGGTATTTCTTAGAGAGGGGCTATCTTCAGTTAAAATAGACTTGTGTAACTTGCATTAAAGGTTGAGACTAGTTTGTTTCAGCAACACTGGCACCACACTGAGCCATTTTTAGTGGATTTAATGCCAAATTTTGTGTTTCTTGTTTTGGCTGGGGCCAACTCGCAGAGAGCGGTGGATGTATTGTGGTACGGATTATCCAGTAAGGCTTCAGAGTCATCCGAGTTGAAAAAGTTAGTTACTTGTTACCTCAATCTCTTCTGTGCTGACATATCTGTAACACCTGGATGGCATGATTTCATATCTCTTTCTTTCAACCAAACGCAAAGCAATTCTACAAACCGGTCTCCTAGTCCATTCATGTATATCATATGGATTAATCTGGCATGAATGGTGCAAGTGTCATCAAGTCAAACCTAAAAAGGTAGCTGACTTAAGATGTGCTGAATGCTAATCGTTGTGTAAATGACATTTATGTTTTTCAAAGGCAGATAGGAGCTTGGTGGATTGAGGTCAAAGATGACAAAATGATTATAAATGTAACACAATATGCACTTACTGGCTCCCTCCATGGTCATTATTTGCAGCCCAACACAAGATGGCATCAAAGTTCGATTGCCATGAAATATATGATCCAATTTAACTTCAGCACATAGTATTTGAATCAACTGAATATTTGAATCCAGGACTGGAAATGTTCCCTGGCGTTACATCGGGTGTTACAACATCAGCATTGGTTGTTATTAGCACACCAGACTTTACATTTAACCACATAAGGCTGATTCATGAAGGGGTTTTATGGTCACAAAGGTTATAGTTTTCTAAATTACAGGCTTTGAAATTAAAAACAAAAGTTGAGCATCACAGTATACACTTAACGTCTCATAATAAATCATAAAAAGGGGGTGTGAAATGGACATCCTCCTTCCCAGCGATTAGCAATGTAATGTATCAATGGTTTTTGATCTTAACTGTAGTTGACAACGAAGACTTGGACACCAACCATGAAAGGATGTGCTATCCATTGGCAAGGTAGATTCTGTCCAGTGCAAGGTCCCACAATGTGAATGTTGGCATTGGGGTTAGCACAAAGTGGTCCAGATGGCAGCTGCATACCCTCCCTAATACCCTTCACACTGTGTCATTCTTATTTTTTGATTAAAGTTAATTTTAATTCAAGGGGAATATTACCAAAGTAAAACAGATTTGAGGTACTTATGACATTTTTCTCAAAATGATAGCCGCCAAAGTCCCACTTAAGCAAGCAGTCTGCATTCCAGAATCTGTTCAGTTGTGTTTCTACATCTAGATGATTACGATTGCATAATTGAGGTTTTGTATTTACATTGCAAAATAATACACTTCTTTTCCATCAGTAACATTTCATAAAATTCTCACTAGGCAATAGGCTGCCAGGATTGCTTCTATGTATAGGTCAGCTGCCCCCCTCCACCCCCAACGCACAGAAAATACATCTGCCTCGAACGCCACTTTGTGAATTTTATATAGAACATGGGTAGGCTATATAGAACAGGATTACCTGTCAGATAAGATCTTGAACGTTTCTACCGTGAAAATCCTGTCCTATTAAAGGGATAAGCAGACCAGAGCACACCCAGCATGACTATTCAGTGTAAAAACAGGAATGATGTAAAAACTAGATGAAGCAATTAAAGGGGTAGATGTCGCCCTGTGGGCCTGCTCATCCCTTTGATCAGCACAGCTCCTACCAATCACAGAGGGGAAACAGAAAGGTAGAAGAGACTTTTCCTTATTTATTCGCCGCTTTGCAGAATATCTTACCTCTTCCGAACTGTCGTTACTCATCGTTTTCAAGAAAAATCTCCCAACTTTTCATCCAGATAGTTTTTGATCCTGGGAGTCATTATTTCCTCTCCAACACTGTTCCAGTAAGCTAATCAGTCCATTTAGCAACAAGAACGTATATGGCTATTTCATGGTGCAAAATTGGGTAAGCACTTGACTGTTTGAAAATGACCTATTCACAGTGTGCATGTCGACCAATAGACATTTATGAAGCACAGAGTATTGCACACACTAGACAAATGGGAGCGTGGCTGCCCACAGCAGGCCATGTCTTTGTATCGCCCCTTACAGTCCAACTAGGGCATGCACAAATCACCACAACTCAGCAAGAGCCCCTGGAGGACACCTACCTCCCCTTGTACAAACTACAAGTCCCCAAACAACTGCAAATGGTGCAGTAACTGAGTCCCCGCAGTGGTGTAACGAAACTTGAGGGGGCCACCTTGCAAAGTGCATGGAGGGGGGCCTCAAGCTCCTGACCCAGTCAGGAGGTCTGAGGCCTGCCCGTGCACGGTACTCGGAGGGGGCCCCCTGGAGCACACCCTCCCCTTGCTCAGCGTGGGCTGCGGGGGTTATTGTTACATCACTGAGCCCCCGAAAAGGAAATGTGCACTGAAATGTAGGTGCTCTCAGAAAAAGGGAACCTTGACATTAAGGAATCCATGAACATGCACATTCAGTGACCAATAAACATATATACACTCCAGTGAGAAATACGCATTCTTAGGGGTACAGTTCCAGTTTATTTCCATTACTCACGCTTAGAAGTCGCTGCTTTGCACGGCTGGACGTTAAAAGATTCCTCACTCTCTCATGAATGGACTCCCACGTGTTTGATTGATCTGTCTGAACCCTATTGATGGACTCACAAATAGTTTTGTTTTAGATTAAAGTTTGTATGCAAGCCATGACACAGTGCAAGCATATTAACAAAGGAACACAATACAAAGAAAATAGCATTTTGTTGAGTTACCTACATCTGATGGTGCACAAAAGCAAAGAAGCACATGCAGTTCATATTCTTTAAACATATCTACAGGAGGCCAACCATACCTTGTTGACAATTCCTAAACTTCAGCCAAATGCAATGCAAACGCTTGGCTAACTTTTGTCTTGCAGACTTGTCGAATTTGTCCTAAAAGTATCCATTTCAGCAGGCCTTCTGCAGTGCATCCGTGGCTTCATGGAAGGCACTGAAACTTTGCTGAGGGGTGTCATGTTTAATGCTCTACACAGCAAAGTTTTTGTTCTTCAAAAGCAATTGTCCAGAGTGGGAGTTATTTTATTGGAAAAAAAAAAAATGTTTCTAACACAGTTGGAGTTTTCCAAGCGTGTGGGGGTAATTTTGTTGGTTTCTTGGTCAGGATCACCAGGCTTTTCCATGAAGTCCCAAACACCCAAAAAGTATGTCAGAACATCTGTCCTAAATATGGTGAACGGTTTGAGATGCTTTGGCTGACGACTCAATATTTGATGAGCCATCTCTCAAATGTTTCTGCCAGCATAGGCATCGCCACCGAAGATATAGCAGTTCCTGCCACTCTAGATACAGCGGTGGAAACATGACTTTGGCAGATAGGATATCTACCAATTTTTGACAAAGTATCCCACCTGTACAACTCTACAGGGGCCCACAGTAATTATTCAGCAAAAAAAACAAACACAGACAAAATTATATTAAAATCACTGCCACATTGGCCATTATCCAGCGAGAAAGAGAAAGGGAGGCTGGAAACAAAAGATAACGGTGGGGCAGGCAGTTTAGCACTTGTAGATAATATGCTCCATAACAACACCACAGATAACATAGGAGGTGATTTTACTAATCAGATTTGGAAATTTCAAGGTGTTTGATTCATGCCTGTATGGTTGTTTTTGTGTCACTGCATGGCTTTACTACCAGAGGATTTAAGTTTTAAATTTCAACATGCAAAAAAATCATGACAAGAATACGGACTACCAGAATATTGAGCATATAATATTGAGCATATATGTACCTTGACGTGATATACGTCTTCAAGGTACATAGATGTGGAGTTACAAATAATACATCTATAGTTACCAGCATATACTTGCCTTCACAATATTCTGGTAATCAATTTTTTGGCCAGGATGTTTTGCATGTCAATTTTTTTGTACTCTATATTCTGACATAAAACCATTGAATGTGTAGTACAAAACATTTTTTTGAGCCCAGCTGCCAAAGTTACCCAGATATTCCTCACAGAAACCAGCTTAACCTTTATGAGTTACATTGATTGTGCTTTGTATGAGCTCAATCACAGCTCACAAAGACTACGACCTTTCCCTCAGATAGCTTAACCATTATACTGTTACTATACTGTTCAGTAGGCTCAGAATATCTGCTGCTCAAATCTGAGTCCACCATGCAAGCAAACGTTTCTAATATCAGAACCTTCAGGCTTTCATATTTAAGTTTTCAAAAATCTCTTGTCATTTGCTCGTGCTTTTTCCTTTTTTCTGAATTTTTTGTTACAATCTTGGCTGCACTTGGCTTATCTTACACCACCTTAAAATGCCTATCAGTTATTTGCTTTAGCTTCTTTGGACCACTACTGAAACTAGTTTTGTACAAGTACACCGTGTTGATAGTCCAGGTACATGGAAATAGCCAAGAGAAATCATACATATACTGGCTTTAGCAGCCTTTTGGATTGCATAAAACATACACTTCACTTTGAGGGTAGACTTCACAGCCCACTTGACTGGAAATCTTGGTGGACAAGCATTGATTGGGTCATCTATCGATATTAAATGTGACACTCTCAAATGTAATCTCTACTACAATGGCAAAATGATGTTTCTGAAAATAACACTATTCTGGTATTTAATGGCTGCATAGGGTCAAAGTAGCCCCTGCTATAATAAAGTGCCAGACAGTTATATCCGCTCCTCCTAAGATGGATTCTCACAACCACTGCCATTGATCACCTTCAAGACTGTCCTCCATGCCTTCTACTTGGACTTAGAAATTCTCACTTATAATGGCCACCCGAAGAATCTCCAGCAATGTCCCTGGTAGTTTTTCCAAAAGCTTTTCCACTGTACATCAAGATCTCCTCCATTGAAGAGATAAAGACAATGAATCTAGCTCTGAAAAGACCGTCCAATGGCTAACGACCAACTTCCTCAAGCTAAACTCACAAAAAAACAGAATTTCTTTTAATCTCCCCACCTAATAACACCACGGTGACAAAGGCGTGGATCAAAATGATCACTGCTCTGAAACTACACGCCGACTCTGGTGGACTCCACCTTATCACTTGGAATCACACTGGATAAGAACCTTAACATGCAAAGTCATATCAACCTGTTGGATAAAAATGCCCACTTGCACCTCAGCTATCTCAGAAAAATGAAGCCATTCGTCGAGAAATCGGATCTCAAAACTGCAGTTCAGTCCTTAGTCATCTTGAGGCTGGAATACGGATGCACAACCCTCTCAGGCTTCCCAAAATCTCAACCGCCCCTCTAAAAGCCTTTCTCGGTGCAGCAAGACTCATAACAGGATCTAGGAAATATGACCACATATCACCACACCTGAAAAGGCACTCAACTGGCTACCCTATGAAGCTCGAATCCACCTAAAGATGGCTTGCATCACTCACAAGGCGCTACACCACAACACCCCCCAGTACTTGCCCAAAAACTTACCTTATCGGGAGGAAACCGACACTCTAGGAGCGCAGACAATCTACTTCTGAAACCCTCACGTTTCAACAAGACTAAAACCTCCAACAGAGCATTTTCCAGAGCAGCAACATGAATATGGAACTTGCTTCTGCCATACATCAGAAAAATCTCCTCTACGCCTCTCTTCAAAAAGGAAGCATATTATTCTTGATGAGCAAATTCCTACCTTAAATCTGCACAATTACGACCCCAGCTATACAACCTCCTAAATTCCTCTACTCTCGAGTTACTGAGACCGCGAAGTGAAGACCAACACAAACTCGATCTTGTTTTTATAGTTTCAGAACAATTCCCACTGCTGCTATTCACCCGGACCCTTTTCCTATATGCTGCTACTTTTGTGCTATTTTTTTTGTATACAATGTGTTTCACTAATTTGTTTTACACCTTGCTCTTTATGTAAAGCGCTCGGATACCCTACTTTGGGTCTGGTTCGCGCTATAGAAATCTCTAAAAATAAATAAATAAAAGAACTAGTTGAGCGCCTGCTCATCCAACTATACCATAAAAACCAGACCAGCAGATGATACCAGCTGCACCCTTGAGACCTGCAAAACATAGTTCTCTTCCTGCATATCCTCCACCTGCCACTACAAAACCCCTTGAATCCATAGGAAAACGTAGGAGTACACCACTTATGTATGCTACTCGAGGCACTGATGGTACCCTCTGAGGGATTTTGCTAAATGCTCAGTCTCATTGAACATGATCAACACTATCTATGATATTACCACTGACTAGTTTACTTCCTAGATATCACATCAACCTGGTTCTCCTATGAACATGCTCCTATCCACAGTGATCTTCTATCACCTTGCTACAATATCCTTTAAAAAAAATAGAGAAATGGGTAAGTGCTGAAAAGTTGCTACCGACTTTCAGCACATCATGATGTAGTTTACAACCAGTCCTACCACTTCCCTCTTAGAAGGAATCATTTATCATCAGGTGTAGAGCAAAATTAAAGGTAGAGCTCGAAGAACTACTGCATCCCATGCTACTGATCTCTAATCATTCTTGCATTTCTTTGGAAGCATATCATCTTGCCTAAAGACTCGTTAAACTCTACTACACAAAAAGAGATCGCAGACTTGGGCTCAATAGGCTTAATACATCTTGTTTATTAACTTGCTCATCACATTAGCCATAACCTTTAACTGTCATTTTAATGAATACTGATGGAAATTTCTCAAACTATCAGTCTCAAACTAAATGCCTCTCTCCCAGTAGGCCATTCCCTCATTCCCTATAAAATGACAAATGAACCCCAGTGGAAGACCCGTTTGATTGGGATTCACTAAGGCAGTTCTATCTTGTAACCATTAAAAAACTGATTCGGCTTCAACAATTTAGACCAAAAGAATTTCCACACTCCACTCCTACTGATGGCAAAATAGAGAGTGTAGAAGCATGCTAGGAATCACTGATGAGGGCATTTCTTCCATAAAAGGAGAGATTCCTTAGAGTGTAGTTTGGTTTCTCATCAATCTTTATGTATGTGATACTGAAGTTAGGGAGGGTGGTTGATGAATAATTATCTCTCACCTCCTTTCGTTTTAGAGAAGTTGTTTCATTTCTTGCATTTTCAGAAGCGTTTTGGGTGGTTCTCTTTTTAAGTGTCCTCTCCAAGTTGCTCTCCAGGCACAGCCTTTGTGTAGAGTGATGCTCCTTAATGCAGGGTGGTCTCCAGCTTGGAGAATCCACAACAGAGGCACAGAAAGGTGTGCATTCCTACACTTGGTTGTCATCAGCCACATGAAGAGTAATCAGGGGAAAGATAAAAGGCTGGCCTCATTTAAGAGGTTCATTTCAACTGAACAACAGAAACAGCAGTTCAATCTTTCATCCCCACTATTTACTAAATAGGAATCTTCCAGGAAGACTAATCAGCATTACTCTCAGCAAAAGTCCTAATATAATTTCTAAAGGAGTCTTCTTTCCTCTTTTGCCACTTCAATGTCTAGGTTCCTCCCTCCAGCTTCAGGAATGTCAGAAGGACACATCCACCTAACCTTCATCTTGTACACAAGGCCTGGCTAGGGGTATCCACGCTTGATCCCTCAGGCCTCCATTACTCTACCTCACTCATAAACAGCATTCATGTACCATGCAGGTGGCATACACAAATTACACTTGTAATATTAGCACTAGGATCTGGATTATACCTGTATCTGCCTCTTCATTGGTGCTGGGGTCAAATGTCACGCTCCTCCTTGTTGGTTCTATTGCAGGGAGGTGCCTTGCAGGCAGGTCCCCAGAGGAATCAGTCATCTCAAAAGGGCTACCTGGCAAATACGGTGTCAGGTGGCAAAGTTAGTGTCAGGAGTTGCACTGGGGGCAGTAGGATCTGCAATGGGGACAGCGGGAACTGCAAAAAGAAGTTGAGAACTGCACTTGCAGAGGTGGAAGCTGCACCAGGACTTTGGTCACAGGTGTCACTTTGAGCTTCAACTTTGAGCTCAGAGTTTTCAGAAATTATCAAGGACAGTATGGAGGCAAATCCTGCAGCAAAATCTACAGGAGGCTTGAACGGATGTGGGATCACTCTAGCTGGTCATGGCTAATAGAAATAGACAAGTCTCATTATAAACCAAGTAATCCACAATTTCAACGGGATTTTAGTGGGGAATGAACATCGGACAGACAGATTACCACTGGTACCGAAACAGACTTTGGGCAGAGGCAAATGGTTGTGAGGGTGGCCGACTGCACAAGGAACACACCCAACACCCACCGACCAAGCACGCAACCTAGGTGTCATCCTCGACTCTACCCTCTCCATGACGACGCAGGTCAATGCCGTCTCCTCTTCCTGCTTCAACACCCTCCGCATGCTTCGCAGGATCTTCAAGTGGATCCCCACCGAAACAAGAAGGACGGTCACCCAGGCCCTCGTCAGCAGTAGACTGGACTACGGAAACGCACTCTACGCAGGAGCCCCGGCCAAACTCCTGAAACGGCTTCAACGCATCCAGAACGCCACCGCACGCCTGGTCCTCGACATCCCGCACCGCAGCCACATCACACCCCACCTGAGAGACCTGCACTGGCTCCTTGTCAACAAGAGGATAACCTTCAAACTCCTCACCCACGCACACAAGGCACTCCACAACACCGGACCAACGTATCTCAACAGCTGACTCAGCCTCTACACCCCCACCCGCCAGCTCCGCTCCGCAGACCGCGCCCTCGCCACTGTCCCCTGCATCTGAAGAGTGACCGCCGGTGGCAGATCATTCTCCCACCTAGCCGCAAAGACATGGAACACCCTCTCCATCCGCCTACGGCAGACCGAAGACCTTCTGTCCTTCAGAAGACTTCTCAAGACCTGGCTCTTCGAACAATAGAAGATCACCCCCCCCCCCCCAAACCTTGAGACCCTCGCGGGTATGTAGTGCGCTTTACAAATGCGATGATTGATTGATTGTTGTCAGGTCCTGCTCCTGATGTAAATAGACTAGCAAAACAGGATCATGACCTCCTTGGTATGGTACACCATTGGTGTTAAAGTGATCTCTTATCTGGTGCAGGAAGGTTTCCAGGGTAGCTACCTTGATAGAAACCAATACTTCCTGTGTATTTGCTTCTTTTTTTGCTTTTTGTGCTACTCAAAGAACTTTGGGTGCTGAAGAGCAAGAACAGTGATCAGCCACCTGCCCTTCTTCCTGTGCTAAGGCTTGCTGCTTGGTAACTGGTAGGCACTCCCTTCTCAACAGCCACTTGCACAGTGGGTGAGCAGAACTCAATCCTGGAGTGGCGGCCCAGTAAGGAGACAAGAACAATGTCAGAAGCAGCCCAAACGAAGAGCCGGACTCAACTCTCCAGTGAAAGAATCTGCAGTCACCGGAACAGACAGTCAGAGTCCCAAATCTTCACCAAAGGAATGAGATAACCTCAACCTTTCACTGCTACATGCCCTTAAGGAGAGACTGGCTTATTATTAGAGTGCACTTGCAACTTCAGGAGCTTGGAGACTCCATGCCCAGAGGTGGGACTAGGCTTGACTCAAAGGTGTAACACCACCCCCCAAAGAGGAGGTGTTTCTCCTGAAGGATTCTTTTCTCCCTATTCTTTGTGGTCTTCCATTGGACTGTGGTAAGAGTACAAGCTGAAAGTAGAGTTTGAGACCAGTGGTCAGGCAGGTCAGCTGATGCCAACTGGAAGTGTGGACTGCCACGACATAAACTGTCGAATCAGCAAAAACAGACTCATAACACTCAATAACAGGTGATAGGCATGGCATAAGGAAGTTGCTCTATGTGAGAGAAGCTGGTGCCAACCCACCCAATGAGTGGACAATGTAAGCAGGAGAAGCTATGCATATGTTCTGGGATGAAGTTATCAGTGCTCTGATATATGCATGCAAAAGCTGCACTGATGCACAAAGCTCTGTGTCTGAATAGCTCTAAAGGCAGTTCTCGTCCCACCTTTAGGTGGAAGGGTCATTCACACGTTAACAATGGGAATGAGACAGGATGTTAGGGTATAGTAGTTTTACTTCTGCAAAGCTTCGAACATAAATACGTGTTTTTTTGTATTTGAGTTGAAATCTTGATAACCAGGAGTCATATTAATAACAGTACACTAGGATCGCAATGGGCAATTGTGAAAATTCATGCAGCTTCTGTGTGAGTAAATATCCTGTGGGTGGAGAGGAGGCTTTAGAAAGTAGAAATGCCGTGGGGTTTCAGAATAACCACTTATACACAAATTTCTGGATACTTAAAAACAATTTTCTCAAAATATTTTACAATCATTTCCCTTAGAATTGGCACTGGAGATTTACTCGCAGAACTGCATCGCTTTCCAAGGTGGAAAGAGGAAGGGGCCACTTCCAAAACTAGTGGGAGCTTAGAAAAAGCCTCACCCCAAAAATATTTTGCCAGTGGGGAGAAAAAAAGATACAAATGTTAGTAAGAAGGTTTCCACTTCCTCTGCTACTTTTTCACTTACACAAACAAGAGTCTGTGTATGTGAAAAAAGAATTCCCAAACCTCTTTCAGGATTATGCCTGCAAGCTGAGATTGACCTCTAAGCCCATCCAGGAAAAATGCCCCCATGCAAGGTCGAAACCTTCAGGTGCAGCTACTGTTTGTAGCTGGGACCTCAGAACTGGAGTTATCAAACTGGCCTTCCAGCATTGTAGGGTAAAAGGCTTCACCCTATAATACCGAGTTGGGAGGACTGGAGATATAGATCTGAAAATTGCAGAATTAATACTGGAGCTCTCAGGGCTGGAGCTTGAAAGAAGGATTGGAAGTGAATAATGTAAGAGCTCAAAAGAACAGGGGGCACGAGTTGTGCTGCAATGAAGCATGATCACAGAGTGGCTATAAATGACTGAAATTATTGGAACTGGGAGCTCGAGGTGAAAAGAGGAAGAGCTTCAAAGTAGTCGAACTGGCCAAAGCTCCTGTTCAAGTGTGAGTCTCATGGCAAACAGAGTACCAGCAAGGAATGAAGGGAGAAGGAATCATTTAGAATGGTTGGGACCATGTACAGGTAAGACAAAACGACCCATCAGCAATCCAACAATCACAGTAGCAAGGGCCAATACTAGGAACAATCCTGGTAAGCCTAAAATAATAGAGTCCGTGAGTAGTTTGAGCATCTACCGGTGGACAATTGCAAGGATAAAAGTAACAGAAAGGTTCTGAGAAGATATGAGAGTGAAAGACAGAAAGAAACGTTGGGAGACCCACGCTCCATAGAATCGGTCTTCCAATTCCAGAGAGCCACAATCTGCTGCAGAAAGACAGCAAGCTGTGGGAAGCAAGAGGTGAGTAGCAAGAGGTGAGTGGTATCTGTGAAATTTTGGCAAATGCTACATTGCCACCCACCAATAAATGCAGTCTTTAGTTCCAAAATCATAGTTACCAGCCATCACATGCAGAACTCGAAGTATGGGGCACAAACTGTCTATAGGTCTATCATGTGACCCTCCCATTTAATGTGTTTGTTGTATTTATTTTGACCAATCACAAATCAGCAAAGTTGTATTAAGTTGCAATCATCTACTTTGGCTTGTTTCTCATGTTGGCATGTAATGCTATGTACTGAATGTGGAACTGATATACAAAGTCATTTTACGATCTCACACCCTGCCATTCGGAAAATCAGAGGGTTTGTAATCGCAAAACGTCTCTTCTATTTACTAATCCAATTTTGTGAGTCGGAAATGCCTTGTTGACTTGCAAACCACATTTCGTGACTGTAAGAAAGTGGTTCTGTATATACTGCACCAGGGTAAGGTACAGTGTGTACAGAGTCCAACAGTCCCCAGAGGTTTGGCAGAGGCTAAAGTTAGATATAACCTTACTCTCTAAAGTGGTAGCTTGGTCGAGCAGTAAGGCAGTATCAGAGGACAGTGTAAAGCATTTGTTGTACACACTCAGTCAGAAAATGGTCTCACACACTCAAGAACTGAACTCTAGGCCAATTGTTTTGTATATAAAAATATATAGTTGTTTTATTTTAGAACCACAAGTAGGTATCAAAATATTTTCTCACAATGAAATGCTCTAGTTGTGTACTTTCAATAAGCAATAGACTTTTAAATGCAATAGTTACAGTTGTTGCAATAGGCAACACAAGTTAAATACAATTATAACATTGAGCTCAATGGGAATTTTTAAGTAAAGGCAATATCAATTACTTTGCATAGGTTTTTCTTACTCAGGGCTGGATCCTGGATTCAGCCCTGGTGCATCTCCTGTAAACAGTTGAAAGAAATCGTTTTTGTTACACAGGCGATTTTTAAGGAATATTTGTAAGTTTCAAAAATCGACAGAAGAATTTCTGGCAAAAACCTGGCAATGTTATCCTATGGAGGAAAGTTTGGTTATCAGAAAATCACAGTTGTAATTACTTTACAGGGTCAGTGCTGGGCACCAAGATCCAGGACTGGGAGCTCTTCTGGTAACAGGTGAGTAATTTCGTTTTCGTTGATCGGGTGATTTTTAGTGAATATTTTAAAGTTTCAAAACTCGACACTTAGAAGAATTTCCAAGTGAAACCAGTCAATGTTACCCTATGGAGAAAATGTAGGTTATCGGCTTTCAGGTAAGTACTCGACTGGCAGAGTTAAGGTTCGGGGCATAGACTCAGGGGTCTCCCAGGGTCAGGTAGGTACAGTTGTTACACCCTCAGTGGCACAGGGGCAGCCGGGTGCAGACAGAGTTAGGCCCAATATTAGCCTATGGTGGGCAGGGGGCCTTTGGTTGGTGGCTGCTAGCAGGCAGGCCACGCGGCTGTGGGAGCTGGGCTCCTGGTCACTTACACAGGGCAAGTGGGGAAGTAGATTAGGACAGATGCTGCATTTCCAGGTACACTCGGGTGGCTGGGTGCAGGGTGCTTTTGAGCCGTCGGGCGCTCAATGGGTTTTAATAGAGAAGCTGCAAGATGAACAAAGGCTGCAAGCTCGGGGACAGAGATTCTTCAGGTGCGACCACCACAAAGTTGGGAAGCTGTAGGTTAGATAGGCACCCAAGAGTTGGGCACAGGGGGCCGCAGGGCGCCGGGTGCAGGGGTGTCTTTTGGCGTCGGGAAATCTTACTCTCTGCTGGTCGCAGTTGGGGGGGTCTCTGGAGTTGAGGCTGCAGGCGTCGTCGGGAGCTTTGAGGAGGGTACTTGGGTGCTGGATTCTTGGTCACAGTCGCCGGGGGGACGTTCTCGTGGTCTTTGTTCACTCAGGCACAGGCCGGGCTCGGCGGGTGCAGTGTGTGCTGGATTTGCGGTTCCTGGCTGGCACCAGGGGTTGTTGCTGTTTGAGCAGAACCACTGCTCGTGGGAGTCCCAGTCTTTAGATGAGCAAGGCAGTCAGGTCCTCCGGGGTTTTCGAGGTTGCTGACCGCTGGAGACGCCGGGGTTTAGCAGGAGCAGGTTCGAGGGTCGACAGGCCTGTAGGGCTGGGCCCAAGCCAGTTGGTGTTGTCCTATTGTTAGCAGCTGCACGGCAGGTCTTTTTTCTTCTTGTTCTTCTACTTGTTTCGGAATCGGGATCTGAGGAAGGAAGGTTCAGGGTGCCCCTAAATACTAAATTTAGGGGCGTTACAGGTAGGTAAAGGTCAGGGACCAATGGGTCCCTTCCCTGGGGTGGGTACACCCCCTAGCCTGCCACTCTCCAGTGGGAGGGGGGCAGGAGCCTAGTTCTGATTGGGTATGGCTCCCCATCCTCAAGATAGCGAAAGCCCAGAGTTGTGCTTCATCTCGCCTCCCCCACCTGAGGGGTGGGGTTGGCAGAGGCTGACACACCCCCTTTCCTCACTTAGGCTTTCCCGCCGACCTTCCCGCCAGAGTGGGGGGCAGAACCGATGGGGGCCAGTTGCTGAGTACAGCAAGTGGCCTGGAGAAGCTCACAAAGACGGCATGCCTTTGAAGCTTCCCCTGCCCATCCTGGGGGAGGAGACCTAGCACCTCGCCCAGGATGTGCATTGTTGCAGGCCCACGAGAGCGGATGGCTCCCTACCCAGGGGTCCAGCAACATGTCTGCTGGGTGGCAGCCTAGGCAGCCTCTCAGTCAGGACGCTGGTTGTTGGTTAGTTTCAGGGGGCATCTCTAAGATGCCCTCTGTCGTGCATTCTACATTAAATCCCGCACTGGCATCAGTGTGGGTTTAATGTGTGGAAAAGTTTGATACCAAACTTCTCAGTCTTCAGTGTAGCCATCATGGTGCTGTGGAGTTTGTGATGACGACCTCCCAGCACCATATAATCTTAATGGCAGCACTACACTTACAGTGCCCAGGAAAGGACCTGGGTACTGGAGGGGTACAAGGCTCATGCACCTGTACCCACACCACTGGCATAGGGCACCCAGCTAGAAGGGTGACTGAGGTATGCCAGGGCAGTGTGTTGTGGGCATGGCACACAGGGATGTGTGCCATGTCGACTCTTTGTTTTGTTTTGTGCCAAGACACTCAGTCTGCAAAGGCAGTGTGTGTGTGTCAGGGTACAGGGCCTCTAAGGGTGGCACAATAAGTGCTGCAGCCCTTAGGGACCTTCTCTGGTCACAGTGCCCTGGGTACCTATGGTACCATTTACCAGGGACTGACATGTGGCCAGAGATGCCAATTGGGTTAGGCTTCAATACAGTATTTAGGGAAGGAACACAGGCCCTGGGCACCTGATTGGCAGGAGCCCAGGGCACACTCAGTCAAAGTACATCAGCAATTCAGCAAAAAGTGGGGGCCTACCATGCAAGAAAGATGGCACTTTCTCACAGTGATCCATTCTGAATTGCAATTAGGTGGGGATGTTAAAGGGGCATCTCCTCCTAATTATGATTGCAATGGTATGTATCAATGGTTTGTGACTACAATTACTCCTGCAAATCAGTGCTCTGTTAACGATATTTCAAAGCAGTAACTGATTGGCAAAGAGGAAGGTATTCCTAGGATATATATCCTCTTATGAATGCTGTCTGCAGCCGTAGGTGAGAAGTCAGCTGCCCAGGGTGACCAACCCCCAGAGTGGCCTAAGGATGCTTGTAGAAAAAAAGGCAGGCACGTCTTGGTGCCTAGGTAGTCTAATGGCTTGCAATGGGCAGTTCTTCCACTCGTTGTTTCGAAGCCTTTCGTTTTCATGGAACCTAATACCTCCTGAAATCATGATTTCCTTTATTGCCAAATTTGCTTATTAAAAGTGAGAGCTGGAGGTCCTTTGTTCAACGAATACCAGTAATTGGCCACGAAAGAGTGATCATTTATATGCCATTGGATGTTGGTTTCTGTAACCCATTCCTGTTTAGCGTGTCCTCATCTTTCTTGACAATTGTGTACTTACTTCCTCAGAGACTGTGCGATGCTGATCAGCTGCAGAGCCCTTACACAAAGAAGTTAAAACAGATTACAGAGGGGAAGAAACAACACCAGCCAATCAACATGACCAGCTCAAATGACCCAAGACACTCCTAATTCAGCTTGTCAACATACTTCAGATACACTGCTAACCTTGTGGACAGAGCAGAACGGCTCAGAATTGGACTTCTTGTCTTCTCCCACTTCAAGTCGGAAGGTGAAGATGTGAGTTGGCACTCTGGTGCTTCTCCAGTGCTGGTATTTCCCGGAAAATTCATAAATTCAAACGAATCAAGATATGAGGACCCATATTCTGATGAACTCAATTCTCTTGAGTCACCTAGAACCTGCAAATCAGGGGAAAATGTTCAAGAAGTTAGGCACAGCAAGGTTTGCAGTAGCAGAAACATACCTTACATGGGTTGCAGAGCAAGCGACAGAAAGAGGTGATTGTTCTAGTAGTATAGATGTCCATGATCATGTTGACTTCCCGCAGAGAACCATACCCAAGATCATACAAGTGTTTCTAGGTTAAATCAGTGAAATAGAGGGTCAGAGTATCACTGTACCTATGCCTAGAGAGGAACAGCAACCTAAAACAAGCATTTGGAATGCAATAGGTCTCGCATTATTGAAAGTTAGAGCTATTGGCGTATTACAAATGAATCACGGCACCCCGCATGAGAAGCCAATAGCCTTTGGTAAAAGGAGAGACAGAATGACGAAGAGGCAGCCAACCTGTGATGAGCAGTTGGGAGAGTGTGAGATGGGTGGGGAGAATGAAAGCGTAAGATGAAAGGAGGGATGGGAAGCGGAAGGGAAGCAAGAAGTCTTGTGGTGAATTAAGAGAGCTTAGGGTAAGGAGAAGCAAAGAGCTCGCACAGATTGGATGGACAGGACGAGGGAAGGCAGAGAGTGCCTTTGGAGAATGGAGGGGTAGTGAAAGACGGACAGAATGAATGTACACAGTAAAGGGACACGGTGAAAGATGATGAAGGCCTTCAACGTCGCGTCCGTGGTACTATGTGCTATACAGATGCAATTTGAACCTAAGTAATAGAGGGGCAGAGTGAGGAGGGCAGATTTGGAGAGTGAATGGGCAGGGAGGACAGAATAACAGCCTGCAATAAATGACGCAACAGAGTGAGGAGCAGAAACGCGTGGTGAGTGTGGGCACAGGGAGGTTGTGTTGAATGGAGAGTTGGGGAGGAGGAGAGACTGAGGCTCTGTTTTGGTGGACAGACATAATAAGAATGACATGAGAGGGAGAGAGTTCATTGTTGATGAGTATCAAGCAAGAAAGAGATGGTCTGCAGCGTGGAAAGAGACATGGTACGAGTGGAGAGATCACCTGCAAGAGAGTACAAGAAAGAGAGACAGGGTCATTATTGGGCACAGGTTATGGTGAGCAGGAAAGAGCGCCACCCAGCGGCGGATGGAGAGACAGTGTGAGAAGAAACTGATGACAGCCCCAGCCTCAGGGGCGCACTCCCTCGATAAAGCTGCAGGGGGCAGGGCCATGGCGTTCATCCCTAGGAATGTTTCATCTAGCGTTATGGGCGCCTGACAGACCACGCAGGGCACACGCACATGCACCGCACCTTGGCTGCTCTGCTGAGACTGTTGACGTGGCCCAACCTACAAGGGCAAAAGGTTTTGCAGGGTTGGGAGGGATGGGACTCTCTGGACCCTGTGCCTGGCACCTGCTGAACACACAAAACCAAGGGGCAGCCAGTGTGTCATGTGGCCTAGAGCAAAGTAGGATGTGGCTCCCTGGCTGTTGTTTAGACTGTGAAATACAGCAGTAGTCAGGGTTCAGTGGGCCCCTGCCACTGTACCTGCGGTACCACTGGAAGCTACTTCCCTGGGGGTGGGATGTAAAACTAACAACCAAAGAAAGCACAGAAAATGCATAAGGTGCACCAATATTAGTCATATTGTTAAAAATATATAAAATTCACACAAAAGAAGCTGTAGTAAACATGCTTTTCAACTGCGACAGCATTAAACACAAAAAACATGGAAAGCTTGAAGACGGCATTAAGTACAGGCTAAAGAGAACAAGTAACAGAAAGCGGCTCACAACACGCCAAAGCACATCATTGCCTGCAGCATGTAGGGGAATGGAACTGAAAATGAATCAACAAAAGGATAGCGTAAAGCATCCACTACATTTAACCATGTCATACATTTTCCTTTTGTGAGGGGAAGAAATGTCTAAGAGGAGTTAGTTATAACAGCAGGTTCAGTCGCAGTGGGGACAGAAGCTCGGTCCTGCTGGGCTCCCTTGTTAAAAAACGTTCAAAGTCTGATCAGCAGCAGCGGAAGACGTGCAATGCCAGGAAGGGGATCTGCAGCGCCGCTGCTGCTTTTTTTTTAAGTTGGACCAAGAGGGACTACATGAAAGCGGGTGCCATGCTGAAACAAAGCACAGCACCCGTGCACATTAAAGGTATTACGTGTTAGTGGCAGTGGGGATAAAAGCGCATTCTTGCAGAGCTCCCTCCCACCTCACCCAGCTCTTAAAATGTATAAAGTGTGATCGGCAGCAGCGAAAGACGTGCAGAACCAGGAGGGTGATCGGCTGCGTCGCTGCTGCTTTTTGTGAGGTGGACCAAGAGAGATATTAATGACAGCCGGTGCCGTGCTGAAACAAGGCGCCTCAGCAACATCGGCATCCAGGACAAGGCGCTGGAATGGATCATCTCCTTCCTCGACGGAAGAACACAGAGAGTCCGCCTTCCACCGTACAAGTCAGAGGCCTCCGAAGTCATCTGCGGCGTCCCCCAAGGATCATCTCTGAGCCCCACCCTCTTCAACGTCTACATGAGCCCCCTCGCGGCCATCGTACGCAAACACAACCTCAGCATAATCTCCTACGCCGACGACACCCAGCTGATCCTCTCCCTGACCAACGACCCCGCCGCCGCCAGAGCCAACCTGCACGAAGGGATGAAAGAGGTAGCCGAGTGGATGACAACCAGCCGCCTGAAACTGAACTCGGACAAGACGGAGGTCCTCATCCTGGGCTCCTCACCCTCCGCCTGGGACGACTTCTGGTGGCCTCCTGCCCTGGGCACCGCACCCAAACCGACAGACCATGCACGAAACCTGGGCTTCATCCTGGACTCCTCCCTCTCCATGACCAGGCAAGTCAACAACGTCTCCTCGGCGTGCTTCAACATCCTACGCATGCTACGGAAGATCTTCTGGTGGATCCCCACCGAGACCAGGAAGACCGTCACCCAGGCCCTCGTCACCAGCCGACTGGACTACGGCAACGCCCTCTACGCCGGTACCACCGCCAAGCTCCAGAAGAGACTCCAGCGGATCCAGAACGCCTCAGCCAGACTCATCCTCGACATCCCACGAACCAGCCACATCTCCGGACATCTGAGAGACCTTCACTGGCTCCCCGTCAACAAAAGAATCACCTTCCGCCTCCTCACCCACGCACACAAGGCCCTACACGACCAAGGCCCGAGCTACCTCAACAGCCGAGTCAACTTCTACGCTCCCAAACGCCACCTCCGATCAGCCAACGACGCCCTCGCCGCCGTCCCCCGCATCCGAAGAGCGACTACAGGAGGAAGGTCCTTCTCCCACCTGGCCGCCAAGACCTGGAACTCCCTCCCGACCGACCTGCGCCTGACCCAAGACCACCTCTCCTTCAGGAAGAAGCTGAAGACCTGGCTGTTCGAGCAGTAGCGGCACCCCCCCCCCCCATCCCCCCAGCGCCTTGAGACCCTACGGGTATGTAGCGCGCTTTATAAGTGTCACTGATTGATTGATTGATTGATGGTTGCAAGTGAAGCGGGTGCCATGTTACTAAATAGTCGGCGCCCGTGCACATTAAAGGTATTGGGTGGCTGCGAGTGAAGCAGGCACCATGTTGGTAATTAGTCGGCGTCCGTGCACATTAAAGGTATTAAGTGGCAGCTGAGTGAAGCGGGCGCCATGTTCATAAATAAGTAGTCCCCAATAAAATACATTAAGACCTACAGTGTAAGGAAGCTTTAGTTGGCCGGTGCTCCTCGCCTAAAAACGGAAGTGATGTATGGGGAGCACCAACCAATAAGGAGCCAGGAAATAAAAGCGATACACAAGTGAACCAATGGCAAATGGCAGGAGGGATTACACTCCGTGCGAGTGATTACAGCAGGTCTTGCAGTTAGCGCATGTGTACTGATGCTCGACCTATAAACAGCAAATGTCAAAAGGGGTGAGGAAAATGGTAAATTAATGTTTCTAATGACCTTATTAGAGACATTACACAGCTAACAGAAGTTGGTTCCAATGAGACAAAACATTTCTTTATTACCATCTTGCATGAAATGCTATAATAGGTCATGGTCAGGAAAACTCATACTTTTGAGTCACAACCAGTGCTTTATATGGAAATTTAGAAGTGCAGGTACTCACTATTTAGAGTACCTGTTAGCTTCTGAGAAGTGCTGGTACTCTATATAATTAAATGTAGTGCAGCAGAGCTGAAAAATGCAGATACTCTCCCTTTGAAATTAAAGAAGTGCATATGTACCGGGTAATACAGAACATAATGATTTTTAAAAATATACTACTTAAAGAAAATGTGTTTCTAAAAGACATTTGTGGTTTAGTCCGACCTTCCTTTTACTGTCCCATTCAGAATATTATCAAATGTTTATATTACATTTTACATTCCAGTCATCTCAGATGTATCAATGTATGTTTGAATTTGAATCACTATAGTTAACGGATATGGAGACATTCATTGCTGCCTCTCAAAAACAAGCAATGGCAAAGCTAATAGATTTGGCTTGTAACTGAGAGTGTCTCCTTACTGATTTGATGGCTATGTTTATCCATGATCTTGCACATCCATCCATGAATGTAATCAATCGCTTATCTATAGTCACTCATGGGTACATTCAATATAGCCATTAATCCACATTACATAATGTTAGACTTGGGGGTCTCTAGTTGGCACAGGTATGCACTTGTAACAAATAGGGACCCTCGCCTCTAGTCAGGGTAAGAGGGTACACTCCTAAAATAACCCCTGCTCACCCCTTTGGTAGCTTGGCACGAGCAGACAGGCTTATCTCAGAGGCAGTGTGTAAAGCATTTGTGAACACATACAGTAATCAAGTGACAACACTACAGATGGACACCACAAAGATTTTATATCAAAAATAAGTATTCTTTATATAGATTTACCACAAGACCATTAAACGACAAAAATACACAATACTGTTACTTCAGATGGTAGAATATTGCTTAGTTCTCTTTAGTTCTTAAATGTGACACTTTAAGTCAATGTACCTTTTAGATGCGACACACAGGGTAACAAAAGTATAGCAACGATGCTGATGCGTTGAAGATTTTGGTGCAAAGAAATAAAGACGTAAAGATCCTCCAGATGCGGTAAGCTTCCCCGATGTTGCGAGAAGACTCGATTCGATGCTCAAGCTGCAGCGGCGACACACTTTACGCGATGCGACGACAGCGGCCTTGGCAGCAACACTCTTCTCCGACATTGCGAGACGCTTCCGCTCAATGCGATGCTGCAGTGGAGACACCCCTTTACGCGATGCGACGACAACAGCTCCGACGGCGGCACGCTTCTCCGTGGATGCGAGGCGCTTTTCTTGATGCGGTGCAATGCGACAACAACGATGGTTGCGATGGCGACACGCTTCTTCCTCGATGCAAGACTCTTCTCTTGATGCGGTGCAATGCGTCAGCTGCGATGGCGACACGCTTCTTCCGCGTTGCGAGACACTTCCTGGATGATGAGAGATGCTTCCGCTCGATGCGACAGCTGCAGCGGCGACACACTTTATGCGATGACAACAGCTCCGACGGCGGCACACTTCCCCTTCTTGAGTCGCGCTTCCAGCTCCTTGCGACATGCAGTCCCTCAGAAGGCCCAAAGACAGCAGCAGGCACTTCCAAAAAACTCTGGGGAGCTGGGGGTTGAAGTCTGTTATTCCTGAGACTTCAGCAGGAGGCAAGCTCTTTTCCAAGCCCTTGGAGATCCTTCACAAGTTGAGCAAAAGTACACACAAAGTTCCTTTCTCCTCTCTTTTGCAGTAGGCAACCCCTGCAGGCCAATCCCCCAGTTTCAGGGATAGTCTCTCCTCAGTTCCTTCTTGGTTCCTCTCCTCAGCAGAGTTTCTTCTTGTTTCCCAAAGTGATCTAAATTCTTGGGATCAGGGTCCCAATATTTATACTCCAAAATCCTTTGTCCTCTGAGGGCAGAGGGGCCTTTGCCTTGTTCAAACCGGTTCTGGTCAGTCCTGGAGCACTTTGTTTACCTGACTCCTTCTTTTCTTTCAGAGTGCAGGGCAGAGACATCAGACGCACCACAGGAGGTGGAGCCAGCATTGTGGAGGGAAGGCACAGCCCTATTCAGGTCCCAGGTGCAACTCCTCCCACCCATCTAGATGCAGATCCCTCTATTCACCACTGGGACACCTCACCCTGTCTCCTGGAATTCCCCAGCCCTGTCACTCAAACTCCAGACAAGGAATACACAGCCTAGCAGAGGCAGGTTTGAATGGTTAGACAAGAAAATACCTACTTTCTAAAAGTGGTATTTTCAAACACAGAATGTTAAAACCAACTTCACTAAAAGATGTATTTTATCATTCTGAGTTCAGGCATACTAAATTCGAATTTCTACCACGTTCCCTGAGTCAGTTAAGATTTGCTTCCAGGCGTCCACAGAGGGAGGGTGAGTGTTGTTTGCTCCGGTGGGGCGGCGGGGGCCTTTTGGAGTGTATTGAGGCATCGGGGGAGAGGAAAGAGTATTTCCTCTCCCCTGATGTCTCAATACAGGGCATTCCTGCTCCACGATCGCGCACAGCGTCGCGATCGTGGAGCAGGGATGCCCCACTAGACACCAGGGATGTGTGTTTTGTTTATTTTGGAAGCGACCCCTTGGGTAAGGGTCGCTTCCTGGGCACATAAAGTATTTGAAGACTTTTCTGCCCCCTCTGGGGGCAGATCGGTGTTTTTTTTTCGCCGTTTCTGCTCCCAGGGGGGGCAGAAAAGCCCACTAGACACCAGGGATTTAAATATTATTGTAGGAAGCGACCCCTTGGGCAAGGGTCGCTTCCTTTGGCCCATTAATTATTTGAAGACTTTTCTGCCCCCTCTGGGGACAGATCGGTGTTATTTTTTCACCATTTCTGCTCCCAGGGGGGGCAGAAAAGCCCACTAGACACCAGGGATCTAATTATTATTGTAGGAAGCGACCCCTTGGGCAAGGGTCGCTTCCTTGGGTCCCTAATTTATTTGTAGACTTTTCTGCCCCCTCTGGGGGCAGATCGGTTTTATTTTTTCGCCGTTTCTGCTCCCGGGGGGGCAGAAAAGCCCACTAGACACCAGGGATCTGATTGTCATTGTAGGAAGCGACCCCTTGGGCAAGGGTCGCTTCCTGGGCCCCCTAATTCTTTTGAAGACTTTTCTGCCCCCTCTGGGGGCAGATCGGTTTTATTTTTTCGCCGTTTCTGCTCCCAGGGGGGGGCAGAAAAGCCCACTAGACACCAGGGAATTAGTTCAATTAAAAATAGAAGTGACCCCTCGCTTCCAGGGTGCAATTTGTTATATGTATTTGGCTCACCCGCCCTGGGACTGAGTAGCCTTTTTTTCCCTGCTGTTTTCTGCCCCACCTGGCACACAACCCGATTGACCATTTGGGTAGTGATATAGCATGTTCTAATGTTTATTGTTATATTTTTTGTGAATTGCAATTGTAATGTTTTTTTTTTTACTTTTTTGTTCTAGGTGAAGGCTTTTCCTCTTTTCAGTTTGCCGTTTTGTTACTGGTGGTTCTGCTGTTTGTGTAGTTTGGTAAGAGACTTTTTTTTGTACAATGTAAATGTGTTTGATTTCTCTGCCTGTTTTTTTTTTGCAAATGGTGTAATAATAGCAGTATGTTTGGTTTTTGAGTGTCAAAAACTTTTTGCATTGGTGCTGTGTATTTTGTTGTCTTGTGAGTAATTTTTTTTTTTTCTTCTTTCTAGTTTGATATCGTTGGTTTTTGCTGTGTCACTGCAGACTTGGTTTCTGGTGAGTGCAGCTGTCTCTTGTAATTGGATTGTATAGTTTTTGAGTACATTGATCTTTGTGATAAAGGTACACATTTCTTTACTTACTTGGTTTGCACATTGTTGGTTGTTGTTGACTTGTTTGTGCAGTCTTCTATCTTAGTAAGTATAATGGCTAGCCGCAGGATTACTGCTCAGCAGGTTGTTGGTTTGCTGTTTGAGTCTTCCTCTGAGGTACAAAAGGGGGTGGTACAAAAGGGGGTGGTGATGGACGGAGCATTAGAACCAATCAAACACTCACACCCAGTCAGCAGATCTGGGTTTGATCCATCACCGTTCTTTAGCCCACTCTGCCACCCCAGTTCAGACAAGGCCATATGCAAATCAGTCTGACCCTGTGCCTCATGGGAACAGTCCAGCCCGAACTGCCAAGCCATGCCTTTCCTGGACCGGAAACAAGCTTCCTGGGACCGGTAAGACTGACTCTGCATCTGAGGGAGAGGAGGCAGGGGACGATTCTGGCAGTGAGTTTTCTCTCCGTATGGGGTCATCGGATGATGAAGATACTCTTCGTGCGGATGAAGTGCCTGTGTTAGAGGAGGAGACTGATGTGCCGATAGTGCGGCAAGAGACATCTGGGCTGCAGCCTGGGGCTGCAAGGCTTCCCGTTGGTGTAGTGCGGCAAGAGGCTTCTGGGCTGCAGCCTGCGGCTGCAAGGCTTCCCGTTGGTGTAGTGCGGCAAGAGGCATCTGGGCTGCAGCCTGGGGCTGCAAGGCTTCCCGTTGGTGTAGTGCGGCAAGAGGCTTCTGGGCTGCAGCCTGCGGCTGCAAGGCTTCCCGTTGGTGTAGTGCGGCAAGAGGCATCTGGGCTGCAGGCTGGGGCTGCAAGGCTTCCCGTTGGTGTAGTGCGGCAAGAGGCATCTGGGCTGCAGGCTGGAGCTGCAAGGCTTCCCTTTGAAAGTGATGACCTCTGGGTTGCCCCTGGCATGGTGCAGCCGGCATTGCCAGAGTTTACTGGTGTTTCGGGGTCTAGAGTGAATACTGAAAACTTTTTGCCGGTAAATTTTTTTCAGTTGTTTATGGACGATGTGTTTTTGGCAGAGATTGTTGAGCAGACTAATTTGTATGCCGAACAGTTTTTGAGGGACAACAGTGCCAGTCTTAAGCCACACTCTAGAGCTACCCGGTGGACTCCCACAAATGTTGAAGAGATGAAGAAGTTCTTGGGTTTAACTTTTTTGATGGGCTTGCTAAGGAAGCCATCACTGTCTTCATATTGGTCTAGCAGTCCCTTGATGGCAACGTCTATTTTTCCGGCAGTCATGAGTCGTGACAGGTATTTGCTTCTGCTTCGGATGATGCATTTTGTTGATAATGGTTTAGCGTTGCCACGAGATCACCCTGACTGTGACCGTCTTTTTAAGATTAGGCCTGTCCTTGATCACTTTGTTGATCGATTTTCTGAGATTTATGCCCCTGGGAAAGAAATTGCAGTGGATGAGTCTTTGGTGTTGTTCAAGGGCCGCTTGGTTTTTAGGCAATACATTCCTAGTAAGAGGGCACGCTATGGAATAAAGCTGTATATGCTGTGTGACAGTAGGACTGGATATGTCTCTAATTTCAGGGTGTACACCAGTAAGGAATCTAGGATTAACCCCCCTGGTTGCCCGTCCACTTTTGGAGTGACTGAGAAAATTGTTTGGGAACTTGGTAGAGGATTTTTTAACAAAGGCCACCATTTATATGTAGATAACTTCTACACTGGTGTGCGGTTGTTCAGGGAATTGGCCAAAGTGGACACTCTTGCTTGTGGCACAATCCGCTCTAACCGTAAAGGTTTCCCGAAAGAACTTGTTTGTCAAAAGCTTGGGCGGGGACAGTGCAGTGCGTTGCGTTGCCAGGAGCTTCTTGCTGTGAAGTTTACAGACAGGAGAGAAGTCTACATGCTGACTACCATCCATGATGAAAGCACTGCACCTGTGACTGTTTGGGGTCAGGTCGCTGAAGCGCGCAAACCTGTGTGCATTTTAGACTATAATAGGCACATGGGTGGTGTTGACAGAGTAGATCAGAGGTTGGAACCTTACACTGCTCTTCGTAAGACTTACATTTGGTACAAGAAGTTGGCTATCCATCTTTTCCACTTGGCAATGTTTAATGCTTTTGTTGTGTTCCAGGATCTTGCCCTGAGTCAAAGATGACTTTTGCTAAGTTTCAGGAGTCTGTAATAGGCAGCCTTGTTGTAGTGGAACAGGCAAGTGTTCCTAGAGTTGGAGTGGTGGAGGATGTTGCTAGATTGAAAGAACGCCACTTTCCAGATCACATTCCTCCCACACCCGCAAAAGATTTTCCCAGTAGGAGATGTAGAGTCTGTTGGCGAAGAGGTTCGCGGAAGGAGAGTCGTATGTACTTCCCCGACTGTCCCTCTCATCCTGCACTGTGTCTCCCTGCTTGTTTCAGAGCGTACCACACGCGAAAGAATTTTTGGGAGCATTCATGAGTGGTAAAGTGAACTGCCTGGTCTGTATTCTTTGGATAATTTGATTCTGTTTCAAGGTTGGTGTTAGTGCAATGTATTTAGTTGCTGATTTTCTGTTAGAAGATTTGTATCTATTTGCGATTTGTTTTTGTTTTTATTTTTTTCTAAAAAAATCCTAAATGTGATGGCGGTGTGTGTAGGCTTGCGCTTGGCTGTTGGTGTGTGCGGACTGGCACTTGGTTGGTGGTGTGCGTGGAATGGTGCTTGGCTGGCGGTGTGCGTGGTCTGGCGGTGTGCATGGACTGGTGGTCTGCGTGGACTGGTGCGTGGCTGGTGGTGTGCGTGGACTGGAGCTTGGCTGGCGGTGTGCGTGGAATGGTGCTTGGCTGGCGGTGTGCGTGGACTGGTACTTGGCTGGCGGTGTGCGTGGACTGGTGGTGTGTGTGGACTGGTGCTTGGCTGGTGGTGTCCGTGGACTGGAGCTTGGCTGGTGGTGTGCGTGGACTGGAGCTTGGCTGGCGGTGTGCATGGAATGGTGCTTGGCTGGCGGTGTGCGTGGACTGGTACTTGGCTGGCGGTGTGCGTGGACTGGTGGTGTGTGCGGACTGGTGCTTGGCTGGTGGTGTCCGTGGACTGGAGCTTGGCTGGCGGTGTGCGTGGACTGGCGATTGGCTGGCGGTGTGCCTGGACTGGCGATTGGCTGGTGGTGTGCCTGGACTGGCGCTTGGCTAGCGGTGTGCGTGGACTGGTGTTTGCCTAGCGGTGTGTGTGGACTGGTGCTCGGCTGGCTGTGTGTGAGTAGTGACTTTCTGCTGGTCACTACACACACTGCTAGCTGAGTGCCACTCCACGCAATCCATCAGCCTGTGTAGTTGCTGTGTCTGGATTGTGGGCGTGTGAAAGTGATGGGCCCTTGAATGGCGCTGTGTGCTGGTGTGAGTTTTGTTATGTGATGGGCCCGCGGCTGGCGGTGTGAATGGTTTTGTATGTCTCACACGTATGAAAGGTGTATGAATGGCCTGTAAAGAGGTTGGTGCCTTGTCGTCGCTTTACAGCTCACGAGCTGTGAGTCAATGGTTCCGTTTTTCGCCCTTTCAATTATTACCAGTGCATTTCATTTATGTGAAATCACTTTCTAATACAATTGTATCTACTGAACCATCACTCACCCTCCTGCCAAATCCAACCAGTATGTGTGTGTGCTTGCGGATTAGATGGCTGTGCAGTAATATTTGTCTTTCTGAAGCAGGGTGTACCTTGTCCCTTTTTGGTGAATTTTGTAATGTGTTGCTTTTGTGCCTAGTGGTGCGAATGGTCTTGTTTGTACACGTATGAAAGGTGTGTGAATGGCCTGTAAAGTGGTTGGTGCCTTGACGTGGCTTTACAGCTCACGAGCTGCGAGTCATTGGTTTGGTTTTTTGTGAATTTAATTATTGACAGTGCATTTCATTTTTGTGAAATCTCTTGTTAATAAAATTTAATACACTGAACCATGACTCGCCCTCGTGCCAAATCCAACCAGTATGTGTGTGTGTTTGAGAAATAGATGGTTGTGCAGGAATCTTTGTCTTTAGTTTCTCTGCCAAGGTACACTTTCCATGCAAGAATAACCCACCAACTGTAGATATTGTCGAAAACCCATGGGAGTTCATGGTGATGTCTCTCTTGTGAATTCCCAAAAATGTTTTATCCCCAATGTCCTGCAAACCTCAAAATGTCTGCCACATTTTCTTTGCAATATTATTCCAAAATTCTCACGCTGTAGGAACAATAGTTAATCTGGTTTTGCAAGGGGGGTCACTTTGGTTTTTGGCCCGGTGCTCGGCGGCCATCTAGGGAAACCTACCAAACCCACACATTTCTGAAAACTAGACACCCGGCGGCTTCCAAGGAAGTATGGCTTGCGTGGATCCCCCAACGTTTCCTTACCCAGAATCCCCTGAAAACCTCAATTTTAGCTGCAAAAATCACTTTTTTCACACATTTTGGGGTGGGAAAGTTGTGGCATCACCGGGCTCACACAAATTTACCACCACCCAGCGTTCCCCCAGGTCTCCCGGTAAAAATGGTGCCTCACTTGTGTGGGAGGCCCAAGTACCCGCGGCAGGCAAGGGCCCAAAACGTAGTGAGGCGACATCAAAATGGCCTATCGCAAAACCACCTGGTTTTGCAAGGGGGGTCACTTTGGTTTTTGGCCCGGTGCTCGGCGGCCATCTAGGGAAACCTACCAAACCCAGACATTTCTTAAAACTAGACACCCGGGGGCTTCCAGGGAGGTATGGCTTGCGTGGATCCCCCCACGTTTCCTTACCCAGAATCCCCTGCAAACCTCAATTTTAGCTGAAAAAATCACTTTTTCACACATTTTGGGGTGGGAAAGTTGTGGCATCAGATGTCGCCTCACTACGTTTTGGGCCCTTGCCTGCCGCGGGTACTTGGGCCTCCCACACAAGTGAGGCACCATTTTTACCGGGAGACCTGGGGGAACGCTAGGTGGTGGTAAATTTGTGTGAGCCCGGTGATGCCACAACTTTCCCACCCCAAAATGTGTGAAAAAAGTGATTTTTTCAGCTAAAATTGAGGTTTGCAGGGGATTCTGGGTAAGGAAACGTTGGCGGATCCACGCAAGCCATAACTCCCTGGAAGTCGCCGGGTGTCTAGTTTTCAGAAATGTCTGGGTTTGGTAGGTTTCCCTAGCTGCCGGCAGGGCTAGGGTTAAAAAACTACAGCTAGTCACTTTGCCAAAAAAGGGTCATTTTTCACTGCAAAATTGAGGTGTGACCACGTTGCGTTTTGCGCCGTTTCCTGTCGCGGGCACTAGGCCGACCCGCACAAGTGAGGTACCATTTTTCTCGTAGGACTTTGGGGAACGCGGGGTGGGTGGAAATTTGTGGATCCACGCAGATTCCATAACTTTCCATCCCAGAAATGTGGGGAAAATGTGTTTTTTTTGTCATTTTTATATGTTTGCAAGGGATTCTGGGTAACAGACCATGGTGGGAGGCAGTCAAGTCACCCCATCCTGGATTCCCCTGGGTGTCTAGTTTCCAAAAATGTATAGGTTTGCTAGGTTTCCCTAGGTGCCGGCAGGGCTAGGGTTCAAAAACTACAGCTGGTCACTTTGCCAAAAAGGGTCATTTTTCACTGCAAAATTGAGGTGTGACCACGTTGCGTTTTGCGCCGTTTCCTGTCGCGGGCACTAGGTCGACCCGCACAAGTGAGGTACCATTTTTCTCGTAGGACTTAGGGGAACGCGGGGTGGGTGGAAATTTGTGGATCCACGCAGATTCCAGAACTTTCCATCACAAAAATGTTGGGAAAATGTGTTTTTTTTGTCATTTTTTTACGTTTGCAAGGGATTCTGGGTAACAGACCATGGTGGGAGGCAGTCAAGTCACCCCATCCTGGATTCCCCTGGGTGTCTAGTTTTCAAAAATGTATAGGTTTGCTAGGTTTCCCTAGGTGCCAGCAGGGCTAGGGTTCATAAACTACAGCTAGTCACTTTGCCAAAAAAGGGTAATTTTTGACTGCAAAATTGAGATGTGACCACGTTGCGTTTTGCGCCGTTTCCTGTCGCGGGCACTAGGCCGACCCGCACAAGTGAGGTACCATTTTTCTCGTAGGACTTTGGGGAACGCGGGGTGGGTGGAAATTTGTGGATCCACGCAGATTCCAGAACTTTCCATCCCAGAAATGTGGGGAAAATGTGTTTTTTTTGTCATTTTTTTTACGTTTGCAAGGGATTCTGGGTAACAGACCATGGTGGGAGGCAGTCAAGTCACCCAATCCTTGATTCCCCTGGGTGTCTAGTTTTCAAAAATGTATAGGTTTGCTAGGTTTCCCTAGGTGCCGGCAGAGCTAGGGTTCAAAAACTACAGCTAGTCACTTTGCCAAAAAAGGGTCATTTTTCACTGCAAAATTGAGGTGTGACCACGTTGCGTTTTGCGCCATTTCCTGTCGCGGGCACTAGGCCGACCCGCACAAGTGAGGTACCATTTTTCTCGTAGGACTTTGGGGAATGCGGGGTGGGTGGAAATTTGTGGATCCACGCAGATTCCGGAACTTTCCATTCCAGAAATGTGGGGAAAATGTGTTTTTTTTGTCATTTTTATATGTTTGCAAGGGATTCTGGGTAACAGACCATGGTGGGAGGCAGTCAAGTCACCCCATCCTGGATTCCCCTGGGTGTCTAGTTTCCAAAAATGTATAGGTTTGCTAGGTTTCCCTAGGTGCCGGCAGGGCTAGGGTTCAAAAACTACAGCTAGTCACTTTGCCAAAAAAGGGTCATTTTTCACTGCAAAATTGAGGTGTGACCACGTTGCGTTTTGCGCCGTTTCCTGTCGCGGGCACTAGGTCGACCCGCACAAGTGAGGTACCATTTTTCTCGTAGGACTTAGGGGAACGCGGGGTGGGTGGAAATTTGTGGATCCACGCAGATTCCAGAACTTTCCATCACAAAAATGTTGGGAAAATGTGTTTTTTTTGTCATTTTTTTACGTTTGCAAGGGATTCTGGGTAACAGACCATGGTGGGAGGCAGTCAAGTCACCCCATCCTGGATTCCCCTGGGTGTCTAGTTTTCAAAATTGCATAGTTTTGCTAGGTTTCCCTAGGTGCCAGCAGGGCTAGGGTTCATAAACTACAGCTAGTCACTTTGCCAAAAAAGGGTAATTTTTGACTGCAAAATTGAGATGTGACCACGTTGCGTTTTGCGCCGTTTCCTGTCGCGGGCACTAGGCCGACCCGCACAAGTGAGGTACCATTTTTCTCGTAGGACTTTGGGGAACGCGGGGTGGGTGGAAATTTGTGGATCCACGCAGATTCCAGAACTTTCCATCCCAGAAATGTGGGGAAAATGTGTTTTTTTTGTCATTTTTTTTACGTTTGCAAGGGATTCTGGGTAACAGACCATGGTGGGAGGCAGTCAAGTCACCCAATCCTTGATTCCCCTGGGTGTCTAGTTTTCAAAAATGTATAGGTTTGCTAGGTTTCCCTAGGTGCCGGCAGGGCTAGGGTTCAAAAACTACAGCTAGTCACTTTGCCAAAAAAGGGTCATTTTTCACTGCAAAATTGAGGTGTGACCACGTTGCGTTTTGCGCCATTTCCTGTCGCGGGCACTAGGCCGACCCGCACAAGTGAGGTACCATTTTTCTCGTAGGACTTTGGGGAATGCGGGGTGGGTGGAAATTTGTGGATCCACGCAGATTCCGGAACTTTCCATTCCAGAAATGTGGGGAAAATGTGTTTTTTTTGTCATTTCTTTTACGTTTGCAAGGGATTCTGGGTAACAGACCATGGTGGGAGGCAGTCAAGTCACCCCATCCTGGATTCCCCTGGGTGTCTAGTTTTCAAAAATGTATAGGTTTGCTAGGTTTCCCTAGGTGCCGGCAGGGCTAGGGTTCAAAAACTACAGCTGGTCACTTTGCCAAAAAAGGGTCATTTTTCACTGCAAAATTGAGGTGTGACCACGTTGCGTTTTGCACCGTTTCCTGTCGCGGGCACTAGGCCGACCCGCACAAGTGAGGTACCATTTTTCTCGTAGGACTTTGGGGAACGCGGGGTGGGTGGAAATTTGTGGATCCACGCAGATTCCGGAACTTTCCATCCCAGAAATGTGGGGAAAATGTGTTTTTTTTGTCATTTTTTTACGTTTGCAAGGGATTCTGGGTAACAGTCCATGGTGGGAGGCAGTCAAGTCACCCCATCCTGGATTCCCCTGGGTGTCTAGTTTTCAAAAATGTATAGGTTTGCTAGGTTTCCCTAGGTGCCGGCAGGGCTAGGGTTCAAAAACTACAGCTAGTCACTTTGCCAAAAAAGGGTCATTTTTCACTGCAAAATTGAGGTGTGACCACGTTGCGTTTTGCGCCGTTTCCTGTCGCGGGCACTAGGCCGACCCGCACAAGTGAGGTACCATTTTTCTCGTAGGTCTTTGGGGAACGCGGGGTGGGTGGAAATTTGTGGATCCACGCAGATTCCAGAACTTTCCATCCCAGAAATGTGGGGAAAATGTGTTTTTTTTGTCATTTTTTTATGTTTGCAAGGGATTCTGGGTAACAGACCATGGTGGGAGGCCGTCAAGTCACCCCATCCTGGATTCCCCTGGGTGTCTAGTTTTAAAAAATGTATAGGTTTGCTAGGTTTCCCTAGGTGCCGGCAGGGCTAGGGTTCAAAAACTACAGCTAGTCACTTTGCCAAAAAAGGGTCATTTTTCACTGCAAAATTGAGGTGTGACCATGTTGCGTTTTGCGCCGTTTCCTGTCGTGGGCACTAGGCCGACCCGCACAAGTGAGGTACCATTTTTCTCGTAGGACTTTGGGGAACGCGGGGTGGGTGGAAATTTGTGGATCCACGCAGATTCCAGAACTTTCCATCCCAGAAATGTGGGGAAAATGTGTTTTTTTTGTCATTTTTTTACGTTTGCAAGGGATTCTGGGTAACAGACCATGGTGGGAGGCAGTCAAGTCACCCCATCCTGGATTCCCCTGGGTGTCTAGTTTTAAAAAATGTATAGGTTTGCTAGGTTTCCCTAGGTGCCGGCAGGGCTAGGGTTCAAAAACTACAGCTAGTCACTTTGCCAAAAAGGGGTCATTTTTCACTGCAAAATTGAGGTGTGACCACGTTGCGTTTTGCGCCGTTTCCTGTCGCGGGCACTAGGCCGACCCACACAAGTGAGGTACCATTTTTCTCGTAGGACTTTGGGGAACGCGGGGTGGGAGGAAATTTGTGGATCCACGCAGATTCCAGAACTTTCCATCCCAGAAATGTGGGAAAAATGTGTTTTTTTTGTCATTTTTTTACGTTTGCAAGGGATTCTGGGTAACAGACCATGGTGGGAGGCAGTCAAGTCACCCCATCCTGGATTCCCGTGGGTGTCTAGTTTTCAAAAATGTATAGGTTTGCTAGGTTTCCCTAGGTGCCGGCAGGGCTAGGGTTCAAAAACTACAGCTAGTCACTTTGCCAAAAAGGGTCATTTTTCACTGCAAAATTGAGGTGTGACCACGTTGCGTTTTGCGCCATTTCCTGTCGCGGGCACTAGGCCGACCCGCACAAGTGAGGTACCATTTTTCTCGTAGGACTTTGGGGAACGCGGGATGGGTGGAAATTTGTGGATCCACACAGATTCCAGAACTTTCCATCCCAGAAATGTGGGGAAAATGTGTTTTTTTTGTCATTTTTTTACGTTTGCAAGGGATTCTGGGTAACAGACCATGGTGGGAGGCAGTTAAGTCACCCCATCCTGGA
This sequence comes from Triturus cristatus, assembly GCF_964204655.1. Taxonomy (NCBI): domain Eukaryota; kingdom Metazoa; phylum Chordata; class Amphibia; order Caudata; family Salamandridae; genus Triturus; species Triturus cristatus. Next base: position 844,085,883 of record NC_140581.1, on the reverse strand, counting down.
TTCCCCTGGGTGTCTAGTTTTCAAAAATGTATAGGTTTGCTAGGTTTCCCTAGATGCCGGCAGGGCTAGGGTTCAAAAAGTACAGCTAGACTCTTCGCAAAAAAGTGTAAATTTTCAGTGTGAAAATGTGGTGTGTTCAGCTTAGGTTTTGAGCCACTTTCTGTCGTGGGCACTATGCCTACCCACACAAGTGAGGTACCATTTTTATCGGGAGACTTAGGGTAGTTCAGATTTGTAAAGCAACTGTTATTACCTATTGATTTTGGATGCATTTCTCCCTTCCAAATGAAAGACATTGTGTAAAAAAAAAGTCATTTTGAAAAATGACCAATAATTGTCATGCAAGTATGAGTATTCCCAATTTCGAAAATGTGCAAATATGCACTGTTTCTAAACTCTGTAATTTGTTCCCATTTCAGAAATACATAGGTGTCTTTCATACCGATTTTTCCATGTATACATTTTCCCACAATAATTGCATATACCCGGAACAAAAAAAAAACATTACAAAATGCTGCTCAGTTTTTCACTCTGGGTTCGTTGGGCTCTTGGTGAACCTACAAGTCCTATATATCCCCACAACCAGGAAGGTCCAGTGGATGTAACGGTACATTGCTTTCTAAGAGATGTGATAATTAGAAGAAGTTACAGGTGAAAACGTTGACTCAAAAGGTTGCTTTTTTCAACTAATTTTTAATTTTTCCTATATTTAACTGGTAGTTTCTATAAAGAAACCTTGATGGATCTACACAAATGACCCCTTGCTGAATTCAGAATTTTGTCTACTTTTCAAAAATGTATAGCTTTCCAGGATCCATTATTGTTTTTGTACCCATTTCTACCATTAACTGGAAGGAGGTTGAAAGCACAAAAAATAGCAAAAATAGGGTATGTCCCAGAAAAATGCCAAAACTGTGTAAAAAATGTTGGTTTTCTAACAAAATTCTGTCTTTCCCTAAAAGCTGGAGAAATGGTGATGTCAGCCCCACAAACCCTTTTTTGATAACATTTGCAGAGAAAAACCCAGAAGCTTTCATTTGCAGCCCGTTTTTCCCATTTTTCACAAAAAAAACAAAATTTTGCTGTATTTTGACTAATTTCTGGGAACCCTCTAGGAGAATCCACAAACCCTGGGTACCTTTAGAATCCCCAAGATGTTGGAAGAAAAGGACGCAAATTTGGCGTGGATACCTAATGTGGTCAAAAAGTTACAGGGGCCTAAGCGCGCACTACCCCAAATAGCCCAAAAAAGGCTTAGCACAGGAGGGGAAAAGGCCTAGCAGCGAAGGGGTTAAGAAACATTTGCAAAGGCCAAGTTTTGTTTTGTTTTGTTATTTGTCAATTGATTCGTGAGATTTTGAAGCTTTGGCCAATGCAAAACAGAAGTGTACCATGTCAGAAGGGTCAGATACAAATACATCGGAAGCAAATCTGACAGAGTAAGTGCTTCAAGTTCTTGTCAAAGCTGACTGAGGCCCGACCAAGATGGCGTCATGTCATTTATAACAAGATGGCCTATGATAAAAACTAAACGTGCGTCACTCGAGGTGCAGCGTCGGCCACAATACAGGGCACAGTAATGAATTTTAAAAGCAGACTGTGCATCGATATGTTCATACAGAGACAGAAAAATTTGGAGCCAGCAAGAATGACGATTGCTAAATTCACTTAAAACACAGAGAGTGGGATATGAAAAAACACAAAGCATTCTGGAGTTGAAGTAGGTTAACTGCGAAGAAACAGGAGAATGGACAGAGTAAGAACTGCAAAATCCGGGCCTACTTGCCCTGCTCAGGTATAAAGCAAGACGCACATTAACAAAAACAAGAACCAATAATTCCGAATGTATAGCAGCCACATGCAATGATTTTGTGCTGGGATGGTATTGCTTTTGTTGTTTTGTTCTTTTATGACAGAATATACGTTCAGTTGACCACTGGCGTAGCTAGGGGGGGGCGGAGGGGGCGGTCCGCCCCAGGCGGCACTATTATGGAGGCGGCGGGCACATGTGCGGCGGCTGTTGCTGAGCAGCCAGTACACCACACGAGTAGAAAGTGCAAGCGCACCTGCTTGGAGGCCAATCCTGCACCACCTAGTGTAGTGGTGGTGTGGCACCGGTGCGCCGCCCAGCGTACCATGCATGTGGGTCCCAGGGCCGTCAATCTTGTAGCGCGCGAAAGCGCTACCAATGACGGCCCTGGGCATCTGTTTTTGGCCAGCCCATGCGCTGCTGAAGTGACGCCTCGAGTCAACTCTCGAGTCAAAGAGAGACACTGCTTTCACTTTCGTGAGCTCATGGGCAGCAGCTGAAGTCGGAAATGGCTCGTAGCTTCTGTTAATGAGCTCACAGCCAGTGAGGTAATGAATCCGGTGGACCGCTGCATGACGCGCACCCGACGACCCAGCCTGTCCCACCATAATGGCCCGTGTAGCTGAACCAGCCTGTCAGAACGAGCCTGATGTGGGCGGCAGGTCACAACAGGGAGAGAGAGGCGAGCCAGGCGGACGGCATCTCATGAAAACGGAGCTGCTCTCGAGATGTCACGTCTGCAATTTCTTTTCAAGTAAGTGTGTGCTTAGCTGCCCTGGAAGTTAGAGAGGGGCGTAAGATAAGAGTCCTTGCTGGCAAGAATGTTCCAAATGATCTGTGCTCCCGGCACATCATTAAAACAATTATGATTGGTAATGCCAAAGTGTGTAAAAGGTGCAAGAGGGCAGTACAATGGACCTAAATAAGCTTTACCAAATTAATGTGAAAATATGTGAATGAAAAAAATGTAAAGCACTTTGACGTTGAAGGCCAGTAGGAGGGAATGCTATTGGAACATGGAGGCGAGGGTTGTGTTATGGAGACTAAAAAAGGGTGTGTTACATCCTACCCACCCAAAAAGTAGTAATTTGTGATTTCGGTCTTTTGGATTTTAAGACTGTTATTTCACAGCACGGCATGCTTCCCTTTTCCGAGTTGAATGAAACCCCTGACGCCACGGCGCCTGGGACCTCCACAAGGCTAGCGTTATTGTCGAGGTGCCAAGGCTCCTCTGTAAAACACGAGAAAGCACTTAATGCTCTTTACATAATGAAACCAAACAAAAACATATGACCGGCTGGCACCGCGAACTGAAACCAGAAAGGCCTTTACCGCGTCATAATTGTCATACCGTGTTGAGCATACAATATATTTTTTCATTAGGACACCTCAGACTTGTATTTGCGATGGCAGGACACTGATTATTATAAGCACGCACAGACTCGAGGCCATTTTAGACGTTTTCGATGAGCAGGATTATGTGAAATGTGCAAGGGGTTATTTAATGCAATGTATCCGCGACGGCACAATGCATCTGTTGGGCGACTGTAACAACACACCAGCACGAACAATCAGAACGGGCCCATCCTTCCGAATACATCTTTTTATTTTAACAGACCGTAATCCGACACTCCGTCCCCTTCTGATACAGTCGAAGCATGCCTTTGGAGTGCCTTGACAATCGCTGCCGCGGCGGCCTCATTACTAAACTTTGAATTTTAGAACCTAGTGGAGGCACAGTGGGAAACTATGCGGTCTCAGACTATGGGATAACATCCGATTTAGTCGGCGAACTGCAAATATTTAGGCAGGATTAAATGGATTTGACAAAACGTATATCCTCTTGCAGAAGGTTCTTCATCCTCACAGCGTGGGCTGGCATCGGAGAAGATATGACGGAGGGCAGACGTTTGTGATCGTATTGCACATTGTACTCTTGTCCCTGTGTGCCATGTTTGGAGCTTGTGACAGACGAAGACTAAAACTAGGCCTTTTTTGCCAAAGTGATGGCAAATGGTGAGCTATCGCCAGCGTGAGGTTTGCTTTCAAGCAGTGCTTAATTTGTAAACAAAATAAGTGGCAGGGCTCTCATCAGGAGGCCACTGCAGCTTGCACCACACATTGCCCCTGCTGTGCTGCCAATGAAAGTGCTGTGAATGATAATGACCATCACACTCCTACAAGTGTGACAATTCAGACTAATTCAGGCCCCAAAGCCATAAAAATGGCTTGGGCGGCAGGTAAAAGTCATTTTAATGTATATTGATTTAATAATTAACTGTTGTTGTGGTCATCTCTAAATTATCCAGACAGCACCAAATTGTGGCAGGCTGTCACAAGCACCGTGTTGACAGTTAAGCCAGCACCGGAAACCACCTGCTCAAATTAAGCACTGCTTTCAAGCAGATGCTGGAAACTCTGGAGTTACATTTCTAAGAGCACACATAGAGGGTCTACTGCTCATAACCATTTGAGAGTGTACAGGATTTGAAATCTGATGGTATATGCTGTATTAATGGGTAAGGATTCTACCATACAAGAGCCATGATGGACTACATTAAACGGTTGGCCCCCTTTCTATTTATTTAAAAAATATATATATTTATTTGTTTTTATTGATTTCACATAACAGTGAGCCAGACATCGTATAGCGGTATATGGACATAGAAGTACATGGCATAGTTCACATGTTTTCAACCAATTTAGGATAACACATATTAAGAGTGTCAGACATCCATGATGATCCCTGTATGACGTCACTCAGTGGTCTAATATCGTGAATATGCATTTCAACGGCTATCAAATACGTTAAGTTTTCAGCATTTTCGTCTACACCAGGAGTCCAGCCAAACATGTAATAATTAGTCAAATCTATCAGGATCTAATACAGTTATAATATTCTAACAAAAACTCTTACCCAAGCCCCCCCCCTCCCCTTCCCGCATGCTTGCCCATAAATATCTAACAGTAGTATTTGCACATTTTCTATATCTGCAGTTGTGTGTGTCTTAATTCCAAAGACTAACATAGGCAACTATACAGTCCTGCTAACTTACACAGTATAACCCACAAGGATTGTGAGGAGCCCATGTGTCCCACAGCTGTTGAGCAAACCCCCATGCAATATTCCGAGCCCGCCTCAGTAAGACAAAATGTCTATTGCAGCGTATTCCTCTATCATTGCATTCCAGCTCAACAAAATCAGTGTTTTTTCGTAGGCCTCTATATTCCTCTAGTTTTAGTTCAGCCCCCTCCGCCTTACCCCACCTCAACAATTCCGTGTGCCAGTCCTGTAGGGACGGGGCCCTAGTAGCTTTCCATCTTGTGGTTATTGCTCTCTTGGCCAGAAGGAGCGCAATGACACCGGGACAAGTTCAGCATATTTCTGTGTGGCCGAACTTCTTGGCAGGGTGGACGGCGTTCGCCCTGTGAAAATAGTGGGTAGACCCACGCAGCACCTCCGCTCCGACCTTTGCTTTCACCTGCAGTGGAGTAGAGAGTTGCTCTTGTAACTTAGACCCTGCCAATCCACCCCCGCTGCTCGCTGTCCTTTTTCCCCAGTCCCCAGCAATGGGCGGCAATCTGAGGGATAGCCCCGGGCGCCAGAAGCTCTAGCTACGCCACTGCAGTTGACAGAAAACGTTACCGACACTTTAATTCAAGGAACGGCTCATGGGTCTGCATCTGTGTATTGTTCACAAGGGGTGTCTGGATTAAGCCAGACAGAAACAAATGTCCTAATCATTGTACGCTGTAACTATACAGCCTACAAGCCAGGTAACATTTTATATAGGACAACTAGGCGAGGGTCGGAGCATGAACTGCTTTCAGAAGCATATTTTCTAGTTGTATTGACGTTTTAGAAGCAACATGTTCTTCTTTTGGTCAGCATTGAAGGAGCCCTGTGGCTCATGAGTGTGGCTTCTCAGGACAATGATCTTTCATTTACACATTTACAAATTTTTAATTTATAATAATATATAATTTATAAAATAATTATCTCTATGCCTTCGTGTCCGAATGTGTTTTTTTACGTCTGAAAATTCAAAACTTTCAAAATGATGGCCTAAACTAGTTGTATTTGCCTGCATTTGCTCAGCAATTACAAGGTGGACACGATGCAGTGTATTGTTCAATTTTATTGTGTACCCTACATTCAAAATCAATAGAACTATTTTAAAAGCAGAGATGAGGAATCAAAATAGCAGCAGAGTAACCTTCTGAATTTGTAACATTGTTTATCTTATGTTTGATTTTGCTGGGAGGGGCGCCAGGTGATATCTGGCTCTAGAATGAGGTCTGGCATCCAGCATGTAAACGCAGCAGCTCATTACCGCCTGTTGCGCAAACAAAAAGTACATGGGGCCAGTGCCGGACAGGCCGTAGTGGGCACCAGGCATTTTCCCAGTGGGATGGAAGGGTGGGCGGCGTTTTTTGACCCATGGGGGCCGGTTTTGTTACAGGGGGCCGGTTTTGCAGCACTGCTGCAATATCTGCCCCCGTAACAAAAGCGGCAGTGGTGCTTGACACTAGCACCTCCCCCTCACCACCCCACTCCCATGGGCTGCGCATCTCAGTAGCATCACCCCCCCAAGGCTGGTCGGGTGGAATTGCCAGGACTGTTTTCTGTTTCCAGTCGAGCCGTGTTGAGGGCTGTGCTGTCAATGGATGTTAACTGGCATGCACTATTGCAACCAAAACTGGTTGGAAAAAGGGGCAGAATACAGGTGAAATGACCATCCGAACAGGAATTGCTCTTCCCGTGCAGTAACGGATGCATGGAATGAGGAATTCTTATGCCGTCCTGCACTGTCAGGGGCCAGACACTGCCATTACCTTAATGGCAGTTAAATGAGTTCATTACATTTACCTGTGTTCTGCAGAAATAGGGTTGGATTATATTTTTGGCTACATTAAATTATGCCCACTCCTTTAATGGCTAATGTTTTGGGGCAAAGCAGCAGACCAGTTGTAACCGCTTTTGCGGCCATATTACAAATAGGGTGCATTTGTTCTGTTTTACCACAGCACTTCTTTAAACAGGTGCACTGGGACAGGGACAGTGTATCCTATTGCGATTAATGTGCCGCCCTCTGGGCAGCCGAGAACACGCACTGTTCAGGCTCAGTGAAATAGGGAGCAACTGATCTATGTTTCTCTATGTACACTTTGAAGAGGGAAGACAGGGGCAGCTCCTCCCTTATGGAGGGGAGAAACGTCGCCCCACTGAAAACTAAAATGATAATAAAACCGGTTTATTAACATCTTATTTTTCTTGCTGAGCCAATTGCCAGCCTTAGGGCAGAGGCAGGCCATTCTGAGGAGGGTCACTACTGAGCTGCAGGGTGGAGGAGAGTGGTGCACTGTAAGTGTGCATGTCGGTTTTGCCGGCTGTCTTAGGACGGCCAATCCGACATGCACACTTACATTTTTCCACCCAGCTGTGTTGCACAGCCAGGAGGAGAAAAGGCACAGACTCCCAGTGACTGAGTGAGCGTTAGTTCAGCCCTCTCAGGCCAATCACAACACTTCTCTCACGCTGGTATTACCAGTAGGAGAGCAGTGCCGCAATTGGCCCCTGGGAGCTGTGCAGTGTGCCCAGTGTCAGAAGAGGAGCAACAAGGCGGAGACCGCATCCGCAGGTAAGTGCTTATAATTTTGTTAATTCCCCCTCACCCCTGCCCCCCCCCCCCCCACCATGGTGTTCGCGTTGCCACACTGCTAAGAGGAAAGAGCAGCCATCCCTGAGGGAAAAGAGATGCCGTCGCAGTCAGGTGCAGTGAGTGCCTTCACAGGCAGGTGCAGGAGAATTGCGAGGGAGTCCATGGGACTCGCTACAAGTCCTCCAGGTGGCTGCCCTCACAGGACGCAACAATAGTGCACCATCTTTTTGTGTTGCACCCTCAGTGCGCCTCCAAAGGGCCTGTAATATGGTGTGGGCACAAAGGCAAAAATGATTCCATCATTTGACTGGGGCCATGCCCCTTGCAAATGAAAAATGCCCACTGAAAGAGCTGACGCTACATGTGCACCAGCACTCTCAGTATTACAGAAGGGGTCGTACAAGCGTCTGCTGCCCCTTCTGTAATACCAAAGTGCCCCGGGGGTGTCCAAAGCAAACGCACAAGCTTGTTAGGCCCCCGGGGCACTTTCCAACAAAATCACAGGTACTATCGGATTGCATCAAACTGGATAATGAAATGAAAATCCCATACAAGGAATGCAAGCTATTGTCTACATATAACAGAATTGTTTGTTAACCCAGGGGATCTGTCTCCACTTACAAAAATGGATTGTAGGCTTGGTTTTGGCCATGTGCAAGAATGCTAGAGATCAGATTGGATTCACAAAGCACACACTAATAATTTACAGACTAATTATACAGACACGCTATGGTCTTCATCCAATCACCCTGAATTTATGGCTGCAGCTACATTCATTCAGAATGCAATCAAAAGGAGAAATGCACTATGAAATGTTTTTCATTGCCGATATTTGTCCGTTTATCGATTGCATTATTTGTACTTTTTTGTACAAAACATGTTTATATGGGCTATTAATATTGTATCCACAGTTGAATACATTTTTCTCTTGACTGTATATATTTAAATCAATTTTAACTGACATTTCAGTTATGAATTGTTTATTTTGACGCATTATTGTGTCTTTTATTGTCACTCTTGACAGAATAAAGAAATTTGATGATGATGATGATAGTTAATTACACTGCCCGGCCTATGAAAGTGTCTCCAAAGCAACTTTCCCAGCAGGGGAGCCTATGCTTGGTGCTTGCTTGCCAGGGCTCCAGAAGGGCCTTGCTGGTAGGCTTGGAACGCAGAGGTCCCTGCTGGGGAACTTGCTTCGAAACGCTCAGCCCCTCACAGTGCTTCTAAAAGGAACTGTGCTTTGGGTCTGGGCTTTTTTTTTGCATTTTATTTTTACCTTACCACGGAGCAAGGGATCACCATCCATCAATTGCATAATTGCACTACACGGGTGAAAAAACGACAAGAATTTCGCTTGTTTTGGGAAATCGTCCAAAATTTTCATCGACCCTTACATCTAAGGATATACATCGGGTTATTATGCACGAAAGCAGGTATATGATTTCCATTAAAGCACGTTTGCTTGGGCTTTCATAGGTGTCTTGATATGTAACAAAGTCACCGAATATCAAAGGAATACATGTAAGATAAAAGCAGCATTTTGAAAAGATTAATGTACCTTTCTTGAATCGTTTGAGTTTTCAATACTCTCAAATGATAATGCTGGAAAGACAAAAAATGGAAAACTGTAAGTTTTTTCAGTTTTGTGATATAAAGTTACCATTTCAACAGTAGATCCAAAATAGAAATGAGATGACTTTTGATAACTTCTGGATTTCAACTTCACATACTCAGCACCAGACAGCACAATCGGCAATACTCTTTCACCGGTACCACACAGGATCCTATTCCAATAGACCTTTCCTATGCCTTCTTTAGAAGCTGTTTCTGTGCATGTGAACATACATTTATGCAAAACACTATGTGCTATTTAAGTGACCGTAAACAGACATGTTCCTTTCTCTCTTCATAGAAACGATTAATTCATCCGTTACTTTCTAGACTGGAACAAACTTTCATACCCTATCAAATTGTCTGCACTTTCCAGTTTGACTGAGGTCTTGCTGAAAAAGCCTGCAGTCACACCGCATGAATTCTTTTACTTGTATTAGTGTTTGGTAGGATATCTTTTTTTCCTATAAACTTACCCTCTAACAATCCCTTTCAAGGATGTACACTGAAACAGATAAGCCTATTTTCATACTCTTTCCCTTAGTCAATTAGCATCACTTTTTTTGTTACCATTAGTGACTTGGTTTAGGGCTTTTCTTATTTTTGTAAAATGTTATCATATGATTTGTTGATCCTTGCGCCCCGAACACCTCTCCTAGAGCAAGTCTTTCGCATGACCCATACCACCGAAGACTTTTGCGAGCATACATTCAAGAATCCTTTGGTTTGTGTGATCGACCTGAAATAGCGTTATGGGAGCTTTCCTATAGCATAAAGTAAATGTGTTAATGTATTTGACCCCTTACCTGCCACATCCGTATCTGTCTGCACCTACCAGGATTGCTCATGCTGCTACCTTGCCTACTGTGGAAGACTCTAGATTGACCCTCCGGTAAGGTTTCTTGCACACCCATCTAAGGATGCTCTGATCGCAAACTGTCTAACCCCATATACTTTAAGAGGATTCACACTAACCCTAGTTGATGGCAGTCGACCACATACTGTGTTTTATGGTACTCACAAAAGGTTTTAGCAATGTTTGGCTCCCACAAACACTGATTTTGTGAATTATCTTTTATAAGTAACCAAAAGAAACGCACAATAATTCAGTCTAATCAACGTATTAATTCAACATTCAACATACCTCTCTTTACTGGTCCTTCAAATGAGTTGCTCCTAGACCTAGAGCGGTTTCTGGAACTATGCGGCCGCAATTGTGATGAAGATTTCTCCCCAACTGGTTTAGAACTGTCTACCTAAAATAATTAAATTGCACACACTTACTATATAAGCTCTATTCCAAAGAAGTAATACTATTTTGCAAATAAGCCATAACAAAATATGTACTGACAAATGCATATTGAATGAAAATTGGAATCTTGTGAAATGGTTTATTTGGAAGTACCATAAATATTAAAAATAACTATTAAGCAGAACCAATTACAATTTATCCCTTACGTCACATTAGTTTACATGGTAATATCATGTTTACTGTCTGTAACTGTCCTTAGACTTGCAGAGTATGCAGTTTACAACATTTTAAACCTGTTCCACTAACAGGAGTATAACTGTTCTATTAGCTATTAACATGGACGTAAACTGTAGTCAATGGAAAACTGGTCAGTCAAGTGGCTCGTAATGGACCAACAACAATGTGAAGTGCATGCCTGCGTAATGCATTACAGCAGTTTGTTCCAAATAAATGAACATGCACTGCGTATAATGTAAGGATTGCGCTCCAGTTCTAGAGGTATGAATTCCAACGAGATTTCATAACTGTCATGTTGTAAAGCACTCCAGTGCTTGGTGTGGAAGTCTGATCCTGATCTAATGTACATATCAACCACAGGTATAATGTATGCAGGGTGGGCGTTCTCCTGTAAAAAAGGCTTGTAGAAGTGGTGCAGTAAAATCTATGAGATTTCACTGCGTCACTTCTACGAGTTCACTGCGCCAAATCCTTACGACTGCTTCACAGCAGGCGTAAGGACTGATGCAGGCCCTTTTACATTGGTCTCGCCCATGTGTAATGACACATTGCTGGAGTTGCGTTTGTTTTGCGACACACTCACGCAATGCATCATTACTGCGCCTCCAGATAAGTCAGGATTCCTGACGTATCTGGTCAATCCTTGCAACATGGAGCACCATACTGTAAATACGGCGCATCCAATGTGTCACAAGGAGGGCGCAATGAAAAGTTTTGCATCGTGTTTTCAACCAGCGGTGCAACACATTTTATAAACAAGGCCCTAAAGGTTGTAGGGACTGTTATCCTAGACTGAATTCATGTGTACAGCTCCAGTGGAAGCAGGGACAATAATTATAGCATGTATGGATGTAACATGTGCCAGGAAGAACAGCTATAAAATCACACTGTTCCAAAACCACCGGATCAATGATAAAGCTCTGCATGCATGAGCTTTGTGCAGGGATGAAACCATGGCCTCACACTAATCCAGCTCACTGAGTGCACTGCTAAAGCTCTGTATCAAAGAGACGGATTGCTGTCGCTCTCGTGGAATACAATCCCTCCAGACCTTTACATTGTGAAGAGCACTTTGCTGCTGTGGAGTCTGTCCTTCTGACTGGTGTTACTAACAATGGACTCACAAAGCAATATGAAGTTCTTATAAACATCTAGGACCAAATAAAACGAGTGACCACCTTAATGATGCTGCATTCCCACTAAGCCCAGGTTATTCTTCTCAGGTAAGTGGGGAACGTAAAAGCAAGCAAGCCATTGGCTCTCCCTCTAATTTATGGAAACCAATTCATTTAAACCAGAAAGAAATATTCATGGTCTGGGGACACAATGAATTGACACTGCAAGTAGAAGCGGGAGTTGTTGTTAAATGAGCAACTCATCAAAGGAGAAGAACTAGTGGTGCTTTTAAAAGAATAATTCTTGATATAGAAAATGTCTCTTTGATGTGACCAAAGAATTAAAAGATCCACTTTAAGTGATACATTAGAACCTAAGACGTATTGGAAAGAGGGGTCAGAAACTAAGTAATATTTTAAACAAGTACAAGAAAAACAATACAAGTACAAGCTAAAACAAAAAAACAGATCAGAATGTAACTAGATACATCTCCACACTATCATAAGAATCTTTAAAAAAACACAGTAGAGCAATCTGTTAAAAGCTGTCTTTAAAAGAGAAGCTAAAAAGCACCTTAAATAAGCATTGTTTATCATGTGCTGTCTACTGCAATAAAAGTCACAGCACATGATGAGATGAATGCCCTTCCACTTTCCTCGGTTCATTTCTGCTAGAAATGTGGTCAACCTTTCCAACAGCTACACAATGGTTCCCAAAGAACAAGGCATAAAACAATCTTCAATTGCTTCATTCTCTGATGGTTCATCATATTGATCTTAACAAATGCCTGTGAGCTGGTATTAGAACTTCACACATGAACATGAGTTGAGCAGCATCATGATTCCTAGATTACGTGAAATACTTGTTTTTAAACACTCTTTAGGGTAATTTTGCTGACACAAATAGACCACTGTATCACAGGGTTTTCAAAGTTTTCTTCAGGTTGACCCTCCCAACAATCACTTGGAGAATCGAGTTTGCTTGGTACACCATGAAGGCAGCAAACACATTTGTGTCCCTTTAGAACCGCCTCTAAGAGAAATTGCTTTGTAGCCAACTTATTTTAAACTCATTCCTAGCTAATGTGTTTCAGCTATGCACTTACGCTGCTTATAAAATGGATTTATCTGTAAAGACTTTTGTTGGATTTTAATGTCTACGAGTTTCAAGTCAGAATTTCTCTTTGGCACACATGGCCATGTACTGTCAAGAAAAAGACGCGACACCTTTGTATATAACTCGTGTGTTAGAAGAAAGAGACACTGGGTTATCGAGCTTTAGTTGTAAATGGATAAGTATTTTTCATTTTTAAGGCTAATTAAATAACTGGAACTGGCCTCCTAAAATTAGGTCATCTCATGATAATTATTTTTTGTTTTAAAGAACACAAGATCATTTTGTTGTTGGGGAGCACTTGAAAGTTGAAGTTAGCCCTTTTAATTCTGGTATTCAATCGGGTAATTGAATTCCTGCACTTAAAGGCTCCAGATTTTAACACAACACGCGTTTAAAGTTCAAATCAACACATAGTCTTCTACGGTAATTGAAGGGAAAGCTGCAGGCAATGTCTCTGTAGCCATAAAGTGATATGTATGCCTTGCTTTTTCTCTTCTGACAATATTACCACAATACTCCCACAGATAGACCAAACATTCTTTGTTCCCTCCAGATGACTAGATGGCTATGCTTGCAACCGTTGTTTACAATCATGATCTATTGATTGCTATTAAAAATGTAAAAAAACAAGTAGCTTAAATGCCTCCTTTCTAAGCAGAAAGGCAGGGGGATGCATTAACAAGTGAGAATGGAGAAAAGAGGGAGGTGAAGTAGAGGAGTTATTATTAAATCAGCATTAATATATCAGAATGTAACAATTCCAGACTCCTATAAATTGTAGTATCCTTTAACTTGATTCAACTCATTCTTGCTACAGCCAAAGGAGAAAATACAGAGTCATTTTTCCAGGATTCAAACTTATTACTTAATGACTACACTTACAGCACTACAGAAAGATCATTAAACAACAGCAATTTTGTTGGCTAATTAAGGGGAGTCTCTTCACAAATGGGTGATGGACTAGCAACACAGGTTGCTAATTTATAGAAAGAATTTCATCTCAATTACTGGATGAGGAATCTCAAAAGAACTTTACAATTAAGGTTATCAAAAGAAGTCACTTGCCAAAATAAGACTATTTGGACAAGTTGTATTTGATTGATTTCTTCTCATTCAATGTACTTCTGCATTTACAGGATAGGCACTGAAAAACGAATAAAAAACTTACATGTCTGACTACAAATGGAGGCCTTGCATCTATATCAGACTTGAACTCAAAGTTCCCCACACTCAACTGAGAGAGCCGTTGCTGGTTATCATTGCTAAGTTCACACATCCGCCTTCGGGTGTACGGCGAGGGAGACCGGGATTTTGAGGATTTTGTAGCCTTGGAAAAATGTTTGTCTTTAGTTTTTGTTGTGCTGTGTTTTCTGGGAGAACTACTTTTTTTTCTTCTCGACGATGATGCATCTCTTCGGCAGTGTATTTTGCTTTCCTCCTATTATAAAAAGGCAGAAAGAGAAATATTGTTAGGAGGCCTCTCCACAAGTTGCAATTCTCAAGGGTAGTCGTAAGGATCACGCTACTTGAGGTTGATTCACAACAGAATACTAAGAGATAAATTAATTACAGATATTGGTTTAATTGAATACCATTCTTAAGAGTGGACGTGAATAGCAATTTTACAATCAATTTTCTGAATTAACTAGAGAGCTTATAAATATTCTTCTTAAAAATGTACACTGCTACTGAAAGAGCTTAACAATTCACCCAGTAAGGAGCTGCTGCTTGGTATATTTGACATTTCGATGGTCCACTGGTTAATTTGTGGTAAGGCAGCTTCATTGTGGTATAGGTGATGGCAACCGTAATTTGAAAAAAAACTGAAACAACTGTACTGTGGTAAATGTTATTCTACAACAGGATTTCTCATTGAATTCACTGAGTTTTCCTTTCATGACCCATGCTGCACAGAGTAGTGCCCATGCAACCTTATTTTCCAAAGTTATGAATTTGGTAATGAAAGAGTATTGATTATCCAGTGGCTTCTGGACAAGAAGATCACAGAATGCAGACAATAAAAGCATTGCATCCAAGCAGTAGAAAAGCCTCAATCTAGGCCAATAAAGGTACCTGAAGTCAGTGGCGGCCTCTACAAAATCAAAGTGGGGGGGCAAATGGGAGGACTGCTCTTCTCTGGCTCTCCTCCCAACAGTCACTGGGGCACAAGCACATGCTCCCCACCCAATCCCGGCGCTGCTCTCATGCTATACTTAGCATGACAGCAGCACCAGTATTGGCCTGAGTGGCCTGGTTTGTTGCTCAGGCAGTGCCTGGGAGCCTGTGGCTTTTCTCCAACCTGGCTGTGCAACACAGCTGGGTTAGAGAAATGTAAGTGTGCATGTCTGTTTGGCCAGCCTAAGACGGCCAGCCTAACTGACATGTGCACTTTACAATACCCATCACTCTTCCTCCTTGCCATGGTCCAGCCCTGCTCGACAGAGCAATTGGCAGTCCGTCAGCGGAAAATAAAATGATAATATTGTTTTATTATCATTTTACTCTTCACTAACTGACTGACAAGTGGGGCAATGCTCCTCCGCTATTACAGAGAAGCAACCCCTGCTGAAACTTTAGAAGTCACACATGCCTTGAGATGTTGTAGTAATGGGCATCTAATTGACAAAAGCAGAGGTACATAATTTAAATGTCTCTTTGAGGCACACGGGGAGCCCGTTTTTAAAGGGTCTCATGCACATGACAACCACTTTTACCAAACATCTGTTACAAAGCTATAGAAGAGGTTATGGGGTAACAGACAGCGAGATATTTCACCAGTGTGTCTCAATCTAGTCTATGCAACCCCTATCCAGTCGTCTTCTTTATCCTCAGTATAGCATAATCAATCCCAGAGAACTGCCTTACAACATCTATGAAGGTTCCAAGAACACTCTGTTTTGTACTTTTTGTCATCCGAGTTGTGTGTCTCAATCTAGTCTATGCAACCCCTATCCAGTCGTCCTCTTTATCCTCAGTATAGCATAATCAATCCCAGAGAACTGCCTTACAACATCTATGAAGGTTCCAAGAACGCTCTGTTTTGTAATTTTTTTCATCCGAGTTTACAACCCTCATCCAAGATGATACCTAGAAACATATAACCATTCAAATCTCAATCTAAGGTAGGCTTTTTGAAATAGAATTATATTTATCCTCTGTTTTATGAATTCTTGTATACACCGTCAAAATGAATGTATTATTAGTTGCCTCTTTAGCTGTCACCACTTGCAATTTATGATGATGGGACACTTTTACCATTGTAAATTCTCATGAGTGATCTAGAATAGAATCCCCCATAAATCATATTAAACTTCAAGAGACCCATAGATTTAGTGAGTGTCTCAAGCTATATTGTGGCCAAATTAGACTTATAGTCAAGTGTTGATAGTAATATAACTGTAACGGCTGCATCTCTTCATTTATATATGCATTCCTAGTCTTGTGGAACAAATGGAAGGTATTCATCAAGGTGAACATTCCCTGTGGCTATGCTTGTAAGTGCATAGAAATGCTTTGCAGAATGTATCAACAGGTAGCTTTAATATAAATGTTTACAGTGCATACAGTAATTCATGCTGTATCATTTTACTGTGTAGCTGACTAGCCATTTTGTTTTCATTTTGGTGACAGCCTTCAGAGATGGCTTTAACTAGCAGTCTGCTGCTTGTTCATCAAATCTTTTTCCAATGAGGCATAAGCATACAACCCTTTATAGCTATCTGATTGTAATTTGTTTTGTATATAGTGCAGTCAGCTTCTTTCTAGCCTGCTAAAGGAGTTGCAGCATTACAATGTGGTAAATAATTTAATTACCGGAACTTAATTTGATGCGGAAAATCTATAACAATAGCTCAGTAAAATAAGAGGCAGAATCCGTGGTATTAGAGGTTCGGAACGGGCTTTATTCCATAATCAATTTAAATCGATGAGCTCCAGATTCCATCACCACGAAGGTTCAGGAAGTGAAGACCGTACTTTATTGATAGGTAATCATTTTTATACAATAGGCATTACAGTGAAACAAATGCAGGAGGCGTAACAATTGATAGTAAAGATAAAACATTCATGCGTAGCAAAAGTGGGTGTAACTGGGCGTAACTTAAAGAACGTCATCAGGTATGATGTCATAATAGGGTGGTTCCATGAAAGAATTTCGCAATGTCAGCAGAAATACTTGGCAGAAATGCGCGCGCAGCAGCATGACGTGTGATTGACGTGCAACTAGGGGGTGAAGGGGACTTGACATTTAGCTCTACATGTGGCGACAGAAGTCTGGAGGGTCAAGTCAACCTAATCCCAAATCATATCTAACATCCTATGTTTAAAGAACTATGTTATCCAAAAGAGAGGCCTTCTTGGAGTAGAATCTTATTCTATACTGACTATACTGACTGTGAGTGCGTGTACAAGCGTCTAAGTGTCTACACTAGATGCGAGGGCAGGAATCTTCCATAGTAACAGGGCTATGAATTACTTGCATAATGACAGAGAAGCCGGGTCCTTTGCTCGGTAGCTGGAAGAATGTTTACTTAAACTACTAGACAGGAATGCATTGGGTAGGGAGCGGAGCAGATAATTTCGAAGGTGAAATACAGTTTTTGGCAGGCAACAGGCTGATGTCAGGCACCGTTAGCTGCGCAGAGAATGAGGACAAAGTTCATGGATACAGATGCGAGCTCAGACTGAAGCTTTCAGAGGCAGAAGGCAGGAAAAGCTTGATGGCAGAATCAGGGCCTACTTGCCTGGACTGTAAAATGGCATGAGTGAACCATATAGAGCCGGTGGCCTTTCATACTTAGGAATGGAATATCCGGCCCATTCATGGCGAATCTGAAAGAGGACATGTTGGCGGTGGACACACATGTGTTTGCGTCTTCATAACTGGAACTGGAGGGAACATACATGTACTTGTGATTTATACATGAAACCGTTGGGGTCCAAGATAGGGGACATAACTGACCAGAAAAATCCCTATTTCCACAACAAGCTAACCTTTTACCTTTCTCATAGGAGTCTTCTCTCTGTTAACCAAGAAAATAGGAGCTTGAGTAAGAACTACTGTAGACAGAAACTATGGTGGTAAGACGAACAACGCACTTTTTTACTTTTTTTGTGTGGAATATTTCTTTACTAGTTTTTAGATCAACAGCAAAGTCAGTAGCAAACATTGCAATTATGATAATGAACAATAGGAGAATAAATGTGTGCCTTCTGTACATGATTTCCAGAAGGCTATGCAAGCCATCCCTTCGGAACGGGAAGCCCAAGGCCTCGGAGAAAATTTCCATTACACCATCCCAGTAAGTAGCAAGCTGGGGACATGCCCTTACCACGTGGTTAAAATTAGCCGTATTGTCTTGGCAGTGGAGGCAAGAGTTAGGGGTCCCTGGGTACATACCCGCCGGTCTCTTGGGGGTGAGGTAAGTGTGGGGGAGATAGTTGAACTGTATATATTTGAGGCAAGAATTCCAGCAAACATGTTTTGGAACCCCCAGGCACCATGCACATTGCTTGCCTGTGAGTGTGGTGGCAGGTGCTGTGTCCTAATAAGCACGGAGGGAATGAAGTAGTGTCCCCCTTTCCATGCGTAGGGAACTGTACAAGCGTGTGATTGCATGATGGTCCAACTGTGTGTCACAATCACATGAAAGCATATCATGGTTTCCAGTTCATCGTATGTACTGTCCCAGACCCTGTGCAAATGCCTAGTAAGTGAAGCATAGGTAAGGAAGGATCCCGGCGATATTCCATAGTCGTCCACTAAGCTCTCAAACAAGCGTACGCTCTTATTTTCAAACATGTCGCCCCAAATTGTAAGTACAAACATAAAAGAAGTAGGTTGCCTTCACCAACACAGTGAGCAAGAACCCAACGGTTGGATACGGATGCTTTCTACTGCATGTCACGTGGGGTCTTTTAGACCAAGGAGGCCATCTTTAATGGCAGAGACACAATATTGTGTCATGTTTCATCATAGGCATTCTCTCCCCACTCTGGTAAGATGGTACTACCAGAGAGGACTCAACCTCCACGAAGACTTGGCGGAAGGAAGGAGTTCTTACATAAAACTTGCAGGACAAAATCGGGATCCAATAAAAATAAAAATACCTTCAGGAACCTCGGTTATCGCCTTTATTATTGAGGACCTGAGGTACACTAAAAACAAATCAAATGATGTAACCATAAGAGAGTAATGTCACTAGTCCATCTTACTGTCTGCCAACATGTTTCTGCCCATATGGATAGCCTAATAGGTCTGGGACATTCGTCAGGGCTGTCGGATCCCTATAACATTATTGGGTGTCCCCTGTGTCCCAACATGCCAGTGTGGGGGAATACACCTAATAAATAACCCAAGTAAATCCTCCTTGGGATACTCCTATGCTCAATTCGTCGTACACCTGCACATGGGAAATCATAATACAGAGAGAAAGGTAAATGAACATATACTGGTGTGCTAAACACAGATATGTCAGAGAGCACAACTTAGTGAACCACATGTCTTTAGTCGCAGGCATCCTTCTCATGCTTATTTGCCCCACCCAATATGTGCACTTAATTGAGAACTTCTCGTGAGCGCGGGTGGATCATAAAACAAGGGTCCCCCCTCTCTAGTAAGATGGGGTATCACAAAATTATAATATATGTAGTAAAAGCTCCAAAAGTCCACACAATGCATGCTAACCATAGAACCTTCTATGTGGATTTCGGGGTTCGGTATCCAGCACTATGAACTATGTCAGCTAAGATCATTAGTGACAGTAAAGGATTTCGGGGTTCGGTATCCAGCACTATGAACTATGTCAACTAAGACCATTAGTGACAGTAAATGTAAAACGCCTACTCTTACCCTAGACTTTAGGGGATAACAGAGACTCGGTCAAAGGAGGGGTGATGGCCTTCATAGTCGCACACTAATGTAGCAGGGGTACATAAAAAAGGAAGGAGATCATAAATTGAACAAACATGATAAACAGAGCAACTTACAAGGTACACAGTCACCAGGTAAGGATTTTTCCATTCAAGGCACGACTATGGCTGCTGTATAAGAATACAACTATAACAGAATTTTAAATAGGGGTTTCAAGCAATCACATGGTTGACGGCAAAGGCTCCATCTGCCAACATTATATGCATACATAGACCCTGAGCTAAAAGCTCATAAAGGACCCCTTGCACATGGTAGCCCCTCAGCCATTCAAAGGTACTGCAAAGTAAAGGTTCATAATTAAAAGTTGTAACACAAGGTACCATTATGCATTGTGTTAGACTGTGCCAGCTCTAGAGGTAAGATGGCAGAAACACCAACAGTTTCTCAGGTAGAGAGCCAAACTGCCCCGTTGCAACAGTTCTGTGACGATTGTTTGTTTGGGGTGATTATCCCTTGATTTAATAGATCGGCTGTTTGCAACTGCAGAGCAATATCATTCATACATGTTAAGTATAGTAGATTAATGGTCTGCATGGTATTTTATTTGATCATATGCAATCCTGAACCGTAAGATGGCCGGTGGGTCCCTCGTGTGTCGTGTATATGCCTTGTGACTATCATTATATTTTCTGAACTGTTGCAAAGGGGCAGTTTGGCTCTCTACCAGAGAAACTGTCTATTGTCTCAAAGATATACTAGGACGTCATCTTCGTACATAGACATTATATGCCAGTGGTTGTCATCTTCGTACATAGACATTATATGCCAGTGGTCGCCGGCGCAGATTCCCAATATCGAGGCATGCATCTAGGTGCGAACACGCAAGTGGCTCCATAGCTAGTGTAAAAATAATTGGGGACAGGGGACAACTCTGACGTGTGCCACGTTCGATTTAGATAGGGTGTCTGTTTTCACCCAGGCAAGAGGCAAGTTATACAGTAAAGCTATCTATTTGAGGAATTTGTTTCCTATCCCGAACCTACCAAGGACCGCCATCAAATACTCCCACCCCAGGGTATTGAATGCCTTCACAATGTCGAATGAAACAACCCAGGGGTGAGTGCCCGATGTTCAAGCCCAGGCCAGAAACATAAAAAGGAGACGTAGATTTAGAAACGTGTTCCTGCCGGGTATAAACCCCTTTTGATCAAGGTGTATTACATGTTGCACATTGGCAATCAGGTGGTTGGCCAGCAACTTGCCAAGAATCATATAATCTATATTTAGTAATGAGAGAGGGCAGTACGACCCCAGGAACAATGGATCTCTATCAGACTTGAGCAGTACTACCAGCACTGCCTCTCGTAGGGTGGGGTGAGTATACCCGCAGTATAGGCCGCGGCATCGACCTTGAGTAGCAATGGGGCAAGTTGTGATTAAAAAGCAAAATAGAACTCGGCAGGCCAGCCATCTGCACAAGTGTCCTACCGCGCGTCTTTTGTTTGATCATGTTGGAGATTTCGGTTTCCGTAAGGGGAGCCTCCAAACCTGTATGCGTGGGAGAGTTAAGTTATCCAGGAAGGATACAATCTGTGTTGGGTCTATCGACTGTGGGGCCATCTATAGTTTTCCACAATACATACGATAAGCGGTGTTTATGGTATCTTGAGAGTTAAGGATAAGGCCTATATCATCTCGTATGGCAGTGATTGGGTTCCTGGGCGAATCTTAGCACAGAAGCCTCGCCAAAAGCCTACCCGCCTTGTTGCCCTCTGCATGTTTCCTTGCCAAATATTCTCTGTAGTCTAGTGTGCACAGCCTCTCTAGTGTGGACCTGTATGTAAGACTTGCCTGAGCCAGCAGAGCAGTAGATGTCTGATTCCAGGGCACTAATTGCTTGTATCGCTGGATATCTGTTTCTAGTGTGTGGAGTTCTCTGTGTAAATTCTGCTTGGCTCGGTATACTCCTTTGATAGTATGGCCACAGAGCACAGCTCTGAACGTGTCACATTCGATACCAGTACTCGTGACTGAGCCCTCGTTGTCCTGGAAATACGATGGGATTTTATCGGTCAGGTCAGAATGAAATGCCACATCACGCATTGCTTCCGAGGGAAGGCACCAGGTGGGTATACGTGAGCGACTACACCCCAACACAGCTGAAGCTGCAGAGGACAGTGATCTGAAAGGGTGTACCCGAGGTATTCAGCACGTTTAACCTTAGAGAGAGCGTCAGGACTTCAATATCAAGATCAATCCTAGTAGGCAGGTCATGGAGACCCGAAACGTAGGGTACTCCCTGGTCATGGAGTATAAGCTGTGCCAGGCATCCATAATGGCCCGATGTTGTAAGTGATGAGTTAGGGAAATGGATTGCGCCTCAAGTTGTGGGGGCAGGAGCGGTCAAGAACCTTGTCTGGTATACAGTGAATGTCTCCTCCCCAGTATCAGGGTGCCAGTGAATCATGTAATAGTACCAGAGAAAGAGAATGTAAGAAAGGTGCCTGGTTGGTATTGGGTGCATTTAGAGAGATGAGGGACAATGGAAGTCCGTCTCACAGTCCCTCCAGTAGGATGTACCTCCGTTCTGGGTCGATTGTAGTCGACAACACCTCAAGAGACACCTCTGGTGCCACCCATATGAGGACCCCTTGGCATACCTAGAATATGTGGTTCCCTCCAATGTGGCCCTCCAGCACCTACACAAAACTGAGATCAAGGGCAGTAAGGTGGGCATCCTGGAGGAGAGCTACCTGGATTTTACGTCAACGTAAGTATTGGTAGACACAGTATCTTTTCGCAAAGCTAGACAAATCACGCATGTTCCAGGTCATGAGGAGAAGGGGGTCCCCGCTAATGTAACATTAGTACCCATTGTAGCCTATGTGAGTTGTCAATCTCGCATCACCCCCCCAAGGTGACCCCCCCCCACCCGCAGTCCACCTCTGCCCCATTTCACGTCACACACTCCAAAATAATAAAAGAAAGAACATTGCAATAAACAAAATATAAAAACAGGAAACACCAAACTCGCTCTCCCAAACCAGTACGCCAATGAACGACTGGCCATTAATACTGTAATGCAGCGGCGAACAACTATATGCACCAACCTACATTTGTTTTACTGCTGAAAGTGGGGGGGCAATGGTTGTGCATTAATAACAGTAATAAAGAGTGTGTGCCCGTCATCCACAGCCATCGTAACAGTATATCCGTACATCCCACCCATATCTTCATATATTCAAGTACATTCAGTAATATAATGTTACGAGACTAAAACTAACAAATTATATCAAGTCTTCGACTGATTGAGGGGTGACAAGTGGTCCACCCCCTAGCAGTGCGTCAACCAGCGAATCAGCCGCTTCCGATGGTCTATCGACGAGGCTCTCAGTTTCTGACCCTGCGGATGAGAGAGTAGCAACATGTTGCTCCACGTCTGAGACCACGTGGTCCCTTTCTTTGGCAGCCTGTTCCCTGGAAGGTCCAATAGTGATGCGTCTTTTGCAAGGTCTGCAGCGTCTCTGCATTTTCCAGTCAGTGGAGGGAGTCTAACCCCGGTAGAGGGAGTTGTGATGCCTCTGATGTCCAGCCAATCAGGCATCCTCAGGTGTTGGGTAAAAAGGAGTGGTGTCCTCATGTATGATCCTGAGGGTAGCATGGAATTGCAGTGCATATTTAATGCCATGGTAGCGCAGGCACCTTTTCACAGCCAAGGAGGAGGATCTGGGTCATTGAACTTCCATAGTAAAGTCAGAGAAAATGAGGACATGGGAATTATTAGCCATCCACGGACCCCCAGCACATGTCACCTGTGGTAGATGATCTGTCTCTATGATTAAAGAGGCAGGCAACCACTAAGCGTGGAGGGGTTCCTGGGTGGGAGGAATCAGACCAGCACCCTGTGGGCATGCTCAATAGAGAAGAAGGTGGAGTGTTTACCCTGTAAAATCGTAGTTAAAATCATTCCTCAAGGTACAGTTCCATGTTTGGACCTTCCATGTGTCCTGGGAGGCCCACAATCCTCAAAATGTTACGTCTGAATCTACCTTCCTGGTAATCCACCCTTCTCCTGAGGTAATTAATCTCATCATGCAGAGCTTGAAGGTGTTTCTCGGCATCTGTGACCGTGTCCCCGATGGTGGCTAGTGCGGATTCCGTATTACCGACTGGCTCCTTCAGTTTCCTATGATCCTCCTGCATGTGGCCCATAGCAATCCGTAGGGCATCAATCTTTGTTTCTAGTGTGGATTTGATGTCTAATACAGTGGTCAAGAGTTCATTGAATCAATGTGAGTGCTCCAATAGCGTAGTTGCCAGGGACATGTCTGCAGTGCATGTATTGCCTTCAGCTCTCCCGCAGACCCGCTTCCCAGACATCACTGCCGGGGCCTTATCGTTCTTCGTGCGCACCATTTTAAACAAGCCATGCGGTAGACCACTGTGCGCGTAGCAGAAGCCAGGTGGAGCAGATCTGATCTTCCAACAGGGACACAGGCTGTGAGGAGGTCAGCAAGTGGCAACACGTGGGGGGTCAGAGGGGGTAAGAGTCCCCCACCTATTCTTCAGTGGCTCAAAGCAGACCCATCCACTTGCTCCCTACTCCATAGTCACCATTCCAGGACATGTTCCTCAAAGCGGGCTGCAGGCAATTGAGGAATGCAGGATGGCCCAGTGCAATGCACCAGCAAAACAATAAGTCACTATAAGCTATGGGAGGAGGGGGGAGAAGAATTCTAGCAGTCAAGAGTGCCTCCGGTAGTGCAGGTACGTCACTGGATACCAGGGTGGGGCCTCCATGACTCAGTTTGGCCCAACATGCATGCCCCGATGTCCGCTCGCCAGTGCAGGGTAAATCGCCAAAGCGGTCGCAGCGAGGCTGGGAAGAAGCAGTCTAGATGAAATGCGCTGGGCGTGCCCAGCTGCCAAGGGGGCGCTTGATGTCAGACACTCGCCACTCCTCCTACAAGTCTGTTTAAGTTTACCTCTGGCACTGGTGTGAGGCCGCAGGCTGTGCAGTCTAGCGTGCATCCCACAATGACAGTCCGTGTGCAGGGATTATCTTTCATGGTGCCGGGGCCCGTACGGAAGCCGGCACAGCAGGTCACAAGTTAATCCTCCCCAGAGCTGCCCAAATACGAAGTGAGCAATAGCTGGGTCCCGATGGGCCCCCGCACCTCAGCTGTGGCCGGTCTAAGCGAGTAGGTGCTCTGATGGGTCGGCCAAGTAGGCAGATGCGGTCTAGTGCCACAGCCTGGTAGGGGAATGATAGGCCACGACGGGGAAACAGCCATAAAAACGCATGCCTTACATTGCATGACTTTACAACGTGGTTGTTACAATGACTGCATTGTTACAACGCGAACCATTACATCGCAAGTCGTTTCAACAACTTGCTGTAGGGGGCGCACTGGTGTTGGATTTACAATCCAACACCTTCCCTGCTGTTGCACTAACTGGAGTAGGTGTGAGAAGTTGGCCTGGTATATGCTGCCCACTAGTTATAGTGGGCACCTTGCACCAGTCCAAACAAACCCTTATTGATGATGGGTTAAAGACAACCTTTATTGAAAGCTATCCTAGTGGTAGCTATGGAGAGCCGCCTTCAGACTAAGTCTTGAAGGAATGTAAAGCAGCTTGTTTTACCAGTCTATAATCTCATGAGTGACCAAATGAAAGGCAACCACACCAGGTATATATATAAAATATATGTATTTATTTCTAAACACACTCTACTAGACTCTTTATGAGGCTAGAGGTCCAAACACATAAGTTACACTTCAAATATTACAGTAAAATAGCACAAATAAACGTTAGGCCCTAGGGGCGAGCCAAACCATATACTAAAATAGTGGTATAAGAACCACGATTTAACTAGACACAAGGCCTAGAGCCTGCAGAACTGCTGGGACCCCAAGGAACCACCCAAGGTAGTGACACAGGGGACCCACAGGGGCCGTGTGCAGTGTGAGAACACAGCTGTGAGCTCCCGTTAGCTTCTATGGGGAAAGTCGCAGTTAGATTTTTAAAGATTAGGGACACTTAGAATTGAGTCAGGACCAAACCCTTTGGGACTTAGGAAGTTCTAGGGTCCACACCCATGGGAGCACCGGAGTACTCAAGTTACCTTACCCAGGGAAGCCGGGTGCATAGGTGTCAAATGGTGTCGGGTCGTGTCGTCGTTTTCAATGGGGGCCGGCAAAGAGGTACTGCTGCCGGGAAGATGCGAAGTGTCCAAAGAGATCCAAGCCTGGATCGAAGTCGAGAAGAACCTGAAAGCAGAGGGGACAGAGTCTCGGTCACTAGCCAGTGACCAGGAAGGCGATAGGCAGATGCCCACCGATGTCGGGTGATTTCAGGTGAAGAAGGTGAAGCTTGACTCTTCAGCCACGAGGACCAGGAGGCGTCGAGGACGACCAGGAGCTGGATTCAAGCTGTCCCACAAAGGATGTCGAGTGCTGCAGCGTCGGTGCCCGGATTGGACACTACAAGCCTTGGCAACAGCAACCCAAGCAGAAACGAGAAAGATGCTTTGGTGCAGACCAGCAAGGTCTGAGGGACTCACCACTTGGTAGGGAGTCAGGGCATGCCTGGAGCAACCAGGGAAGCCCAAGGAGATTCAAAGTTACCCCCTCAGGGACCCACCAGTTGATGGACCAGGGATCGCGAAGGGACCTCGAGACGAAACACAAAATGGCGGCCCACAGGTCACTCGGGGTGTCTAGGCCAACAATCTTGGCTGGATTCTGTGCTCGAGGTGTGGGCTGCAAGTCAGCCCAAGCACGAATTCAGGAGACATCGAAAAGTCAATGCACTTGCAAAAGTGCACGGTGACCAGGAGTTCCGGTTCCACGTTACTCACGAGGGCTGTGGGTCTCAGCTTTGCTGGGGACTCAGGTCGACCTCTGAGATGTCTGGAAATCCTCTTCCTGGGCTGCAAATACTTCGGAGTCCGGCGGGAGCTTCGGAAATGCAGACAGGCAAATTGCTTCATTGGTGCCTGCCAAGCAGGGGAGTCACTCCTTAACCCCAAGGGAGATTTCTTCAGTCCTCTAGTCTTGAGTAGAGCTTTGAAGTTCCAGGATTCAGCTTCAGAGTTTCATCCAGGGATATCTAAAATTCTGGTTACGGAGGTTCCTTACTTATACCTAAGGAAGGGGTTGGACTAGCTCTGGGGACCCACCTTTGGGAGGGTTTGGAAAGAGGGGTGGCTACACCCATTTTCTTTGTCCAGTTTCACACCAGAGCAGGGGCTGGAAGCCCCTGAACCGGTTTAAGCTGGACTAAGCACAGGGACACCAAATGTGCCCCTAGTGCAGGACTTCCAAGCACTCTGAGAGTGCCCCACCCAGCCCCAATACACATAAGCCTGTCTGGGAGGTGGTTACACCTCCCTGTGACAGGAAACCTATTGTCCAGGCCTCCCCTGCTGGAGTTTCGGTCCGCAGCAGGAGGCCAGACCCGTGTCTGTGGCTGCAGCATCCATTTTGTGATGCCAGGGCTCTATTAGATTTCTACCGGGTATACCAGTACTGCCATGTCTCTCCCTCTAGAAGGGTGGGATCATATCCTCACATCAAGAACTGATGGGGGGGTATGATTCCAAGGTGTTTGACACCAAACACAACATGTTTCCGTGCAGCCAGTCCAAAGTTAGCATTAACCGTTTAAGATATAATGCACTTAAGAGTATATGGTCAGGCTGCACCACTGACAACCCCGGAGAAGAGATTCCGAAGGCTGCAGAGGGGCTCAGCTCATGCCTGGGCACCATCTCACATATATCCAAGCACCCTGCCTTCAGGATTGATAAGGCCTGCCATAGGGGTGATTTACTATGTGCAGTGATAGGTGAGGTATAGTGAACCTATACCTCCGTAAGGGGTGCATGCACCACCTTACCCAGGCTGCAGTAGCAGACCTGTGGTGTCATTTTGCATGGCTTTCCAGGGATGACACAATACATGCTTTAGCCCCTGGTAGGCCTCTGGGGTACCTATGCCCTGGATACATAGTATACCATATACAAAGGACTCAAAAGGGTACCTCAGGATCCAATCTGTGGTGTACCTAAAGTACAGGCAATCAATTTATAAGAGAATGCAGATAGGCTGGGGACCTGAACAGCAGGTTCCCAGCCAAACTAAGTCAAAAACCTTCAAAACACCAGGAAAAAAGTGGGGGCAACCATGCAGTCAGATTCCACCTTCCTACAGGAAGAAAGGGGTTATCCCAGTGGCGTAGCTAGCCCTTTGGCCGTCCGTGGCAGTCCCCGTGTTTGCTGCCCCGCTGTGACTGCATCAAAGAGTGGGGGTGGGTGCTGGTGAGGTTTTTTCCATTTGCCACCCCCTAGAGGCTGATTGAAGTGCGGGGTGTCTACCGCCCCCAAAACCCATGCCGCCTGGGGCGCACCCCCCCTTGCTACGCCACTGGGTTATCCTGGCAGGGTTTCTTTACCAGCCCCCACTCCAGTTACATGTACTCTTATTAGAGAATCAGGTGCATATACAACCATACTTACATCTAAAAACAGATATTCACTTAGGCCTGTTAAGCAGAAGGCTCCTGCAATTTTCTCAGAGTCAACTTTCCAAAGAGTCACCTTACCTCAGTCACACCAGGCTATATTAGCCTGCAAATCAGGATCCCCTCTTGATCCTTGCTCCCCTTGTACACATCATAAAGTTATTTACTGCGTAAACCCAGTGATCAATGAAATCTTGAACACTTTATTAGCCACTGCTAAGGTCCAGAACGACTGGAAATTAGCAGTTGTTAAACCACTACAGAAAAAACAACTGGCAGATCCCACTACTCTTTCAAACCTCTGCCTGATTTCACTACTTCCTATTTTAAGTAAAATCATCGAAAAATTGGTTAATGATCACCTAACGGTTTTCTGGAAGAGGCTTAAATCTAACATCCATGGCAGTCAGGTTTCCGTCCAAGACACTCCACAGGATCAGCTCTGAAGGAAGTTTCAGCTACATTAAAGTTAATGTTGGATGCAGGAAAAAATGCAGTGCTGATTTTATTAGACCTATCAGCTGCATTTGATACCATCTCCCATGACATCCTGCTGCAACGTATCATGGATTGTGGAATCTCTCATCTGGCACTGTCTTGGATTAAATCCTTCCTTTCAAATCGTAGACAAACAGTTATGTTAGGATCTTTTCTATCCCTCGAAAAGACTGTCACTTCAGAGGTACATCAGGGCTCATCACTTTGCCCGCATTATTTAACATCTACATGGCCCCCTTGATCTCGTTGATAATTTCTTTTGGTATTGAAGCCACATCTTATGCCGACGACACACAGCTGAACTTGTCATTGGATAAAGATTCTATTTGCTCTGAGTTCAACTTTAAAAACTGTTTAACCGAAGTCATCCGGTGGATGCAATAAATAATCCTAACTGCAATACCAACAAAACGGAGATTATGACACTCTGGAAATTTAATTCCTTTCATCTGGCCCTTGGTGGCTTAATGCCACTCCCCCCCCCCACCCCCCCTCCCCCCCACTCCCTGCCCCACCACTGGCCATAGTCAAGGTCACAGAAAACCTCAGAGTCAAATTGGATGCCTCTCTGTAATTACGCCCACAAGCGATAGCAGTAGCAGGAACGTGTTTTAGTCTCATAATATCATTGCAAAAGTTCTTTGAGTACCTCCCACTAGCGGCAAGAAAGACAGTGACCTTTGCATTAATAACATCTAGACTGGACTACTGTATGCAGGTTCATTTAAACAAACTATTCAGAAATTACAGGTGGTTCAACATTCCGCTGCTAGACTGGTACTAAACCTCCCCCGACGTTCCTCTGTATCAGCAGCCCAGAAAGCTTTACACTGGCTGCCAGTGCACAAATGGTTCTTTTTTAAAATCCTTCTATTCACTTTCAGAGCTTATAGAGTGCTGGGGGCAAAATTATTAACCTCCAAAGTCACTCACCATAAAACTCTACGGACGTTTAGGTCCTCACAAGCAAACTTGCTTAAACCTTCTACCTTCAGACTTAAAACGCGAGGAGGACAATTCCCTTACAGTCTTGGGTACAAAGGCTTGGATTCATCTCCCTAGCTATTTGAGATTTCTTCAAATTAGAAGGCAGCTCAAGACATGGCTTTTAGGCATTTGTGATGCACTGTTATTCGCTCATCCTCTGATGTTCACTTCCCTCAGGTCACTTCAGATTATGTAGCCACACTCATAGCCTCTCAGCGCCAGGGTGCTCCTTTGGGAGTGGCAGTGCGCTCTATAAGTGGACCCTTCAATTCAATTCAAATCAAGGTCTGTGAGGTAAGTGTTGTCACTAAAGTCTGTCCAAAGAAAAAGCCTAAATGGAATTCTTTAAATATTCAATCCAAATTGGGGGGCACAAAAGATTTGAGGCATGAACTGTAATTTAAATATTTCCAAAAGAGGCCCTCTCCCTCATTAAACTCCTTTTTTTTAAATTGTGGAAAATAAAGGCAAAAGCTCATTGCATCAAGTGGTTCAGTTAGCTGGCCGAGATGTAGATATCATTTCCTACTGTCCCTGTAATTAACACATTCAAAGTGCTGGCTGGTGTCATTTGCATGGAGCAGTGTTTCAAGCTTGACATCAACCAAATCCCAGAAACAATAGGCCTCTGGACACACTGAGGATACTCTGCTATCTGGCCACTATGAGCCTCAGGCCAGTGACAGTACCTCTGTAGCGAAACTTCTTTTAGACCTGAAATCTAAGATTATGCAAAAATTTGAGACCGCAGACCAAATCAAAGAGAGATTCAGGGTATGTATCAAGCGCTGGGGGAAAACCTGACAATCTAGCAGAGTGCACAAAACTCTTATAGGAGAGGATGGATCAGGTGAGTCAGGGGTTGTCTAAAAATGCACAAGAAATCGATGAGCTGAGGCAGCAGGGCAGAAAACTAAGGGAGGATATGGAGAGACTTGAGATCCCATCTAGGAGGAACAATTTGAGGATCTTAAATATTCTAGAAGGAGCTGAAGCATCCAATCTAAAGGGATTCATCATTAGTAATCTAAGAAAAGGACTTTTAAAGAACAGACCAGATATCAATCTGGAGGGCAAAATTCAGAGGATCGATAGAGACTGCGTCAAGTGTAATGCTAATCGTAAGGTACCTTGGAAGATACTGGTGAATTTTCAGATCCATTTAGGATCAGATCCTTTCTACTGCTTTAAAATCGAGATTGTCATCCCATGACTCCTTTCCTTACCAGATTAGGTCAGATGTAGAATCACAGCGCAGCAACAATGGAAGTTGGGGGGGAAAGGGGGGGTCTTAGAGGCCTGAGAGCTACTGTTCAGTTTAAGTTTCCGGCTATATTGAAACTGATATGGAGGAAGCAGATGATCTCATTAAAAAAAAAATGTCATCCTCGTAGGTGCCTTCGCCATACAAGTGTCAGGTGGGGATGGAGTTGGACTTTGGTGTACAGGTGTTCAGATGCGAGCAGTCTATCAATGCTGATGATTTTGTATTCTTGTTCTTTCTATGTTTTTTTCCCTATGTTTTCTCTCTTTTTCTTTTCACCTCTTTTCACTTTTATTATTAAAAAAAACTTTAGTCTTGTAGGCACATAGGAATCACTCCTGGGGAAGCCCTTAAGGCGAGACGATGGCACCATATATAGTTGGGAGGATTCCTTAGAGTGGGTACATTAGAGTGGGGAGCAGATGGGGAAAAAATGTATAAATCATCATTGTTTGCCGAAGATGGAGGCGATGTCTGAGATGTACAAGCCTCTGAGCCTATGAGGGGTGCAAAGGGGGGGGCATCTTTAAATAAAAAATGGGTACCTTGGTAGAGATGATAACATGGAATGTTAACAGCTTAAGAACAAGAAAGCAGCAAAGATTGATTCTCTAATAATTAAGAGACATAAAAGCTCAGATTACCATGCTGCAGGAAACACATCTAGAAAGGTTAGACTATAAATCATGTTTTAAAAACTGCACCTGGGTACAAGAGGTATTCAGTTCAATACAAAGGGAGGGTCTCTATAATTATTAAGAGGAACTTTGGGATAAGTGTAGTTAATTATAAAACTGATAGTTCAGGGAGATGGATAATTGTTGTTCTAAGTATTGGCTCTTTTGATTGGACCAGTGGAGGCTATTGATCCGGATTGCCTTGTTGATCCAAAAAGAGTCTTGAATATGAGAGAGGGTCGATTTTATATCATAGCGTGTCCCAGGCCCGTTCTATTCACACCTGAGGTATGAGACCCTTGTCCTTGCCCTGCCAGCCTAATTTGTAGGCCGTGTTAAATTGACCAGAGGGTCCTGTGTTACTATATAACAAATACCCTGGGACATCCTTACCACTCAGCCAGCATGAAGCCCCTGTGTAGGCCCTTCTATTCAATATGTAGGCCTCTTTGTTAAATTGACCATAGTTCTGCCATTTTCCTGTATAGCAGGCTGAAGGCAGGTCTGACCCAAATCATATCCAGCTCCTCTTTCTGCGAGGCCTCCTGCTCCAAACTAGGAGACCCTACCCATGTGCTAAGTTCACTGTCTCAAAGTTCAACAACCCCCTGAATCTTTCGACATTCAGTGGGCTGCATCCTGCGCTGGTACATACTTCCTGGGCTGGTACATATTTTAAGGAAGTAGCCACCGCAGATGTGTCAAGCTAAGGAACACAGGAGATTTATATATGTATATATAGAATCCCTTTACAATACCCATTTTTCTGCTTGCCCTATGCAATTTACGACGAGCGCTTGGCCTGAGAAACTGACCTTTTCACCTAGTCTAGATGTCTGATAAAAGTTGCAGACCAAGCTTTTTAGGGTAGACTGACGTAGGTAGAAGTGGCGTGAGATGACGTTATTGTAGGCGCTTCTCATAACCTAAAACCATACAAAAGGGGAGCTCACACAGTCCTCGGGGGACTACCCCACCCGTCTGTTAGTAGATGGCAGGCGGGTCTGGGTGGTTCCCAAAAGCTTTTGCTTTTTGTTTTTAAGATACAATTTAACTTGCCAATATATTTGCTGTATATGCTATGTATTCTATTTTTCTATGCTATTTTGTCCCTAAATTGGTGTTTTCTTATTGAGCATTCCAAACTTATATTACATTTGCAAAGTTGCTTTCTTTTAGGTAGGTACGTAAGTATTCTCAGTATTTTAGATCAAGTGTGTTTTACATTCTGATAATATTTTCCTTGATGTAACTCATGTTTCTCATAATGCATTTATAAATGTGTCTTTGAGGTTTAGTCTTTCTCTCTCTCTCAGACATTGCAATAGTTTTAATACAGAAATGCCATCCTATCCATGTGAATATCTGGATTCTGTATTTTGTATTTGTATGCCTTTGTCTTGCAGTTTTTGAAGTTGTACCTTCTTAATTAAACTGCTAGACCTCTCAGTATCAGTTTCCATGGCTCACATGTCTGTTTCCTTCATTTTTAGAGCAAGCGTTCCCAGACACCCCGGCTCAAATTAAGGAGCCCTTTTTGTCCCTAACTCACTACCTCGATCACTCCGTGGAGGCTCCAACAGCTCTGTGCTCAGCCCCCTGCCCTCTTGACCCTTAATAAAGCTCCCTCCAACAAATACAGCAGAGGAAATTAAATCTGAGATGTTCGGCAACCTTAGCACAGTGTATAGAAAAAACATTGATCCTGACACATTTAAGATCTAAGAATGGCTCTTGGATAAAAACTTCTGCACCTTTCAGATGAACAAATTGCAGACCTTAATGCAGAAATTACAGAGGAAAGGATTAGAAATCAGGTTGAAGGGCTGAAAAATGGGAAAGCAGCAGGTCCAGATGGCATTCCTGCAGAGTTTAATGAACAGTTGATTAATTATTTGGTTCCTGTTAGAAGGTAGTTCTGACACTATGGGCCGCCCGGATTTTTTGATTTTTGAGCACCTAATTGTTGAGCTTTTACTGTGGGGGAGCCTCATAAGTTGGGACTCACCCACAGTGAACTCAGGATGTAAGAGACTGCATGGGTATTTTACTGGTGTTCCCCTGGCTTGACCAGGCCACTGCGCAGCAGCTGGAGTAAGGGACACCGGTCTGATTACATGCAGACACATGTGTACATGCGTGTGCACACGTGTACGGGCAGCTCAGGGGAGATTCCTAGCGTGTGCAGTCCAGGAGCAGCTACAAAGTGAATGGTGTGGCAGGACTTATGCAGTATTGGGTGGAGTAGGCTTTATACACTGGAAACATGCCAGGGAAAGTCAGTGTGTCTTACTGTGTTTTCACTTCATTATTTCCCTAAGGGAATGTGGGGCCCATGGCTAAATTAACTTCCACAAGGCCTACAGTTTCCAGACATGCACTAAAGTCCATTGTATTGGAGGTGAAAAGAAGTATTCTGCAGAGTCCAAAGTCATATTTGTACTGCTTTTGGGTCATCCAGAACTGTCATATTTCTGTGAGCCAGCCAGGACCAGACCAAGGCTGAGGGCTGACCTCAGCTGGATGGATTGATAACCTTTCTTCCACAAGCTAGGGCCTCCTCTCCACGAAGAGAAGATGGGAGGGGAAACAGGTTCATCAATTAGCAGCTGTCACTGGGTGCCAGGCACCAGGCTGCACTAAGGAGGGAAGGCAGAGTGGGGGATGAGGCTTCAGACATGTGGCCAGAAACCCTGGACGACCCCATTTTGAACAAGCTCAGAGGCTGGACACGAAGGAGGGAGCAGGGGCAGGGACGTGATGTGTCGCTGTTTGATAGGACCAACAGAGACTTTATGCCAGCCCCCTACTCAACTTTTAAAAAGTGCTTGCACAGGAAGAGAAGGGCTCTCTGGGGTGTGGTCTGCTGAGGGTGAAGGTGCTGGAGCCTGGCGCAATGGGCAGTTGGAAGGAGAGACCCCCTGACTGCCCCCAGGACCCTATCAGCACCAGAAGAAGATCCCAGGACTGGTGCACAGAAGCAGGGGCCTGTGTGCAGGAGAACAGGGTCCCAGAAGGAGAGCCTGGCGAGAGGCGGGCGCAGGGAGCCAGTGAAGACAGCACCCTGCTGAATCAGAGACCCTGAGGGAAGAGGAGAGTGTTTCCAGTGGCGGGGGCTGGTGAGTCCCAGAAGGAGAACCTGGCAAGAGGCTTGCGCAGGGAGCCAGTGAAGACAGCACCCTGCTGAATCAGAGACCCTAAGGGAAGAGGAGAGTGTTCCCAGTGGCGGGGGCTGGTAAAGAGGAGCATGAAGTGCCCCATAATGCCTCGCCAGGAATTTGGAAATCTGCTGTTTTGGTGCTTTGTGGCCCCCAGAGGAGAGGGGCCACCCTCACTTGTGAAAAGGTGCTGGGGGAGCGGCTGGGGGAGCACAGTCCTTCCCCCCCCCCAGCACGAAGAAATCTGCAATTTTTGTGCCTGGTGGCCTCCAGAGGAGGGGGTCAACCTCATCTGTGAAAAGGGGTGCAGGGGGGCAGCAGGAGCACCGCAGTCTCCCCCAGCATAAAGAAGAACAGTCCACCCCTAAGTTTCACGGGGCATCTGAAAGAATAACCCCTCAAGGGCTCAGCAGAAGGGCTGAGTTGGGGATGTCTGGAGAAGGGCATCCCCTGGAGGTGAAGTGGTGTAATTGCACCGAAATGCATTTACTATTGGTTATTTCTTTTTAGGTGGACTGAAAGTCACATGTGTAAAGTGAAGTACCTGTGTAAGGTGATGTTAAGCTAAATGGAGTTATGTTGCTGGACCCTCCTGCTAGGGGGTCTGGCTGTATTTACGTAATCCCATGCTTTTGTGATTCCTTTTAAAGTGAAGAGGCACACTGCAGGAGAAGTGTAGTTGACAGGAGTACTTCTTTTGAAGGGACTGTAAGTCACATGAGTAAGGAGATGTCATAGGCCAAGTGGGGCTATGTGGCCAGACAGTCCTGCTAGGGTGTCTGGCTGGATATGCGCAATCCTGTGATTTCATCTGTGATGCCCTTAGGGGCTGTAATTGCAATGCATTCAAATGATCAACCAAGGTGATGAGTACTGTCATTCTAAAGTGTGCGTAAACATGGATTCTTGCTGCTGTGCTTAGGTGAAGACCCCAGACTGCTAGCCCTTAAGATATAGAGGTGCATACTTTATGGTCAGTAGGAGATGCTCAGTCAGGGTCATGTGTCACCAAGGCAGGTTTACCCCTTTTTAATGCTTGTTGAGGTAATGGGGTGGGTCGCCACTGGGATGGTGTCAGTGCGCAGGGCCCTCGCTCCAGGTTATGTTCAACTAACTGCATTGGGGGCAAGTTGATGTGCATACATGGGAGTGGTGGTACTAGACCCCACCCCCCCTGCGGGAGGGGTGGAGATGTTATGCAATGTCACAAAGTAATTCCAACAGCTTATGTATATTTGTAAATTGGTGCATAGTATTGAGTGGTGTGTGTGTTTAATAAATGTACTCTTACTTTTATAATGCAAAGTACAGACTGGACAATCAATTATTGAGTGTTATTTTTGTGCACCTGCCAATGGCGATTACTAGCCCACACCACCTCCCTTGAGTAAGCCTCAGACTGCTCTGCAACGCTACCCTCTGAGAGTCAGGCGCTACAATTGGGTGTTTGGTTCCCAGTGAAGGACAAATGTAGTCATGTTATTTGTGCAGGCCTCACAGATGCTGCCTCGTTTTCCAACATTGGTGGCAGCGGTGGGATACATAGTATCCCATTCTGGTGTGCATTTATAGCATTTGATAAGTCCAGTTTTGCCACACATTACCTATGCAGCAATGAGCAAATGGAAGAGCGCAAGGCTCTGAGAAAGGTTCAACGTTTTGGTTATGTGAACTAAAGGTATGGGAAAGGAAAGCCCCGCGCCCATATGTGTCATGTGAAGTTATTATGGTTTAAATGTAAGCTGTATTGATATGACCGTGCTATGTTGATTATAATGTGCTAGCGGGATGGTGCTTTCCAGGAAATGATTGCATACAAATGTTCTGAGCCATATTGTACACCTTTGAACCCTAACACTACATACACTACACCTGCATGAGGAGGGTGTCTCCTCAAGAGATAGGGACAGCAACTGATACCTACATCCCAGGTGGGGGTGTAGGAGTGGATTGACCTTCAAGGGGGACAGGAGAAGTAGGGGTCCTGGGAGGTTCCCGCGCTTTTTAAGGGCAGGGAGGGTTTCCACAGGAGGGCCCCAGATATCCTTCCCCCACCTGAAGTTTCTTGCTAATGGCGCAGGCCAAAACCACTGGAAGGGTGGGGCAGGAGGTTTCTTTACCCCAGGTAGTAGCGCCCCAGTGGTTCCCATGGTGGGGGCCCCCAAGAACCTTTTCCCACAGTGGGAGGAGGGTGTGGTAGAGTTGAGTGTCCGGCAGGTCCCCCCAGGTTAACTGGTGGGGAGGTGAGCAACCCAGGGGTGGACCCTGGTAGTGGGTGGCCCCAAGGAGGGTAGTTCTTGAGTGATGGTGTGTAGTGGTAGCCCCTAGGTACCCTAGGTGGGCTAAGTAACTGACCCAGTGGAGATCTGAGTGGGGGCGATGTGCTCCCTAGTTCAACGTGGAGGGTTAGTGGTGGACCCTGAGGTGTCAGGGTCGGGTGGCTGGTGACCAGTCAGGTAGGCCCTGTGGGTCTTGAACCCCAGGACCAGGAGCATGGGGGTGTTCCTTAGCTCGAGGCAGGAGGTGGACTTCTGCAAGGTAGTACCACCCTGGACACAGGTGGGACCCAGCTTAAGTGAAGGGACCCTGTGTTTCCCCAAAGGGGTGGTGCAGGCCTAGCCGGGATCTTTAGGGTCCCTGGCTGATGGAGGTAGTACCGCCCTGAAGCCAGGTGGGGCCTATCTTAAGTGAAGGGACCCTGTGTTTCGTGAAGGGGTGGTGCAGGCCTAGCCGGGATCTTTAGGGTCCCTGGCTGAGAGTGGTAGTACTACCCTGAAGGCAGGTGGGGCCTATCTTAAGTGAAGGGACCCTGCTCTTCATAAGGGGTGGTGCAGGCCATCCAGGGACCATGTAGGTCCCTGGGCGGTCTCCCAAGGCGCTGCAGGGAGACCAGGGAGAGCCATGAGAGGTGGGCCTGGGTCTAGCTAACTCGGGGCCCACAGGCTCTCTAAGGGTACTCCGGGAGGAGAGCGCACCTCTCGGAGGGAAGGGTACATAGGCCCTGTTCTCACAGCGGAGAACAAGGAAGGGGTCTAGGTTCCCGGGGTAGTTTCCGGGTGGAGCTACTGACGGGGGGAATGAGCTGTAGGATGTCTGATGAGGCACCCTCAGTGTTCCTCCCTGGCACTGCCAGTGTGGTGGTGAGGCCGGTCTGAGGTCCTATCAGGGAGCCAGGCCAGTGGCCAAAGGGTGCTTTTCTGTGTGGGGAAGCACAAGTGGCTGTGCTTTCTTTAGGGAAGACAGTCATCCCGAAAGGGTGGTGGCAGCAGAATGACCTCAGCGGCAGGCTGAGGGTGAGGGTCCAGAGAGATTGCATCTTTGGGGTGCAAGGACCAAACGGAGAGAGGGTACTGGTTGGAACAAACTCTGGAAGGGAGACCAGCTAGTGACCCAGGGGATGGGATTTAGACCTATCCCAGAAGACCGCATCGGTGCTGAAGCACTGGACCCTTGTCCAGAGAAGTGGTAGGCATAGTGTTGCATGCCCAAGGGCAAAGGTGAGCATAGTTAGGCTGAGTCCATGTAGACCAGGAGTGACCTAGAGGTATCTAACCTAGAGCCCGGAGGGTTCTTAGGGTAGTCTGGGATCCCTGTCATGGGTGGAGATTTCATGGATGGGAGGAGTAGGTGGTCTAAGCGGATAACTGGTCAGTAAGGGGGGTCTGGTCAGAACCCCTTATAACTAGTTATCGCTGACTACGGGAAGTGTACCCATGTAGAGTGGCTACTTCTTCCCTGTAGGAATCAGCTGGGCGCGGCGTGTGTTAGAAGGTAGTTCTGACACTATGGGCCGCCCGGATTTTTTGATTTTTGAGCACCTAATTGTTGAGCTTTTGCTGTGGGGGAGCCTCATAAGTTGGGACTCACCCACAGTGAACTCAGGATGTAAGAGACTGCATGGGTATTTTACTGGTGTTCCCCTGGCTTGACCAGGCCACTGCGCAGCAGCTGGAGTAAGGGACACCGGTCTGATTACATGCAGACACATGTGTACATGCGTGTGCACACGTGTAAGGGCAGCTCAGGGGAGATTCCTAGCGTGTGCAGTCCAGGAGCAGCTACAAAGTGAATGGTGTGGCAGGACTTATGCAGTATTGGGTGGAGTAGGCTTTATACACTGGAAACATGCCAGGGAAAGTCAGTGTGTCTTACTGTGTTTTCACTTCATTATTTCCCTAAGGGAATGTGGGGCCCATGGCTAAATTAACTTCCACAAGGCCTACAGTTTCCAGACATGCACTAAAGTCCATTGTATTGGAGGTGAAAAGAAGTATTCTGCAGAGTCCAAAGTCATATTTGTACTGCTTTTGGGTCATCCAGAACTGTCATATTTCTGTGAGCCAGCCAGGACCAGACCAAGGCTGAGGGCTGACCTCAGCTGGATGGATTGATAACCTTTCTTCCACAAGCTAGGGCCTCCTCTCCACGAAGAGAAGATGGGAGGGGATACAGGTTCATCAATTAGCAGCTGTCACTGGGTGCCAGGCACCAGGCTGCACTAAGGAGGGAAGGCAGAGTGGGGGATGAGGCTTCAGACATGTGGCCAGAAACCCTGGACGACCCCATTTTGAACAAGCTCAGAGGCTGGACACGAAGGAGGGAGCAGGGGCAGGGACGTGATGTGTCGCTGTTTGATAGGACCAACAGAGACTTTATGCCAGCCCCCTACTCAACTTTTAAAAAGTGCTTGCACAGGAAGAGAAGGGCTCTCTGGGGTGTGGTCTGCTGAGGGTGAAGGTGCTGGAGCCTGGCGCAATGGGCAGTTGGAAGGAGAGACCCCCTGACTGCCCCCAGGACCCTATCAGCACCAGAAGAAGATCCCAGGACTGGTGCACAGAAGCAGGGGCCTGTGTGCAGGAGAACAGGGTCCCAGAAGGAGAGCCTGGCGAGAGGCGGGCGCAGGGAGCCAGTGAAGACAGCACCCTGCTGAATCAGAGACCCTGAGGGAAGAGGAGAGTGTTTCCAGTGGCGGGGGCTGGTGAGTCCCAGAAGGAGAACCTGGCGAGAGGCTTGCGCAGGGAGCCAGTGAAGACAGCACCCTGCTGAATCAGAGACCCTAAGGGAAGAGGAGAGTGTTCCCAGTGGCGGGGGCTGGTAAAGAGGAGCATGAAGTGCCCCATAATGCCTCGCCAGGAATTTGGAAATCTGCTGTTTTGGTGCTTTGTGGCCCCCAGAGGAGAGGGGCCACCCTCACTTGTGAAAAGGTGCTGGGGGAGCGGCTGGGGGAGCACAGTCCTTCCCGCCCCCCCCCCCCCCCAGCACGAATAAATCTGCAATTTTTGTGCCTGGTGGCCTCCAGAGGAGGGGGTCAACCTCATCTGTGAAAAGGGGTGCAGGGGGGCAGCAGGAGCACCGCAGTCTCCCCCAGCATAAAGAAGAACAGTCCACCCCTAAGTTTCACGGGGCATCTGAAAGAATAACCCCTCAAGGGCTCAGCAGAAGGGCTGAGTTGGGGATGTCTGGAGAAGGGCATCCCCTGGAGGTGAAGTGGTGTAATTGCACCGAAATGCATTTACTATTGGTTATTTCTTTTTAGGTGGACTGAAAGTCACATGTGTAAAGTGAAGTACCTGTGTAAGGTGATGTTAAGCTAAATGGAGTTATGTTGCTGGACCCTCCTGCTAGGGGGTCTGGCTGTATTTACGTAATCCCATGCTTTTGTGATTCCTTTTAAAGTGAAGAGGCACACTGCAGGAGAAGTGTAGTTGACAGGAGTACTTCTTTTGAAGGGACTGTAAGTCACATGAGTAAGGAGATGTCATAGGCCAAGTGGGGCTATGTGGCCAGACAGTCCTGCTAGGGTGTCTGGCTGGATATGCGCAATCCTGTGATTTCATCTGTGATGCCCTTAGGGGCTGTAATTGCAATGCATTCAAATGATCAACCAAAGTGATGAGAACTGTCATTCTAAAGTGTGCGTAAACATGGATTCTTGCTGCTGCGCTTAGGTGAAGACCCCAGACTGCTAGCCCTTAAGATATAGAGGTGCATACTTTATGGTCAGTAGGAGATGCTCAGTCAGGGTCATGTGTCACCAAGGCAGGTTTACCCCTTTTTAATGCTTGTTGAGGTAATGGGGTGGGTCGCCACTGGGATGGTGCCAGTGCGCAGGGCCCTCGCTCCAGGTTATGTTCAACTAACTGCATTGGGGGCAAGTTGATGTGCATACATGGGAGTGGTGGTACTAGACCCCACCCCCCCTGCGGGAGGGGTGGAGATGTTATGCAATGTCACAAAGTAATTCCAACAGCTTATGAATATTTGTAAATTGGTGCATAGTATTGAGTGGTGTGTGTGTTTAATAAATGTACTCTTACTTTTATAATGCAAAGTACAGACTGGACAATCAATTATTGAGTGTTATTTTTGTGCACCTGCCAATGGCGATTACTAGCCCACACCACCTCCCTTGAGTAAGCCTCAGACTGCTCTGCAACGCTACCCTCTGAGAGTCAGGCGCTACAATTGGGTGTTTGGTTCCCAGTGAAGGACAAATGTAGTCATGTTATTTGTGCAGGCCTCACAGATGCTGCCTCGTTTTCCAACAGTTCCACTATGAAAAAACCTTATTTAATACAATCTATTTGGACAACAATGAAATTCCCCTTTCCTGGTATGGAGCTATAGCTCTTATGATTTTGAACCCAGCAAGGATGCGAAGAAGGCAGATTCTTATAGGTCTAACTCTTTATTAAACTGGGACTATAAAACATTTCCGGGCATTTTAGATAAAAGGTTGTTGAATATTATATATACAATCATCCATCCTGACCAGAAGGGATTTAACCATGGTAGGCAGCTCCATGGGTTGGCCCATCTTCCCATAGGAGACATAGACACATGACTAACACTTTCAAACTCTCCCTGACGATCATAACTGTGTATGCCGTAAAGACATTCAAAGGGGTAAATTCAGTCTATCTATGGGAAGTATTGCGGAACTATGGCTTTAACAGCAATGTCATCAAGACAATACAATCGTTTATGAGGTGCCTATAGCCAAGATACTGATTAATAGTGATTTTACCGCAACCTTCCTGATATCTAGAGGCACCAGGCAGGGGTGTCTGCTCTCTCAGTACACTTTGATCTATATATTGAACCTTTTGCTCAGATGATTCAGCTAGATAAGTCCATGTTCCCGTTTAAAGTTTCTGATCTACCAATTAAAATTGCATCGTTTGCAGATTACATCATTTTGTATACTTCTAACCCAGGGCATTCCATTCGAAGACTGAAATAGCACACTGAACAGTTTGGGAGAATATCTGTCTATGCAATAAATAGGGAGAAAACGGAGGTTATGACATGAGCAAGCGAGAATGTTGCATATCAGGTCAAAAATCAAATTTGAGATCTAAGTGTCCTGATAACACAGAATCTCAAAGATCTACTGGGAAAAAGACCTGCCTAAGATTTGCAAAGATACAGAAGCCCTTCTCAGAAGATGGGAGAATGCCATTAGTTATCTATGGGAGGGTAAATATCGTTAAGATGTTTGGATTCTTCCCAAAATTACCTTTTGTTTAATACCATACCATTGACATTCCCCCCAAGAAAACAGATCCAGAAACTCCAACGGAGGGTAAGTCGTTTTATAGGGGCAACTAAAAGGGCTAGGATATTCTGGAAAAAGCTAAGCAAGAAGGGGGCTTGGCTCGTTCAGATTTCCAGATATACTGTTATGCTTTCCAGTTCAAGAACGTTCAGGTCCTAGGTAGGAAACCAGATAAATCTTATTTGGGGCGATTGTATATGGCTCTGCTTGCAAATGTCGGATCTGAAAAGTTTCTATTTAAGTTCAGGGACCTGACATTTTTCAACTGAGCAAGAATGAAGGTACTTCTCACAGCTCTTAAGTTGTGGGTTTATTTCGGTAAGAATCTTTGAGATACCCTGTTATGTAGACCCAACACCTATTTGGGATTCTCATAGGACACCAGAGTGGCTTAAAAGCAAGCTCAACGGAACTTCAAGTAATGCATATGGACGATAAGTAGCCGTAACAGCAGCTCTCATAAATTCATGTAACAAATTATCATTTCAATATACTGCTGGAAATGTAACCCAAGAATAGAAAACCTCCAAAGCGAAAAGCAGGGTCCGATTTCACAACAAAAATAATGTTAGCCCCAGCATTGGGGACCCCGTGTTGAGTCAGGAAAGCTGTAATGACCGCGCGGTTATGTGCCGCAATAGCGACTGGTTGCGCCATATTAGAAATGGGACAAAGAAACTGAGAAAACTGTAGTGCAAAATAGGGTAAAGAAAAACTTTTTAAACTTCAAGCTTGAAAAACCTATAAATATACAAATATAGGAGGATAAGCCCCCCCACCACAGACGTCTCCGGAAATCTGTGAGAGGGTATTGTGGACAATCACGAGCGCTACTCAGGGGTGTCGTGATGGTGCCATTTTGCAGGGAATCTGCCCAAAAACAGAACTATGCGCAGGATTATAGGACCTTGGTGTATAGGGACTGAGTCATCCTACCACCTTAGTACCCATAAGCCCAGGACCGACTAGCTAAAGTGTCTCACTTGCTCTCCTACTCACTCACAGAGAAACTAATGATTAGACACCCCAGAAAAAAACACTCGGAAATCTGTGAGAGGGTATTGTGGACAAGCACGAGCGCTACTCAGGGGTCTCGTGATGGCGCCATTTTGCAGGGATTCTGCCCAAAAACAGAACTATGCGCAGGATTATAGGACCTTGGTGTATAGGGACTGAGTCATCCTACCACCTTAGTACCCATAAGCCCAGGACCGACTAGCTATAGTGTCTCACTTGCTCTCCTACTCACTCACAGAGAAACTAATGATTAGACACCTGTACTGCTCGATTTTTCCGGCCTTTTCTTGCGTTAAAGAATAACTAGTGTGACTTCAGTCTCTTTCCATCCAAGTCTAAGGGTTAGAGTAGTGTATAGAGCCTATTTATTAGGCACTTCGACATGATCCTGTGTCCTTCCCCATAGATTAGGGCTTGCACACATATCCTAGGGGATAGATTCGTTAGTCTTAGGGATAGC
The DNA here is from genome assembly GCF_964204655.1 of Triturus cristatus. Taxonomy (NCBI): domain Eukaryota; kingdom Metazoa; phylum Chordata; class Amphibia; order Caudata; family Salamandridae; genus Triturus; species Triturus cristatus. Next base: position 844,042,059 of record NC_140581.1, on the reverse strand, counting down.
CTGCCCTGTAGTGAGGGTATTTCATGGAGCCGTGCTGAATTCAGGCCTGGTAGGCCTCAAACGGGGGAGACTCCATCTTTCTTTCTGCTCCAGCAGCTTGAGATGCTTCTAGGTTAAAGGGGATGTTTTAGTTATGAGGTGTTATTCGCTTGGAGAGAACCGGTTCAGACCGGCCCTTATCGAAGGATTGTATTTTTCTTCATGCCGAAGACGCTACATCAGGCCGGCCGGCTGGGAAAGTGTCCTTGGCACGGGGAGGTACAAGAATTTGGTGGGCGGCAGGTTACGGGCTGGAATTTTCCATGAGAAAATGCACCTCTATATTAGTGAAAGTCTGAGGCAGATACTGGCACTTATTCTTTCAATCCATAGGCGGCACCTAGCCGTTAGCAGAAAAGCTACTACTTATTCCAGGGAAGACAGATGACAAACTTGAGGGCGGAGAAAGACCAAGAGACAGATACTCTTCTAGCAGAATTGCCAGAGAGGAGAGAGTAGCCGATGAGGAAGAGGTCCCAGTGACTCGGAGAAGGGAGCTACGGAGGTGTGATCTCCAGGCGAGCCGAGGCACAGACGAGAAGGGAACCTAGATGACCATTGAGTGCAGGCTACACACGACTAAGGTGATGTCGACCCCTTTCTTATTAGAGTGTACAACCTAATCTTTCACTTTTCTTTACAGGTTATGTGTTACACAGTAATGTTATGTGCTTGCGTATATGATATATAATAAAGTCAGTTTGTAGTGAATCAACATGTGCTGCGTGTTCTTGTATAAGAGGGTAGCCTATTCTTCTAGTCAGCTGTGACTTGACATGAACAGATGTTAACCCTGATCAGGTAAGTGGTAACTGAATAAGGGAGAGAGGAGCCCCTCGAACCAGAGAACAGGTTGTGCTCAAACTGGCGGTTCTTGTGTGATCTGATAAATAGTAACACTGATTCCCTTGTTGTATGTTATGGTGATCATAGGATGAACTCGTGCTAAGGCTGCCGTCTGGGTAGGAAGTCCTGGGTCCGTTTGAGACCGCGAGGCTAAGGCTGCTGTCTAGGCAGGAAGTCCTGGGTCCGTTTGGGACCGCGAGGCTAAGGCTGCCGTCTGGGTAGGAAGTCCTGGGTCCGTTTGGGACCGCGAGGCTAAGGCTGCCGTCTAGGCAGGAAGTCCTGGGTCCGTTTGGGACCGCGAGGCTAAGGCTGCCGTCTGGGTAGGAAGTCCTGGGTCCGTTTGGGACCGCGAGGCTAAGGCTGCCGTCTGGGTAGGAAGTCCTGGGTCCGTTTGGGACCGCGAGGCTAAGGCTGCCGTCTGGGCAGGAAGTCCTGGGTCCGTTTGGGACCGCAAGGCTAAGGCTGCCGTCTGGGCAGGAAGTCCTGGGTCCGTTTGGGACCGCGAGGCTAAGGCTGCCGTCTGGGCAGGAAGTCCTGGGTCCGTTTGGGACCGCGAGGCTAAGGCTGCCGTCTGGGTAGGAAGTCCTGGGTCCGTTTGGGACCGCGAGGCTAAGGCTGCCGTCTGGGTAGGAAGTCCTGGGTCCGTTTGGGACCGCGAGGCTAAGGCTGCCGTCTGGGCAGGAAGTCCTGGGTCCGTTTGGGACCGCGAGGCTAAGGCTGCCGTCTGGGTAGGAAGCCCTGGGTCCGTCTGGGACCGCGAGGCTAAGGCTGCCGTCTGGGTAGGAAGTCCTGGGTCCGTCTGGGATCGCGAGGCCGCCACTTGTATTATAAGAGGTCTTGGTATATATATATAGTAGGAATTCCCTGTCCTTAGGTGGTATAGATATATGTGGTTACTTATTGTGAATAGGCCCTAGGGAGGGGGTAACGTTCTGGCTGGGTTAGAAAGGCTCTGTTGAGCGGGTTCTATCTGATCCGACAACCCAAGCAGAACATTTGGCGTCACGAACCGTTTTCGAAACCTGTGTGCGTCGTGTTGTCTCGTGTTTGCTTTCGGCGTGTGCGTGGTTTTGTTTGTATATTATTTGTAGTATAATTGTGTGTATAGTTTTTCTTCTTCTTTCTTTTCTTTTTCTTTCTTTTCTTCTTTCTTTTTCACAATGTTTTCTAGAAAGTCAAAATCTACTTTTAAGTTGCCCGTTGATATTCCCGGATGGGATTCAACGCCTTATGAAGCCTTAGCACGTGAGTGGGCTGATTCTACTGGTTTGAGTGAGAATTGGAATTCTTCTTTGGAGCTGGCGGAGCCGGCTAATGTGATTACTTGTTTACAGAAGGCACCCATCTCGAAGGGTGAGGAGATTCCCATTTTGGGGCGCAGAGGTTGGATTGTTCTGTCTGCGTACAGGATTCTGTATGAGAGGTTGTTGAAGCTACAAATCTCTCTTAAGGATGTTGAAGCGCACTTTGTTGAGATTCAGAATTCTCATACTTTGTTGCGGTGTCAAAATAAGTTGCTTGCTGACAAACTTGAGACTTACCAGACTATTGCCGAGAGGGCGGCTGTGCGAATTGCCCGTTATAAATACAAAAATGGGCGCGGCCGGGTTTCGACGCGAAAGGTGCGTCTGGTCGTGGCGAAAGCCGGACTGGATTGGAATCCTGATGAATGGGATGGTAATATCTGGAATTCGAGTGATTCTTGTTCCTCGGGTGAGGAATCTGTTAAGTGCGAGTCCTCCCGCTCCCGCCATGATTGTAAGCCTGCTTCTCGCACCCCTGATGGTGCACCCCGTGATTGCGCTCGTCCTTCGAGTGGGGTTGATGCTTCTTCCACTGGTTGTTCCTCTACGTGTACTGGTCGAGCTCCTTGTGATGCTCACCCCGCGGTCTCGGTGCATCCAGTTTTTCGTCGGAAATTGCAGCAGTCTCCTGCTGCTCCGCAGGGTATTTCTTTAGACTCTTTAGAGGACTTTACTCAACAGGAAATTAGTGATATTTTGCAGCGATTTCGGCAGCGAGCTGGTGAGACATTACTCACATGGATGGTGCGCCTTTATGAACTGGGCGCTGCTGGCATTATGTTGGATAATGGTGATTGTTTGAAGTTTTGTTCCTTGAGCTCGGATTCTACTGTACAGGATCATTTTCGTAACTATAATGGTGGTGGTCAAATTTCTTTACTTCAATTGGCGACTGAGGGTTGTAATATAAAGTACCCTACTGAGTCTGATTGGCCTGTGAATGACAAACAGTGGTATACTTTGCGCGACGCTGCACAACGTCTCAAAGAAGAGGTGATGAAAACGACGATTTTTCTAGGTACTGCTGACAGGTTGCTTGATGGTTCGTTGACATCTTCTGTGCGGAATCGTATTATTCGTTCTTCCCCTGTTGCTTATAAGCAGGTCATGATGACTTTATTGATTAATCAAACTGGTAACGTGTTATCTACAGTACTGGAATCGGTACGTCAACTCGGTGAGTTAGGCGAGTGGTTTAAACCTGAACGTCAGTCCCGGCCTGACACTCGTACTCCTGGTGACAATAAACTTACTAGACGTGATATCTTTTCTGGTCTTCTGGCCGATGGTGTGCGGAGGGAGGACATTGACGGTGAGACAACTACTCGTTTGTGGGAGTTGTTTCGCAAACGTGGCTTGGATCGGAAGGAGGGTGCCCGGCGTGTTCGGATGTCTGAGTGTGATCGCGGTGGTTCTGACGGTAGCGGTGATGACGACCGCCGTGGGCGCTCTGTTCGTCGTGATGACCGACGTTATGTACGTGATATGTGCCCCCGTCGAGAGAGAGACAGAGAGAGAGAAGAGGAAAGAGAGAGGGGAAAAAATGATTATATTTACAGCAGACGTAGAGATGATAGGGATCAATCCCCTGAGTTGAGGAGGAGAGAGGATCGTCATAATCTGGCCGATCGAAACCAGCACTGTACTGCAGAAGACACAAATCCATTTCGTACTGGGAATGGATATGAACAGGAGGTACCGATACCTAAGAAGCGTGAGAGTCTTTATCCTGATTTATCCTGGTACACAGAATGCAGTAAACATGACTAGGAAATAGGTCAAGCTCCAGTACACAGATGGGCTCACAGAGATAATAGACCCTATGTAGATATTGAAATTTATTGGAGACATCGTAATATCCAAAGGGCCCGAGCATTGGTAGATACAGGAGCGGAGGCCACTCTTATTCATGGTAAATCAAAGAAGTTTAAAGGTCAGCCTTTTACAATTACCGGATTAGGTGGAAAGGAAACTCCCGCAATTCAAACATTACTTGAAATGAGAATAGGTAGAATTCCTAGAAAAGAATACTCTGTACTAGTGGTGCCTCTCTTGGAATTCATAATTGGAATAGATATTTTGAAAGGAATGACTTTGCATTTAGATGATGGATGTTACCAATTTGGAACTACGCATTATATATCGTCCAGGCCTATACGGGTTGGTCGTTTACGAATGCCCCCCATAACAGTTCCTCAGGCGACAAAAGTGGTTTGTCAGAAGCAGTATCGTATTCCGGGTGGTCATGAGGAGATTAGTACCACTATTCAGGAGTTGGTGGATGCAGGTGTTATAGCCCCAGTTACTTCTGCTTGGAATAATCCTGTTTGGCCTGTACGTAAAAGTGATAATTCTTGGCGTATGACTGTTGATTATCGAGAATTGAACAAACACACACCCTCTTTGACCGTTGCAGTACCGGATGTTATTACCCTAATTGAAAGAATCCAAAAACATCCGGGTACATGGTATGCGTCAATTGATATTGCTAATGCTTTCTTTTCGATTCCGATTGCCCCTGAGTGTCAGGAACAGTTCAGTTTTACGTGGAATGGGCGTCAAATGACGTTTAGGAGTCTTCCTCAGGGCTATGTGCATAGCCCTACTATATGTCACCGGCTGGTGGCAGAGCATTTGGCTGAGGTACCGGTTCATCCACAGGTTCAGATGTGTCATTATATTGATGATGTTTTGATCCAAGGCGAAACACAAGAGGAAGTTCAGACCCAATTGGACAGAGTCATTGGGTGCCTGCGTGAGAAAGGTTGGGAAATCAATCCGGATAAACTACAAGGCCCGTCCCAGGCTGTGAAATTTTTGGGTATTAATTGGCATGAAGGGCACCGTGAAGTGATCCCTCAGGTTAAACAGAAAATTCTTGATTTTGCAGTTCCAAGGAATAGGAAAGAAGCCCAAAGCTTCATTGGTTTATTTGGTTTTTGGCGTCAGCATATTCCTCATTTGAGTCAAATATTGGCCCCCTTGTACCGTGTCACCCGTAAAAAGAATGCGTTTGATTGGGATACACCACAGCAAGATGCGTTCGACCTAGCAAAAGAGGCAATTCAACATGCTTTGGATTTATGGCCCGTACGTGATGGGGAGGTAGATTTAAATGTGTCTGTACAGGGCCTTTATGCGAATTGGAGTTTGTGGCAGAAGCAAGGCAGGAGTAGAGTGCCGTTGGGTTTCTGGACCAAAAAGTTACCTGATGCTAGTGAGCGTTATACACCCTTTGAGAAACAGTTACTTGCATGTTATTGGGCTCTGGTGGATACCGAGCAATTGACTTTGGGACATGATATAGTTTTGCGACCTGAGATTCCTATTATGCAGTGGGTTATGAGTTCGCCAAAAACTCACCGCATTGGACACGCTCAAGAGGCGAGTGTGATTAAATGGAAATGGTATATACAAGACAGGGCACGTGTGGGACAGAAAGGAGTTGCATCTTTACATGAGCAGGTGGCGCGAGCGCCATCGACTGAGACTGAGAGTGTATGTTCCGTACCTTTAGTACAGGAGTCTCCTGTCAAGTGGGGTAGACCCTTTGATGATTTGTCCGCGGAGGACAGGAACCATGTCTGGTTTACGGATGGTTCAGCAAGGTTCATAGGGCCGAAACGGCACTGGAAAGCGGTGTCCTATAATCCGGTCACACAGAAACTGCTGAGCACAACTGGTGAAGGTAAGAGCAGCCAATTTGCTGAATTGTATGCTGTTTATCAAGTCCTGAAACAAGAATTACCCGGCACATGTCATATTTTCACCGACTCTTGGTCTACTGCCAATGTACTGGCAGTTTGGTTACCGACTTGGCATTCCCATAATTGGGAATTGCATTCAAAACAGTTGTGGGGAAAAGAGTTATGGCAAGAGATTTGGGAGATGCTCCCACAGAGTACTGTTACAATCTTCCATGTGGATGCTCACACCCCTATAGATTCTCTTGACAAATTTTTTCATAACATTGCAGATGAGAAATCTAAAATTGCTGAGGCAGTGGTGGACAGGCAAGATTCTGATATGGCGGGATTGGCGAAATGGGCCCACCAGAAGGCAGGACATTTTGGAGAGAAAGCCACTAGCAGGTGGGCTGCTGATCGAGGAATTTATATTCCCTTAGATTTGATCAAGAATGTTATTTTACATTGTCCCATTTGTCAGCATATCAGACAGCGCAAAGTGCCCCAAATTGTTAAAGGTCATTTACATCGCGGGAAACTGCCCGCTCAAATTTGGCAAATTGATTACATTGGTCCACTTCCCATGAGCAGGAATTGTCAATATGTTTGCACTATTGTTGATACATACAGTGGCTTGTTGGTAGCCCTTCCCTGTAAGCAAGCTACCCAATTGAATACCATTAAAACATTGGAATTGATTATCATGTATTATGGTGTGCCATTCCAAATTCAATCTGATAATGCATCCCATTTTCGTGGAAGATTGGTACAGGAATTCTGTGTGGAAAACAATATTGACTGGGTGTTTCATGTCCCGTACTATCCACAGGCCTCAGGTCTTGTGGAGAGATTGAATGGTCTGCTGAAGGGGCAGCTGCGTAAACTAACTGATGACAAATATAAGAATTGGCGAGACTTTTTGTCCCAAGCACTATTAATTTTGAATAATCGTCCTTTTCTAAATGCTGAATCTCCACTTATGCGTTTGTTCCCTCCGAATGTTAATGCTCAGCCAAATGAAATCAGAGAGACTGTGATGTACTGGGAGATTACTCCCGGAGCTTAGGCTCCATGTAGAGCGACCCCAGGGTCGGCAGGTTTAGACTTGCATGCCATGGATGACACCGTTCTAAAAGGTAAAGATCGGGTCATCATCGCGACCGGTGTTGGTGTTCATATACCACCCGGGAATTTGGGATTAATCGCCCCTAGATCGGGGCTGGCTGTAAAAGGCATTCAGGTACTTGGAGGGGTCATTGACAGCGATTATCAGGGAGAGATTAAGGTGCTCCTGCTAAATAGCAGTGAGGCTGATTTGCTGATCCATCGAACTGACCGAGTGGCTCAATTACTGATAATGCCTGTCTTCAGTGGTGGGATGGTAAAAGGCACTGCCCCAACTTTGCTAACTGTACGAGGCCAGAAAGGTTTTGGCTCCACAGATAACCCTGGGGCCAGGGTTTGGGTGCAGTCGCCTAAGACTCCCCCTGAACAGGCAGAGGTCATCGCCACCGGTCATGATAATACCATTTTAGTTATGAGACCAGGGAAAGATAGCTGGGAAGCGGTCCCGGCTGACAAATGTTACTTACGAGAATGATTAATGCCTGTATTTGATTCTCTTTCAGATCATTCTTTGGACTGTCGCTGCAGGATGTGTCGTCGCAGGACTATTTTCGGGTTGGTTCGACGAGAGAGGAGGACTCCCGTCAACCCCGGATGAGCTACGCGCCAGAGTGTCGCGTTCCTTCGCTGTGTGGGATTCGTCATCGAACTTTTGGACACTACTGGCGAAAAGGGTGACCGATGCCCCTCACTTTTGTTTGACGCCGATGAGATCTGTACATGACATCCTAGCGACCTGTCTGGTTGCTGTCCCTGCTTCACTGGAAACCCTAACTAATATTTTCAACATTTCGAAGGCTCGCCCCAATGTTCTTCTGGGCGATTTTGCCACCCATACGTATTGCCCCTTATGTACTGAACTACCGGACAGGATACCCCCCGTCCAATCCCAAATAGTTACCTATAATATCACACAAGGTGATATATGCTTTTTTCTTACATGTAATCCTAGTGCAATTTCTGAATGTCTACATTTGAAATTGAAAGGTGCTACTTCCTTCACCTTTCATGAGCGAACTTTGTGCTTTCAAAGGACACCGAAAACATGTGCTTCGGTCATGAACAATATGACTTGCAAGAGTTTGGTAGTTACCCCTAGTCATTATCGCACGATGTTGCTACCTGCCGGATGGCTTTTCTCATGTGGTAATACTTCTTGGCCATATGTCCCCGCGAATATTTCTGGTGGCCCCTGTGCTATTACAAGACTCAGCTTACTAATGTTCTCGTCACATCCGAATGCCAATTCTCGTGTGATTCGAGATGCAGTGATGTTACAGGAGGATTGTGACTCATCTTTGCATTTATATTCCAAGTCTGAATACCTTAGCCTGGCTATTTCAATTATTGGTGTTCCTGCTTTGGCGGTTTATAATGCTAAATCTATTGAGAAAATGGCCTGCTGGATGGTAAAATCCATTAATCATACTTCTACAGTCCTATCTGACATGCTGTTAGACGCCCAGGGTGAACGAAGAGCCATCTTGCAAAATAGAGCGGCCATTGATTATCTTTTGCTTAAACATGGACATGACTGCTCTGATTTTGAGGGTCTTTGTTGTTTTAACTTGTTTGATCATACACAATCTATTCGCGCCCACATTGACAGGTTACATGATTTGACGGAGGAAGTTAGAAAACACATTGACCAGGGCTGGTTTGACTGGCTCTTTAATTGGTTACCTGACCTGTATCTGTTACGTCGAATATTAGGAGGTATTCTAATTACCATCGCTGTTTTGATTTCTATTTGTTGCTTTATTCAGTGTATCCCTTCACTACTTCAATTCTGCACACTTGGTACTAGACATAGATCAGTTAGTTTTGTTTCATATTATTCTTCCACCGATGTTAGTTCTGTTTAATGAATGTATAATAGACTGAAGTCAAGGGTGAAATGTACTGCTCGATTTTTCCGGCCTTTTCTTGCGTTAAAGAATAACTAGTGTGACTTCAGTCTCTTTCCATCCAAGTCTAAGGGTTAGAGTAGTGTATAGAGCCTATTTATTAGGCACTTCGACATGATCCTGTGTCCTTCCCCATAGATTAGGGCTTGCACACATATCCTAGGGGATAGATTCGTTAGTCTTAGGGATAGCCTGCCCTGTAGTGAGGGTATTTCATGGAGCCGTGCTGAATTCAGGCCTGGTAGGCCTCAAACGGGGGAGACTCCATCTTTCTTTCTGCTCCAGCAGCTTGAGATGCTTCTAGGTTAAAGGGGATGTTTTAGTTATGAGGTGTTATTCGCTTGGAGAGAACCGGTTCAGACCGGCCCTTATCGAAGGATTGTATTTTTCTTCATGCCGAAGACGCTACATCAGGCCGGCCGGCTGGGAAAGTGTCCTTGGCACGGGGAGGTACAAGAATTTGGTGGGCGGCAGGTTACGGGCTGGAATTTTCCATGAGAAAATGCACCTCTATATTAGTGAAAGTCTGAGGCAGATACTGGCACTTATTCTTTCAATCCATAGGCGGCACCTAGCCGTTAGCAGAAAAGCTACTACTTATTCCAGGGAAGACAAATGACAAACTTGAGGGCGGAGAAAGACCAAGAGACAGATACTCTTCTAGCAGAATTGCCAGAGAGGAGAGAGTAGCCGATGAGGAAGAGGTCCCAGTGACTCGGAGAAGGGAGCTACGGAGGTGTGATCTCCAGGCGAGCCGAGGCACAGACGAGAAGGGAACCTAGATGACCATTGAGTGCAGGCTACACACGACTAAGGTGATGTCGACCCCTTTCTTATTAGAGTGTACAACCTAATCTTTCACTTTTCTTTACAGGTTATGTGTTACACAGTAATGTTATGTGCTTGCGTATATGATATATAATAAAGTCAGTTTGTAGTGAATCAACATGTGCTGCGTGTTCTTGTATAAGAGGGTAGCCTATTCTTCTAGTCAGCTGTGACTTGACATGAACAGATGTTAACCCTGATCAGGTAAGTGGTAACTGAATAAGGGAGAGAGGAGCCCCTCGAACCAGAGAACAGGTTGTGCTCAAACTGGCGGTTCTTGTGTGATCTGATAAATAGTAACACTGATTCCCTTGTTGTATGTTATGGTGATCATAGGATGAACTCGTGCTAAGGCTGCCGTCTGGGTAGGAAGTCCTGGGTCCGTTTGAGACCGCGAGGCTAAGGCTGCCGTCTAGGCAGGAAGTCCTGGGTCCGTTTGGGACCGCGAGGCTAAGGCTGCCGTCTGGGTAGGAAGTCCTGGGTCCGTTTGGGACCGCGAGGCTAAGGCTGCCGTCTGGGTAGGAAGTCCTGGGTCCGTTTGGGACCGCGAGGCTAAGGCTGCCGTCTAGGCAGGAAGTCCTGGGTCCGTTTGGGACCGCGAGGCTAAGGCTGCCGTCTGGGTAGGAAGTCCTGGGTCCGTTTGGGACCGCGAGGCTAAGGCTGCCGTCTGGGTAGGAAGTCCTGGGTCCGTTTGGGACCGCGAGGCTAAGGCTGCCGTCTGGGCAGGAAGTCCTGGGTCCGTTTGGGACCGCGAGGCTAAGGCTGCCGTCTGGGCAGGAAGTCCTGGGTCCGTTTGGGACCGCGAGGCTAAGGCTGCCGTCTGGGCAGGAAGTCCTGGGTCCGTTTGGGACCGCGAGGCTAAGGCTGCCGTCTGGGTAGGAAGTCCTGGGTCCGTTTGGGACCGCGAGGCTAAGGCTGCCGTCTGGGTAGGAAGTCCTGGGTCCGTTTGGGACCGCGAGGCTAAGGCTGCCGTCTGGGCAGGAAGTCCTGGGTCCGTTTGGGACCGCGAGGCTAAGGCTGCCGTCTGGGTAGGAAGCCCTGGGTCCGTCTGGGACCGCAAGGCTAAGGCTGCCGTCTGGGTAGGAAGTCCTGGGTCCGTCTGGGATCGCGAGGCCGCCACTTGTATTATAAGAGGTCTTGGTATATATATATATAGTAGGAATTCCCTGTCCTTAGGTGGTATAGATATATGTGGTTACTTATTGTGAATAGGCCCTAGGGAGGGGGTAACGTTCTGGCTGGGTTAGAAAGGATCTGTTGAGCGGGTTCTATCTGATCCGACAACCCAAGCAGAACAACACCCCAGAAAAAAACACTCGCAGATCTCTCAGAAGTCGCGGTAACAAGACGCACCCTTTCGCTCGCACTCTTGTACTTGTCCACTATAAGATCCGACAGAGACACGAAACAGTTTAGAATATTTATTTCAACTAACGTGCCATAACATGCAGTATACGTGCCACAACAAGCAAGAAAATGCATAATACAAACACAGTCAGCATAGCAGCTAGTCCATAAATCATGAAGGGAGATGTCATCATGGAAAGAGAATAGAGCCTAACCTCCCTCCCCTTGCTAAGAAGTAGTAGTATTTTATATTAGAAGATCTCTGGCCTTTGTCAGCAGACCGCATTCCTTAGCCTATAGATGGTAGATCTACATCATAGGTGCTGTCTCGCTCTCTCTCCAAATGTGTCCCACCTATACGTGTATCCCCATAAAACTAAAGTACCTTGTCCAAACAACAGCGACAACGGTATGTTTTGTCTAGGTGCTAAGGTCTGGCCAGAACAACATAACAAGTGGCATTGTTGCTTGACCTTCTCATAATGGTCAGTCTAAATCCCAGGAACATGCAGAGAATGAACACAGAGATGAGTTCTCATGTGAAAATAGCCATAGAAATTATTGCAAAAAATAAAGATGTGTAGTAACGTGTGCAAAGTAGCAGGCAAGCTGCATCGTGCTCATGCTAAGTTAGTGAAGAGGACAATGTCCCTAGGGGCCATGTGACACTCTCTCTCTCGTGTAATATATTTGCTTAATAGCTCTTCTCATAACAGTGTGGGGTGTCTGAGCTTTTTACATCACACACATATACAAAGACAATGAATCTGCATGTGTAAATCAATATATAAGAAATGTTACATAAGGCAAAGGGAGTACAAGGTGTAGGATTAACATGCCATCCCTACTGGTAGGCACTTTTTAGAGTGCTCTGTCTGGAGAAGCAAAAACTCAGGATACAGAACATAACATAGTGGTTAGGGTTAGTAATACGAATTTATTTCGACCCAAACAAAACTTTTTTTAGCAACAGTAGGAAAATGAAAGACTGGGAAAAAAACATAACTTTCTAACCTGTACCATGCAGCCTGCATGCAGCTCTTTGACGGCAGTTCATAACTCACTGTGCTACATTGCGATTGTAACTTATGAACTACACAGTAACAAAAGAATCTCTGTGACAAAAGCAGTAATCCGTTTAGCTATGCACATAAAATATTGTTCTTAGATATGCATCGTACATGTTCTTTGCAGCAGGCATATTAACCCTCTGCGCTTTCCTAGATGAGTCAAATGTGCCACTAGACAACACTCCCATCTCTCTCCAGCTGGAAAATTAATCACCAGAGTTAACCTGACACTTTTATTGTTGCCCAAAAACTGCTGATTATACAAGGAACCATACACTGCTTTTAAAACTGCTGCACTGCTACAAAACCGGCCCCAACTAACAAAACCGGCCACAACCCTTTCAACATCCCGGGGAAACACCCAATGCTCGGTACAGCCAGTCCAGCCTTGCCCACATAGAGAATGGCTGCAAGCAAGGCCATTTCTCCTTTAAAAATTTATCCTTTCATATTTTCTACCTTTTCTCTTTTCACTCCCTTCTTCCAGCACTCACTTCCTCTAACCTCCCTTTTCATCACTCATCCCCCTTCCTCCTTCCCACGTCTCCTTTCTCCTTATATCTCTTTCTTCCCTCTTCCATTTACACCCCTTCCCTCCAATGTTTGTCATACACCCCTTTCTTTTCACCTCTCTCCTGCCTGCCCCCTTCCTAATACTACTACCCCTTCTGTCTTGCCCAATCTCTCACTTCCAAACACACATTTGCCCCTCTTCTCCTCTCCCATCCATATTTCTATTCCATTTCTGTTCCATTTTTTCTCTTCCCTTTTCTCACCTGTAACGCTTCTCCCCATTTGTCCCTTTCTCTCCATCACACCCCTCCATTTAGCCCTGTTTTTCCCTCTTATTCTTCGGCTTTCCTTTATCTCTACCTCTTTCCTCTCCCTTTTGGACTGTTGAAATAATAAACATGTTTTGGTCAGTGTGGTGCCCTTGATTTGTGCCATATGTTTACAAATTTAGACTAAAAAGTAATGCGGTTGATCAAATAAAAGCAAGTTAGACAAAATAATGGCATGTTTGGTATGTTTCATACATAAAGGGGAAGTGTTATATAAATATTAAATACGAAAGATTAGTCTTGACAGGTACAAATGAAGTTCCAGCACGTTCTACAGTAAGCTATAGGCATTTCTGGTGTTATAAAAAAGTGAGTGATATAGTTTCTACAGTCCTAAAATCCTGGTAGTGAAAGAAGTTTTCCGTCTTATTCTCTGTTCTCATTTTCAACTTACTAATTACGTAAGTATACTTTTAGTGCTTACAAAGAGCAGAAATATTTTTGAGCCTAAAGGAAACAGGTTAAGTATGTAGGTCAATCTTCCCACATGGAAAAACACTCCCGTTGATACACATCATTAAAGGAGTGGAGGGAGAAAAAGGCATCTATAGTCTCTCTTTCTCACTCCTTAAAAAACAAAACTTCTTTCAAACAGTGGTGCTAGAACAATTTTCAGAGTGGGGCTGCTGCCATCAATGTTACATCACTAAACTCATGCAGATTGTGAATGATTCAAGTGTCACACAAAGACCAAGGGGTCCATTAGAATGTCGGGCGGATCGCCACCGCCCGCATGTCCGTGGCGATCCGCCCAACATTCTCCTCCGCCGGCATGCCATTTCCTCCCCGCCATATTAGTATGGCGGGGGGACCCCGGCGGAGAGAAAGACCGCCCGCCGGTTTCCCGGCAGTCACACAGGTGACCGGGCGGAAAAGGGGCCTGATATGGTGGCGGTATCTGCTAGACACCGCCATCCATATTATGATTGCAGCGGGAAGCAGCCTTTCCGTGGCGGAAAGGCATGCAGTTTCTTCAGTTGGGGGTGTGGGTGGGGGCATATGGGGGGTACCATATAGGTACCCTCCTGCCTTGGCACGGACAAAGTGGCAGGCACTGCGCAGTGCCTGTCACCTTGTGCATGCCAAGGCACGACGTGCATTCCCAGCATTGTGGCGGGCGGTGCTCACAGCACCGCCGGCAACAATGCTGGGAATAGAGGATGCCACCGCCACAATGGCGGTGGCATCCTAATTGCCGGTGCGGGACCACTGGCGGCCGGTCCCAGCACCGCTAGGGTGGCCCGCCATCCTACTCGGTTCCCAAGTGTAGAAAATGAGCCACATCTATTCAGCTAAAAAGTGGTATGGGTCTGCTATGTAGCTGGCAGTGTGTTTAGGATCATACTGTCACACATATATTATTACACCATAGTGTGGTAGCACACTGTCATTTATGGACAGCACATTCTCCATTGAAATAACCACTTATTTGCTAAAACTATATAGCGCACAAATGATAATGTGTGGAATTGGGTTTCGGCAAAAAATGGTCATAAGCGCAAAACAACACCAAACTACAGCCTTCCATTTCACACCAGGAAAATTGCAATGTGCTTCAATTTTCAAAATCCTCCAGCTTTGCAGTCAAAGAAAAGTAAATGCCAAACTGCCTGTTCAAAGAATAAACATCAATTTGTCAAAATTGCCCGACATTTGACTTCTGTCTTCTGTACAGCAAACATGAAAGGAGAAAACTAACATCTGCCAGCTTGTTCATTGCTCATTCACCTTCGGAACGCAAGCATGATTGTTTAGGGCGTGCTACGGGATCGTCCTACCTTCCAGTGCTTATGGTATTAAAATAAAGCAAAACGTTGGTGACGCAAGCCGAGACAGTTTTGGCTGTCATGGAATTTGTATTGTGGTTTCTCTAGGGAGACGAGCCAGTACTTATCTGGTGGTTGTAGTTCTACACAGGCAACCCTCCAAGGAGAAATATGGGCCTGTACACTAAGCTCCCCATAAACCTCACTCACTGCAACGAGCGACCAAGCAGGAGCTTTCGGTCAGTGAGTAGTTCCTCTCAGCAGGGGCGTAACACAGGCCCCCGCAGTTTTGTTACGCCACTGCCTCTCAGTTGGGCGCAAAGTGCTTCTGTGGGTCCAGTAAGAAAGAGCAACAATTCTCAACAGGTATTATTACGCTAGACAATTAAAATTGTATGTCCAAGACATCAGACCGGAAGGAAAAAGGAAGACTCTTTGAAGAATTTTAAAGAATGTATTTAAGTCAAAACATCATTTAAGCGTCATTCGTGGAAACATGAGAAAGTAATTTTACAGTTGTATCAGCACTGTAGAAATGCATATTTGAAAAAACACAATAACAACCCAAATTGCACTTGGTGCTGGATGTGAAGGTGAAAGTGGCGACACAAGTGACAATTGTGAAAAACAGCGACGGCGGCGCAAGAGAAGTGACAAATAATGTACAGTGAGAACAATTTATATAAAATATACTGTGGTCGAGGAAATAAATTGATTATTTTGGTAGTTCAAGACAATCGTTTGAAAGGAGAAAACCACAGGAGAAATGTTGCGCGATTAATGGCGCTGAACGGTCGACGGCGTTTCGATCCTCTAGGTTAGGATCATCTTCAGGACCGGGTTGTTTGATTTACAAACGGTGCTGTACAGGGGGCAAGAACAGGAGGACGTAAGGACAGAGAGGGGGAAGGTATGAGAAGAGGGAAAGGACCACAGTGGGCCCGAGTGCAAGGCGAGTTGTATTTGAAAAAAGCGAGGTAAAAAGGGAGAAAAAGAGGAAAGGGCATGGTGGAGTAAGGAAGTAATGAATTAACCTGAGGGGGCGTCGGACAATAACGTAGGAGGGTCCGCATCAGAAGGAGAACGTTGTGTGCTGCAATTAAAGGGGGACAGAGGATAAGGTTAGGGTGAAGGAAGGATGAACGGGGGACGAGGTTCAAGCGAACCGGAGTGAGGGTTACCTGGTGGTGGTCGTCAAGTTAATCTAGAGACGCGGGGCGCGTCTGTGGATGAACGTCGCCGGGCGGTCAAAGGATCTTCGGGGTTTAGCCAGGTCCCGTCAGGGGTACTCCTAAATACAAAGGCCAATGAGAAGCGATCCAGGGACAGGAAGTGGTGAACCAAATTGGAGGCCATCCACAAGTAACGAAGCACTTACTGGAAATGCGGAATGAATCCGGAGCATATCGGGGGTGCAGCTTGTCTTCGTGTGGCAATTCGAATGAGGAGGCCTTAGCGGGGAAGTGTTGAAGTCAAAGCCGGTGGGATCACGTGAGCGCGACTAGGGGGCGGGGCTTACTGGCTGAGTTAGCCCGGTGGAAGACTAGAGAGCGGAAAAAGGGAAGAGGGGCGCGCGGGAAGAAAAGGTACAACTCAGAGAAGACAGACTAAGGTAGAAAGATAGGTCATGTGTAAAAAACATTTGGAGATGATAATACATTTGGAGACAATAATTTTATAACACAATGCACTATATTAATGAGAGTAATTCTACATTGTGATTAGTAAAGGGAGGAGAAAAAAGGAAAGAGGAGGGGGGGGGGGGGAAAAAGGGGAAAGGAACGGGTGGAAGAAGGGGGGGAAAAAAGCAACAATGAACACAATATCTCAGTTATGGAAGTTAGTCACAGGGGTGCGAAGGGTCAGGACAAGGTTCAGAGTAGAATGGTGCTATTCCATTCATCAAGTGTGTTCAGGCCAGCATGGACTGAGTTACAAGTGGAAATCCATTTACATTCGCATTTATTGAGGAGTGCTTTGATGTCGCCCCCTCTCAGCGGTAGTGTGGGTTGCTCTATTACTTGCCAAATCATATCAGTCTCGCAGTGGTTTTTGAGAATGTAATGTGCAACCAGGGGCGCAGTAAGGACCTTGCAGTGGATTCTACTTTTGTGTTGGATAATCCTTTGTTTGACCATTTGGGTGGTTTGTCCGATATAAATGAGGTTGCAAGGGCAGCGGATGGCATAAATCACATTTTGAGATTTGCAGTTGGTGAATGCTTTGAGTTTGTAGGTGAGATTGTCGGTTTTAAACTCTTTAGTATTGACTGTAAGGTCGCAGACACTGCAAGACGAACATTTATAGTGTCCGATGGCAGGAGGTAGGCCCCACATGGACGAGATGGTGTTTATTTTGGGGTCTGTAGTGGGCCATGTAATAGCATGTACCAGATGGGTAGCCAAATTACTCCCTCGTTGGTATGAAAACAGTGGAGGTTGGTCAAAGGTTTCAAAGGGTTGAAGTAACTTCCAATTACGCTTGATGATCTTATTGACTTCGTTACTGCAGGGACTGAACTTAGAAACAAATGGAATCCTCGTCATAGTTTTTTTGGGTTGTGGCATGAGTAAATGTTCTCGGTGGCAGTACCAAGCTCTCTTGCGGGCTCTGGTAACGAGGCGTTTAGGGTAACCCCTATCGAGAAGTTTCTGGATGAGAATGTCTGATTCTCTGAAGTAATCTTTGCGCCACTTACAGTTCCGGCGGATCCGTAGGAATTGCCCATATGGGAGGCCATCTCGGAGACTGCGGGGATGATAGCTGGAATATTGAAGTAAAGTATTTCTTTCAGTCGGTTTCCTGTATAGACTTGTGCCAATTTTGTCATCTTCCGCGTGTATTAGGACATCCAAGAAGGGCAGGTCATTGGATTTGGACTCATGGGTGAATGTGAGATGGGCCTGAGAGTGATTTAGCCATTGAACAAAGTTCTCAAGAGTCTGGGTTGAACCTTTCCAGAGGAGGAGGACATCATCAATGTAGCGACGCCATAGGCTAATTTGGGTGATAAATGGGTTTTTTGTGTTGAGAATGAGGGTCATTTCCAGATTGTGGACGAACAGGATGGCAAAATTAGGAGCAAAACAAGCACCCATAGAAACTCCCTTAATTTGGAGGTAGAATGTATCACGATACAGAAAATAGTTATTTTCTAAAGCCACTTGAAGTAGATCCATGATGAATTCCGTGGGTCCAGTAGCATCCTCCCCTCCCCTGCTTAAGCTGCTGGAGCGGGGGGTTCACCAGACCAGTGTCTATCACTATCATGTAATAAGCTGCGCAAAAATTATGAGGCATTGATTTTTTTCCTGATGTTCCTGGCAAGAAAGGAAATCTGTAGGAAATGGATCGCATCAGATTCACTTTTGATGTTAGACTGGCTCAAGTCTGTTTGCTATGTCAACTAATCATATTTGGCTTGTAAGGTGATCTCAGTCGAGAGAAGATGGAATCTCTTCTTAGTCTGGCAAGCAAACGATAAATGCCCTATCATTTCACCTTAGTACTGCTGAAATAAGTGCCGGTCCCCAGAACAGTACGAAACATTCAGCAAGTATAGGCATCAATTTCTCAGTGCAGGAGTGCATATAGATAATTGTTTGAGTTGGATATAAACTGATGGTGGAATGAGGGAAAAGAATATATAAATAAAAAACAGACATACAACCAGACTTGCTCTTCATGGTTGGGGATGACATGGCTCCAGTGTTGCATGAAGATGTTCCTCCAGGCTATCAAACTCTCACACATAATTTCATTGGAAAAAAAGGAGGCGAAATAGCTGTTATATTCAAGGAAACAATTAATCTCACCACAGCTGGGGATGTTTCCATACAAGGTTTAAGGCCCTCACCACCTGGTGCAACCCTACACCAACTTTCTCCTGTAACAGGACATGTTGGATTACTATTTAAACCAAAGGAAAGCCACTAATGACAAACCTTTTCCAAACCTCCCCCCCCCAAGGGTAGGTTAGCCCACCCTCTGTATTCCTTCAAACCACTATCAGAAACTGAATTTATGTATCTTGTTAAAACACGCAGGCCAACCAGCTGAACCTCTGACCACTGTCCACCACAAATCTTCAAGAACATCCTTTTAACAACCTCTTCTGCCACCCCAGTCAGAAAAATCATCACTAATTTCTTGACAACAGAAATCCCCGAAGTCTTAAAAAAGACATACATATGCCCATTATTAAAGAAAACAAACTTGGACCATTAAGACCTAAACTAAAGACCTCTTGCAAATGGACCAGTCTTCGGCAAACTAATAGAAAGAGCAGAATTCACCCAGATCTTTCAATTCATTGCCGATAACGCCATACTTTGTGACTTCCAAACAGGATTCCATCCAGGAAGAGTCACAGAATCTGCCCTAATCGCCATCTGGGAAAACCATAAAAACACATTAGACCACAACTGGGCTGCACTGCTTCTCTTGGACCTTTCAGCTGCCTTCAACACAGTTGATCATGACACTCTAATTTAAAGACTTCGCAAATTCAGCATAAAGGGGACTGCTCTCAATTGGATCACATCCTTACTTCTAAACCGGACAAAGGTCATCCATACTCCTTATTTCTCATCCAAACTCTACATCATAAAAGCAGGGGTCCCTCAAGGCTCTATCATCTTGCCCATGGTTTACAACATCTACATGAAGCCATTACCGGCACTGATCAATGGATTTCAGCTCACCTGCTATACCTACATAGATGGCACACAAATAGTTCCCAAACTGGAAAGCCCTAAAAAGACAGTAAAAACTCAAAAATCTTCAGTTGACTCCAAGCCATTGTTCAGTGGAAGACATGGAGCCATCTCAAATTAAATGCATCCAAAAATGAAATACTCGCCTGTGGCGACTGAAAAAATTATGACCCACTCTCTGCCTGGCCTGACGATCTGGAGCCAATCCTAAAGTATCCAGGAAGTAAGAAACCTATTGATTATGATTACACATTCCACAACATATAATCATGATTATACAGAACGTATGTGTATAGGTGAATTATTCAATACACCTATTTAAAAAAATCATAAATACATAAATCTAAAATAATTCAATTATAAAAACAAATAATGCTAATTAACTGATTCATGGAAATAAAATCCAACCAACAATAATGATATGAGTATGTATCCATATATATCTTTATGCAAACTTCTTACCATCTTTACCACTGTATTATTAAGCCTTGAAAAAGTCGTCGACACGACGAAACACGTGTCGGCAGTCTTCAACAACACTTCATACTTCATGTCAACACAACCAAGATCATTTGTGTTTTTGCCTTTTGTACTCATATGGTTACATATTTCATATTATTGCATGGTGCGGTGCTCATAAAAATGTAACTGACAACAAGGTCGGTTGACTAACTTGTGGTTCTGCTCCGTAATCAATATTTTATATATATATTTATAATTACAAGAGAAATAAAAAAAATCAATTTGAAAAATCATAAATAAAAGAATGAATAAAAATATTATATAAATATATATATATGTGTATATATTACCTACTGGCGGTCGCCAGTAGGTAGTTATAGTTAGGACCACGTTTCCATAGGAAATCCGCAACATTCTATTTTGAATAACTTTGGCGCCGGTCGACGAATCCTCGCGAATTTTTCAAAATAGGTGGGGCGCTACGCTCCGCTCCTACCCTGAAAGTCTCGGGGGGGATTCGTCAAGTGGGGGCTGAGATAAAAGGGGGGTCCCAAAACGCGTTTTTCCCATGCATTTTTCCATAGGACCTTTAGACACAGCTACAGCCCGAACGGCTGAACAGAATTACTAGAAATTTGGCAGAGAGGTAGTCCTCAGGTCAAGGAAGTGCCTTTTGTAGGTTTGGTGTAAATCTGTTCAGTAGATTCTGAGAAAATAGCCTTTAAATCAATATATATATCTGAGCCAGCTTACGGTGCGCTTACGGTACGCTTACCGTACGCGTACGGTGGCGTGCACGAGCGCGATTCTGATTGGCTCTTAGATCTTAGTAAACATTCGAATCGGCCGAAACCAGGAAGCGGCGGCCGCCATTTTCTCTCTCGCACTGAGAGTGTGGAATAAAATACAAAGCAGAAAAACATGTAAAGGGGCTGTTTGGACAGCTCCAAAACACCTAGCCTTATTGTGGGAGTCCCCAATGATCCCCCAAGGCCAAAAACCGAATTTTTATTTTTTCGCTAATTTCGCCGATTACGCTTACCGTACGCGTACGGTAAAAAAATATTACAAAAAAAAAATTATCCACACTCTCCCCACCCCGTGTGCAAATGGTGCCCGAAGGGCACCATTTGTGCATGGCTTATAAGTGGTGTGAAAAATTTAAATATAACCTTTCAAAACGAAGTGCATCATATGTCCTCAAGGTGCGAACGGTGCGCGAAGCGCATCGTGCGTACATGGCCCATCTAGCGTAACGTGGGCACGCGGTGCGCGTAGCGCACCGCGTGCCCACCGTGCGTGCACGGCACTAACTGCGTAAAGTGGGCGCGCGGTGTGCGAAGCGCACCGAGCGCGCACGGAATGAACTGCGTTAAGTGGGCGCACACGCCACGAATGGCGTAAAGTAACTTAGCATTTAAAAAACCGTACAAATTCACTGAAAAAACCATAGGTTTCACACACGTTATAGTTAGGAATTAGCATTTAAAAAACCTTGCAAATTCACTGAAAAAACCATAGGTTTCACACATGTTATAGTTAGCGGAAATTTTACTGATAAAAAACCAATGAAATTCCCCCGTTATAGTTAGTGCAGGCAACTATAACTCACGCGACCGCAATCTTCTGCTGATGACATATGTGTCTTTATGAAAAAAAAATATTTGTAATATATGTATAGCTAAAAATTTATGGAAGAAGACATGGGCAAATAAGTGTCTAAATACAGTATTAGCATCAGCAGAGGATTGCGGTCGCGTGAGTTATAGTTGCCTGCACTAACTATAACGGGGGAATTTCATTGGTTTTTTATCAGTAAAATTTCCGCTAACTATAACATGTGTGAAACCTATGGTTTTTTCAGTGAATATATATATACACATATATATATTCACTGAAAAAACCATAGGTTTCAGGGACGTTATAGTTAGTTGGACCTTTCACTTGAATAAAACCAGAGAAGTTCGGCTGTTATAGTTAGTAGAGCTAACTATAACTCGCGCCCCCGCAATGCACTGCTGATGACGTCACATATTACATCACTCATGACATGCTCAGTGACATCACTGATGACATCTCAAATGACATGACTGATGACATCATCCAGTGACTGAGTGTTTCTAAAAATTTCAAGAATGTTATATCTATATATGCCAAGGTATATTGAAGAATGATGGGTTCTGAGAACCTGTATGGGTGCCCGAGTGCCTGTGGGTGGGGGGGGGGGGTGACTCCCTGCATGGATGTGTGAGTGGGTGATTCACTGGGTGTGTGTGTGTGTGTGTGTGTGTGTGTGTGTGTGTGTGTGTGTGTGTGTGTGTGTGTGTGTGTGTGTGTGTGTGTGTGTGTGTGTGTGTGTGTGTGTGTGTGTGTGTGTGTGTGTGTGTGTGTGTGTGTGTGTGTGTGTGTGTGTGTGTGTGTGTGTGTGTGTGTGTGTGTGTGTGTGTGTGTGTGTGTGTGTGTGTGTGTGTGTGTGTGTGTGTGTGTGTGTGTGTGTGTGTGTGTGTGTTAGGGAGTGTATGGGTGAGTGTACGTATAGCTGTGTTGGTGAGTGAAAGGATGTTAGTGGTATATGTGTACATAACTACATATGTGAAAGGAGTGTTGGAGTATATAAGTGAGTATATGTGACAGTGAGTGATTGTGACAGTGGCTGCATGGATAAGTGTGTGCTTATGTCAGTAATTGTTGAAGACACTACGTATCTGTATGAATAAGTGCCGTGGTGTGTGTATAGCTGTATAGGAGAGTAAATGGCAGTGTAATTAATTCTTTGGGTGACTGACTAGGTTTTTGAGTAACTCTTTGGGTGAGTGGCAGTGTGTGAGTGTCTATATGGGTGTATGAGTGGATATATCAGTGGCTGTATTGATGAATGACTGCGTAAATCAGTGGCTGTATTGATGAATGACTGTGTGTATGAGTGACTGTATAGGTTAGTGGGTAGATGTGTGTGTAGACATATGAATCACGAGCGGGTATGTACTAACTGCTATTGGTGTGTCTAGGATGTCGATATTGGTAGTCTGTATTGTAGAGTGGGCGTATGAAAGGCTTTATTAGGGTGTGAGGAGGTGCATCAGATTATCACGTGGATTATGTCATCAGTGATGTCATTCGAGCCCCCCCACACAGAATTGAGGATTGCCCCCGGGACCTGGCCCACCCGGAGGTTTAAAAACGAAGCGCGGGAGTCCACGCTTCATTTTTTTTCACTTTCGGCGGGGTTCGTTCACCCAGCGCGACCTGACCGAAAATGTAAAAAGAAGGATTTTTTGGGGCCTGGGGGTCCGGGTGTTCCTACCCTGCCTCCTTTTTTAATTTTTTTATGTTTCTGTCAACTTTTTCCCTCTCCCTTGGTCCGAGGCACAAGATGGCTGCCAACAGTTCCTGGTTGAAGTGTTGGCAGCCAATCAGAGGCAAGCTCGTGCTCCGGAGGGCTCAGCCAATCAGATCTCACAATTCTCAAATATCGATATCTGTAAATCTTGAAATATCTCAAAAACTACTGAACGGATTTACACCATTTAAAAAAAACGTGCTTTCTGGACCAAGAGCTATCTGTCTGCTACATTTGGTGTCATTCTGTTCAGCAGTTCAGGCTGTAGCTGTGTCTAACGTTTCCTATGGAAATTAACGTGGACAAAACATGTTTTTGTACCCCCCTTTTTTCTCGGTCCCCCCTTGATGAATCACCCCGGAACTTTCAAGACAGGAGCTGATCTGAGTGAAGAATTAGTTTTGAAACTTTTGTGAAGATTCGTCAAACGGCGCCAAAGTTGTTAGGAAATCAAAAAACGCTTTTCCTATAGAAACTAGGTTCTAACTATAACTACCTACTAGTTATATCATCCATATATATCCCCTACGCCAGTAGGGGATATATGGATGGATGGATGGATGGATGGATGGATGGATATATATATATATATATATATATATATATATATATATATATATATATATCCAATCCATCCATCCATCCATATATATATACTGCTCCAAGGTTCACCAACTTGCCCCGCCAATCTGTTGTGGCGTAGTGGTGAAACCATAACAAACACAAACAATGCAGAAAGAAATACGCAGCACTCGCTGGGTCTCTAAATCCTCATTTTATTCTGCAAGTAACGCATTTCAGCGCTTGCCTTTATCAAACTTGCTCTATACAGCGTCTCAACATAAATTCCTATTGGATCAATGTTCATGATACAATTTAAAAGAGAACTGCTGCGTTATGTTCTTAATTTGATGTCCATTGTCTTAAAAAATGAATGTGATGTAAATGATCCCAACTTAACAGCATGCGTTCCATGTAAGTACACCATTCAATTCAAACTCTTCAATGAGTCGATGAAAAATTAAACCGCAATGGTGACACGGCAGCACAATGCTGATCCAATATGATTGAATTACTTGGCTCAGTCTCTTCTGGATTGTTGTTTCACATGGGCTGTCATTCACTGTTCATGATGATTTCTTCAATGAGCCGGCCCCTCGTCTGCCATGTATGCCATGTATGCCCTGTATGTATGCAGGAGTTGGTCAAATGGCCATACTACCAGCAGTTTGTATAACTGCTAAACTTTGTCAATGGGTGCGTCTCCTCAATCCCCACATGGCGATTCTGGCAAAATGGGCTCTTACATTCTGCTCCAAGGTTCACCAAATTGCCCTGCCGAACTCAACTATGGGTGCTGTCATTGTGTGGTGGTGAAACCACGACAAACACAAACAATGCAGACCTTGTGAGCGGCTCCAGAGGCAGGCCCCGGGGGACAAATTTAAAAAAACATATTATTTTGGTTTTCCGTAATCCCATAGAAGCCAGCACAGCTTCCTGGACTCCCACTGGAGTCCCACAGGAGCACAAGGGCTGGGCTGTCTATTGCGAGATTCTCTTGGGATCTGAATTCGGTTTTCTTTTTTTTTTAAAGGGAGGGGTAGGGGGATGACTTCCTGCGGTGGGTTGCTGTCAATGGGTAAAGACAGTGAGCAACTGGGGGATTGGCTGCTCGCAGGGGTTGGACGCAGTGTGGTTGGCTGCCCACAGGATTTTGAACCTGGCCGGAGGCTGGAATTGGGTCTTACATATGGTAATAAAATATTACTTTACCTTAAAAAAACATAGAAATTCACTGAAGAAAACAAAGGCTAAACTGCCATTATTGTTAGGTATGAACATAATATCTTACTTCGCATTACAAAAACTAGAAATGCACTGAAAAAACAAAGGTTAAAGTAACGTTATAGTTAGGTAAAAATGGCAGTTTAAAGAAACGTTTTAAACTACTGAAAGTTAATAGTTATATTTATTTCAAGTAATTATAACTCACACCCTCGCCATGGGCTGCTTATGACCTCTCTTATTACAACACTCATGACGTGGTCTGTGACATCATTGATAACATTACTGATAACAAATGAACTGACATCATTAACACTGTGCATGGTTTTGTTTTTTTAAAACAAATAAAGCTGCCTTACAGTAGCTTCAAACAGAAAAACAAGACACAGCACTTACTGCATCTGCGTACATGCTACTCCATGCTTGGATGCATACATCATGTCTTTATTGAGACATGCAAGGACAAGTTATAAGATTTAAGTATTGATAGGAAAATGTTTTGCCACCAATTTGAAAATATTCCCAAGAGTGAAATTCCGGGATGCTTACATGTAATCACTGAGTGTCGTGTCGTCTCATTGGTTATTAAACCGATAGTCACTTCACCTCTTACCAGTTCTCTCAAACTTTAAAGGCTTACCAGGATAGACAGGTTTCCAAAACAAAGCACCCAAACAGTTGTAGGACAAAGCAGCAGATTTTGAAAGAAGCGCAAGGTCTCTGATTCTTTTACTTCTTAGAATGGAATCTACTTGATTAACTTTAGGATGTAAATGTTCCTCGTTTCATTAATAAGCATGCAGCCATGATTAAAAATTCATGGACACTATTAACACATGATTCTAAGGTCCTAAGGATGATTCTAAGAAGTTATTCCTTTCATTTTCCTCTGGAGCTGCCTTCACCTCCCCAGAATATCAAAACTGCATGTCAAAGTTTCTCCAGAATATTCAAAAACATCTACTTCTCAAATCTAAAGAGTTGGTTCAGAATGAGCAAAAAGGCAATGGCTTTAACTACTAGAATACCATAGTCCCTAAGAAATTCTGGGGGGGGGGGGGGTGAAATCTCAGTAGATTGAAACCTCGCAGTGCCCTTATCAGCTCCCCAACCCTTTGTGCAGTGCACCCCTGATATATTTTTCATACTCCATGTGGCGATAAAGGCTCGCCAAGCATTCACCCCTCACATACACATGATGGAGCGGGTCAGCTTTTTCCCTCACTTTGCACATGTACAGCAAGCCACTGCAGATCTTTAGTTTTTCCACTTGTGTATGCACACACCTGCTGGTGCTCTTTCATTGCATTGTGAGCTGTTTTAAAATTTCCATGAGGGTTTATAGATCACAGCAACAGGAAATGGCTGAAATTAAAGCCTTGAAGTGTGATTGAAGGGACGTCATGAAATTCCTATTAAGCCTCAGGATAACCTGAGAGTCGTCATCTAAGCGAAAAAAGTGACATTAAAGAAGTGAATCAAGAAAGCTAGGGAGACATATAAAGATTAAATAGCATTGTACTAAGTGAAGACAGTAGCAGCTGCTACCGACCTGGGGTGGTGATGCGGAGAGGCTGGGGGACGGAACGAGGGAGGGGGGCAATCATTTTTTTAAAAAGCACATACCTTTTTACCGCTGATGGCCATCTCTTCTTTCTCCGTCCCCCTCTCGGCACAGCAGGAAGCACAGAGCCTCCCAGAATCCCCTAGCCAATCACAACACTGCCTTAGCAGCGTTGTGAGTGCCATGGTTCGGCGCTCAGAAAGGAGCTGGCAGGCTGTGCATGTTCTCCACGCAGGCTGTAATACAGCCAATCTGGCACGTTTAGGGAACAGTAACTGGTCACCACCACCTGTGATCTCTTTCAATCCACTGGCGTAATGCAAAGGCTGAATGCTGTTCCTTTCAGGTCAAGATATTCACCTCTGGGAATTTCCAAAATAAGTAAAGACCTCTAGCTTAACATAGGCTGTAATTGCGCATATGCCCCATCAAATCCTGAGGAGGAGTCGCTTGTCACTGATATTGTGCCACTTACTTGCAGCAGGTTTAAATAAAATTGGAGAAAAGTTCTTGACGTTCTTGTGTATCTCTGTAAGCTTTGGTAACTGGATGTGGGCTCCCTGGATTAGGACGACTTGGGGGGAAGTGCATATGGCACTCATAAGTGGTAGTATCCACAAACTTACATCTCTCACTGTTCAGTTACCTGCATAGTCTATTATACTCCAGAGAAATTACAGAAAATGGGGAGAAGCCCATCTCCCAACTGTTTGAGTTACATGGAGATAGCTGGACGTTTTACACATATGGTCTGGTGTGGGACTGTCCTAAGATATAGATTAGAAGGGCAAACAGCACACTCTGATAAAGATTTTGGGTAGCCCCATTGAATGGAGCTCCATGACGGCGATTCTGGGGCTAAAGGTAGTTGATGGGAAGATCCCAGGAGTTCTGCAAGCTGGTGGCCCTTCTCCCGGCTAAACATGTCGTCGCTCACCACTAGAGAGCAGAGCATGTCCCGCCTCCCTCCGATGGCTGAGTGGCTGCAGTGCCTGGACGATTTCTCAAACAGAGGAAACAGTGTGTAGGGAAGCATAATAAAACATAGAGTCCATGATGGGATCACTTCCATTGCCTGGCTCCTTAACGGGTGTTGTCAATACATTTCTTCGTCATTTGTTTGCCAAAACAGACCTCACATAAATGAAACACTTGTGTGACATAAATCTTTGTATGCTCACTTTATAAAATTGTAATGACTTGCCTTCTCTTTTGTTATATGCATTAAGGAGCAGTAAATTGGTTTATTAAAAAAGTAAAATTCATGGAGAAAATGTATGGCCTCCAAGGGTTGTCACTAAGATGAGGGATAAATAGGCTCATTTCAGGGTAGGCCTCCTCCAAAGGGGGTGGGGCAGAGCATTGGGCAAACACTTATTAGGGAAGGGGCAGGATTCGAGGTGTGAGTGTGTGCTGCAGACCATAAACTGACACTGATGTGTCTTTCCCTCCTCATAATGATGCATGGGCAGAACAGAGCACATTTCTGTGGCAGCAGCACACATTCCAACAGCTGCCTCAGCCATTTACTGACAGTGAGTGTCGTCACCCTACACACAGTCAATAAATACCCCATATCCCCAAGCAAGTGCGGAGAACTACTCTAAGCCAGTCAGGTAGTCACTGTGACTGTAACAGATTCCACCCACCTCCAAATGTACTATTGCACCATCTACTGGACAATATGGCCCCGGTTGCTTAGGCATGTTAATCCAGATAGAAACTGAAACGCATGATCAAGTCAGGCATATAAATAGGATGTAAAGCGGGCCGCACGACTCCCTTCAAATGGTGTGTGGGGCTCAATCAGATTTACAGTCTGGGGGCTAGGCTAAATCAGGTTTGTAATCTGATACGAAGATTATGGCTGTTCCTTTCATTTTCTTTGTTGTCTCTCTCCTGAATTAGGGAAACTCTAAAATAGGGTGACCTTATGTATGGCTCTGGAACAGACTTTACTGTGCATTCCACACTGCACTTCACATGCAGGCAATGTAAGTTATAACTGCCATAAGGCATACCACAGATGCAGAAAATAAAACTGCATAAAAGAGACCTAATGAACAAGTTACTTACCTTAGGTAACGCTTTATCTGGTAGAGACTCTATTTAGCCGCAGATTCCTTGCCTTAGAATTATCCCCAGGCATCAGACTGGATCTGGAAATTTCTCCTGAGCAGTTCCCCTGCGCCCCGGTAGGTGGCAGCACCCCAGCGAGTTGATGTCAGTTACTTTTTGTGACTTTTCACAGCAGGACCGCAGAGCCTCGAAGTACACTACCCATGGTGTGGAATAATAAGACCCTGAAAGAGGAAAGCTCTGTCCCTTGAAATCTGTTCGTTGAGAGGGGAGGATGGGTAGATTGGCAAGGAATCTACAGCTAGACAGAGTCTCTACCAGATAAGTCGTAACCAAAGGATAGATACCCAAGCAATACCCCAGGGGAGGTGGGTCTACAGACCAATTTAACATGAGGAAGTCCTACAGGACTGAAAGGGAAAAGTGCCCATCCATACGGACATGGCTGTCCAGGCAGTAGCGTTTGGTAAACGTGTGCAAGGAAGCCCACTTTGCTGCCTGACATGTCCAGGACGGGAACTCTGCATGCTAATGCAGTGGTTGCAGCTTTAGTTCTCGTAGAATGAGCACGCAAACCCTCAAGGAGCTGCTTCTTAGCCAATGCATACAAGATTTTGATACAGAGCATGATCCTGCGTGAGATGGTCCTCTTCTGTATGGTCCTTCCTTTCTTCATTCTAACATACCCCACAAAGAGTTGGTCATCCACCTGGAACTCTCATGTGCAGTCAAGGTAGAATGACAATGCTCTTTTGGGGTCCAGATGGTGACGTCGTTCCTCTTTCTTGGAGGGATGCGGCAGAAAATAAAAAGTAGCCAGATTGATGGATTGGCCTACGTGAAAGGGAGGAACCACTTTTGGAAAAAGGAAACTCCCATACGGAGAACTAGTTTGTCTGGGTAGATGTTCAGATAAGGGCACTTGGATGACAATGCCTGAAACTCACTGACTCTCCAGGCAGATGTGATAGCCACGAGCAAAGGCCGTCTTTATGGTATGGAGTCTGAATGAACAATTGTGCAGGGGCTCAAAGGGACCGCACATAAGGAAAGTAAGGACGAGATTTAGTTCCATTGGGGCATAATGAAAGAAGAAGATGGAAACAAGTGTTGTAAACATTTCAGAAACCTGGTCAGGCAACCGCAGAAAAGCTGATAGTCCTTCCGAGTGCCCAGAGCAGAGCCCTGCTGGTCAAGAGAAAGGGTGAAAAGGAGAACATGAGCAAAAAAGGGGATTAATCTGTCTTTCTGTACACCCTGCCACACATTTTCCCCAATGGAAGGAATAAACCATTTTGATGGATGGACTTCTGGCTGCCAAGATAACATTACAGACTTCGGGAGGAAGGTTGAAAACTGTCAACTGTCGTAGCTCAATCTCCAAGCAAGAAGGCGGAGCATTGACAGGTTTGGGTGGAGAACCCGCCACTGCTGCTGCAACAGAAGATCCTTCCGAAGAGGCGGTCCGATTGGAGGGCCAATAGCCGTGCTTAACAGCTCAGGATACCAGACTCTCCTTGCCCAGTCCAGCGCCATAAGGATGACTAGGCCCCGGTCGATCCTGATCTTCTTGAGAACTCTGGACAGGAGTGGTATGGGCAGAAAGGCGCACAGGAGTCTAATCTCCACTCAAGACGAAAAGCTACTCCGATCGAGAGCCGCCTTGGTGCTAGTGCACAGACCTGCTGACATTGCGCATTCTGAGTGCCGGTGAACTGATCTAACTAAGGTGTTCTACATTGCTGAAAGAGACCTTGCACCACCCCCAGATGGAGACGCCATTTGTGATCTGCTAGGCATCTTCGGCTGAGTTCATCCATTCTGGCATTCAGAAAGCCCCCCAGGTGTTGAACCATCAGCGAAATGCCCTAACATTCCAGCCATGTCCAGAAACACAGAGCTTCTTGACAAAGGATCCACGACCCCATCCGCCCCGTTTGTTGCAGTACAATATGAAGGTGGTGTTGTCTATGAACACCTGCCTTAACCTTCCCTTGATAGAGGGTAGAAAGGCTTTCAATGCCAGCCTGATTGCCTGGAACTCCAACAGATTGATTTGGAGTCTGGATTCCACCGGAGACCATAGGCCTCTGACCTTCACCTCTCCCAGATCGCCACCCCATCACAGGAGTGATGCATCTGTCACTACTGTCAGATCTGGTTGGGGAAGGCAGAGGGGTCTGCCACTGACCCAATTGTGATTTGTTAACCCCCAATGCAGATATTTTGCAGTTCGGATTCCCTTGAAGTTGTGCCCACTGGAACTTCAGAGCCTGAACATGCCAAAGGGCATGCTTCACCAGCAGGACACAGGCGGCCATGCAGCCCAGCAGCTTCAGAGTCAGTCTTACAGAAATAGAGGATAGAGGCTGAAACAGCGGTATCATAGCATGAATATGCTGGACTCGTCATTCGGGAGGATAGACCCAAAACTGCACCGTGTCCATAACAGCTGAGCTGAAAAAGAGCACCTGAGAGGGAGTCAGGTTTGACTTTGGCACGTTGACAGGGAACCCCAGTGAATGTAGGGGGTCTGCCATATACTGAAGGTGGGAGATGGCAGCCTGGGGTGAGCCCGCCTTCAACAGCCAGTCGTCGAGATAGGGGAAGACTGACACCTCTGATTTTCACAGATGAGCTGCAACTACTGCCTTCACCTTAGTGAACACCTAAAGGGTGCTGGTAAAGCTAAAAGGAAGCACAGTGAACTGAAAGTGCTTGTGCCCTACCGCGAACTGTAGGTAATGTCTGTAGGCAGGCAGGACGGGGATGTGAAAATATACCTCCTGCAAGTCCAATGTTACCATCTAGTCTACTGGGTCCAGGGCAGACAGGACCTGAGCAAGAGTGAGCATCTTGAACTTCTACTTCTTGAGGAAGAAATTGAGAGTGCAGGTCGAAGATAGGACGAAAGCCTCCATCTTTTTTAGGCACCAGGAATAGCAGCCAAGACCCACTTCTGGCATCGGCACTCTCTCTATGGTTCCCTTGGCCAAGACAGCCATCAATTCCTGGGGGAGAGGGGATAGGTGGTCGTCTGCAAGCCTAAGCAGGTTGCATGGAGGGAGGGATAATCTCGAAGGGGAGGGAGTAGCCCCTTTGGATGATCTGCAAAACCCACTGGTCTGATGTTATAGACCACCAGTGAGGGAGCTGATGGCGGATCCTGCTCCCACTGGATGCCCATGTTGATAAAAAGGGAGACTATAAGGGCTTGGAGACTGTGGCTGCCAGAGGACTGGTGGGATGGCCCGACCTCTGGCTGCCCAAACCACGTATTCTGTGGGTAACGCAGCCACCCAGAGGCTGGAAAGCTTGCGCACCCCGGTGGCTGGGCGGGTAAAGACATAGCTGGTAGCCCCTTCCTTGGCCACGAAAGGAGTGATCGAGGGATTGGGGGTGACGAGAGGCCATGAAAAGGTGCCAGGACCAGGCCATAGTCCTGCTGTCCTTAAAGTGCTTCAGCAAAGAATCCACCTTGCCTCCGAAGAGACAGGAGCCATCAAAGGGCATAACCATTAGTGATGAATAGATATATCCAGAAAAGCCAGTAGTCCTCAACCAGACGTAGCATCGTAGGGCCACTGTCGGCAAAACTGCTCTGCCCTGTGAGTTGGTGGTGCCCAGTCTACATAGAATGGAGAACTTGACTGCATCCCTCACATCAGCAACAGCCTCAGAGAGAACGGGCCAAGCCTCCTCCGGAACTGTTTGCAGCACCTGCACAACAGTATCCCAAAGAGCATGGGAGTAGCCCAAAAGGTATGCAGTGTTCACAGACTGCAATGCCAGGCTGGTGGAAGAAAACATTTTCTTACCTATATTGTCTAGCTTCTTGGTTTCCCGATCCGTTGGTCCAGTTGGGAATGTGGAAGGATTTACATGGGAAGTGGCGGCTTGGACAACCAAGCTCTCCAGGGTAGGGTGTTCTGTGAGGAATTTGGGCTTCCCTGTAGCGGGGAGGTGTTGGAGGGCAATTATTCTGTTCACAGGAGTCCCTGTGTTGGGCTTGGACCAAGTCCCAAGCAGGACATCAGTAAGTACTTTGTTAAATGGGAGAAGAGGTTCTGAAGCAGACACTCCCGGTTCAAGCACTTCCATCAAGACATTAGTCTCCACTGCCACCAAGGGCAAGCAAAGGTCAAGGACCTCAGCCACCCTTTGCACAACCACTGCAGATGAAGCTCCCACCTCCATAGCCAAATTGGGGGGAGAGAGCATGGCAGTATCTGGAGAGGTATCCAGTCTGCTGGCGTCCGCCAAATGCTTACACCAGTCCATGGTGGTATCATAAGGCTGGTATTCTTCTGGGTTTAGTGACCTCTGACATTCCTCCCCAAGTCCTAGCCCGTAAGAAAAAGGCTCAGGCTCTGGCCTCAAGGCATGGCTCCAGTCTGAGCTGGAGTCAGCCTCAGGCGACGCCTCTCTGGCACCGTGACGGAGTCAGGGATGTAAATGGGAAAGGCATCAATGGTGAGCGCACGCAGCATTGGCCTGGGGACCGGTGCTGGGGAAGGTTGACATGGCATGACTAGCGCCAATACGGATCTATCTGTGGATCTCTGGGGCCGGAGCCACAGTGTAGATCTAGTAGGGGCCCAACAGAACCCATGGCGCCCAAAGGCACACCAGAGGGAATGGGCCACCCAAATATGAGATGCATAGCCTCATAAAACTCTCTCAATTGGGCGGGGGTCACTCTTGCTCCCAGACACTCAAGGAGGCGTGGAGCCAGCCTTGGTGTTGGCTCAACCGGGGAGCCAGGCCTTGAATGATGCTTTCTCGTCTCGTCGCCCCATGGATGAGGTGAACTCAAAGCACGCTTCCACTTCTTCTTCTTCTTGTGGTGGGACTTATCTGAATGGCCCAACGACTTCAAGTGCGACTAGCTTCTCGGACTACGTGACCACTCCCTAGACCTTCCAGGAACTGGATCGTCATGGCGTTGCATGGCGAGCTGCCAAGAGCCTCAGTGATTGCTCACTTAAGGCCTACGGGTGTATGATGGGGCAACCATAGCAGGCCTTTGGGTTGTGGTAATGCTTGAGGCACCAAAGAAATACAAGGTGTGGGTCTGTCACAGACATCGAGTGGTCACAGGCCCCGCAGGGCATGAAGCCAGCCTTTGTAGATGATATTCCTGCAATAGAAGGTGGATAAAACCTCAAAATACTTCGAAAAAACTGACCTCGGAGCACTGAGGTGGCTCCTATATAGGTACTGTGCACGTTACTTCCGATGGGGGACAACGCCACTCGGAGCCGAATGACGCCACCTACCAGAGACCTGGGGCACTACTCAAGAAAAATTTCCAGGTGCGGCCTGACGCCTGGGGATAATTCTTTTTTTAATGTTTTTTTAATGTTTGTTATTGATTACCCAGAGAAGTCCAAATTAACGGTAATTCAGAGATATATGACAATCGTACATATAAATCCAGATAAGATATAAATACATGCCACTTATAAACTTATGGTAAGAACACCGTATATATAAAAAAAATTCATCATTATTTACATTAATGCAAATACATATATTTCTAAAAGGAAGCTGGGTTGAGCCACCCCCTCTTGACTGCCTTATGATGGATTGGAGTCTTATTTAATAAATTAATACTACAATAGGTACAGACAGCCGGCTATCAGAGTAGTGGGGCAGTCAGTATCATTTTTCCAGTTTATGATTGGCGACCAGAATTCCCCCCCCCCCACCCCCCCCAACTTCTTGGCCTACCTGCCCCTACATGCATATAGAGCAGCCTCTTGATTGTATACACCAAGCGGCCATGTTAACCATATCTGAAACGTGGGGGCTCTTGGCCCTTACATCTAGCGGCAATTATTATCCTAAAAACAGCTACACAGGCAAATACAAAACACATCTGGGCAGTGTTCAGGCCACTACAGCGATCATAGCCCAAAATCATCAGAGTGGAGCCCAAGTTAATCTTGCGCCCAAACAAACCTTCCCGCAAACACACCAGCCCATTCTCTGGGGGAAGTAGTCTGTCACAGATGTAAAATTTTTCGGCTCCACGCTACTGCCTGTACTACATCAATGTTTTTACCGAGATTATCAAGATGGGTATAGTCACCCCCACAATGACGGAATCCACTATAACCTTGATTCTGAAGCCCTAGTGACTGTAGGTCGTGTAGGCCACTCTCCCTTCTCAACACGCACACTAAAATCCTCACCAAATAGCTTCTCTGAGACTCATGCCCCTAATGGAAAATCTGATCCATCCCAATCAATCAGGCTTTATACCGGCATGACAAGCAGGCAACTATACAAAGAAGACCCTCCACTTGCTGGACATCTGCTCCAGGAGAGCCAAGCAGTCTGGTATGGTTACCCTGGATGCAGAAAAAGCATTTGACAGAGTGGACTGGGCCTTCATGATAGACATGTTGAGAAAGATGGGGCATACATTTATGTCCACGCAGGATATCAAGCCGACAGGGCAAGACTTGGGTTAATGGGCGACTCCCCCATTGGGTCAACATAAGGTGAGCCAAACATCAGGGCTGCCATCTTTTACTCCCTTGTTTGCCCTTACATTAGAACCAATGGCACAACTCATTTGCAATAACCCCCAGATCAAATGCATTTTGTTCCGCCAGCAGGGACTAAAACAAACAATGTTTGCTGACGATATTATTTTTTTTATTTTTTATAAATCTTTTTATTAACATACATCGGTATCAGACATATAAAACAGAGGAATCAACAAAATTGTGCACGGTGATGACATATGCGAAAATTGTTTACAGCATTACATAATGAGGGGATGCTACGGGATGAGGAGATCATCTTGTTCAATACTACGAGGTGGTTGACATATCTCTCCACAATATATGTTCCAAGGGCTCCAAATGCGGGACCACTTTTGGGGCAGCCCCTAGCCAAATACACCGTCTTTTCCCAGTGCATGCATCGATCAAGGTCTTTCTTCCAGGCTTCTATCGTGGGTGTTTGAGCTGTGCCCCATAGCTGTGCGATATATCTTTTGGCAAGCATGAACCCCCCGCGACCCATTGTGCCTGATGAGTGTTCAGGTCTGTAGGTTCCCATACATTCAGGAGGCACCTCCGTGCCTATGGGTGAAGACAGACCGGGAGCACTACATTGATTGTGTAGTGTACTTTGTGCCAGAAGGGACTGATGTGTTCACACTCCCACATGACGTGCATGAACGTTCCTATGTGGCCGCATCGTCTCTTGCACTCCCCTCCGTCAGCCCTCCCCGTTTGTATTAGAAGGGGTCCTGTGATACATACCCTGTGGAGGATTTTGAGCTGTACTAGTCTAAGGCGCACTGGAATGGCGACCACTCTAGGGGAGGATACAGCTTCCTGCCAGTCCTCGTCATCCATTTCGATAGCATGCCTTATCCATTCCTCCCGTAATAATTGAAGGGGATCCCCATGTTATTTATCAATTTCTTGTATATTAAGGAAATCGTTTTTTCGAGTAAGTGGCCGTCTAATATTCTGTTCTCCAATGGTGAAGATTCTGGAGGAGTAGAACCCCTTGGTAGAAGGGACCGAAGTGAGTGTAGAACCTGTGCACACCGAAAATGTTCAGTGTCGGCCAACTCATATTGTGTTTGCAGTGTGGTGAAGGACTTAGACTCTCCCTCCCCCCAATGTCTTTGATCTGTAAAATCCCGATGAATTCCCACTTGTCGAACCCCTTTGACCTCCATAGGTTACCCAGTTTCTCATAGTCCCACAGTGGAGTCGCTAATGTCAGTTTATGTCCCCATCCAAGACATTTAGTGGCATCATGCCATACTTGGACTGAGTGCTTAGTGGGGCCTGTTAATGTGTATCGCCTAGGTCTTGAGTATAGAGCTGTTACAGTTCCCTCCAGGAAGGAGCCACCTATCCATGTTATAGCCAGGGTCGTCGGGGCACCCACAGGTGCCATGATTGATGGCTGCTAAATGCGCCGCCCAATAGTATTTTTTGATGTTGGGGAGGCTAATGCCCCCATCGTACCAGTTTAATGTCAGCTTATTCAGGGCGATGCGTGGTCGTCCATCCCATAGCAAGCCTCTCTGGAGGCCCTCGACTCCTCTAAAGTATGTCATTGGAACAGGGTGCAGGGAGTTCTGCAGGGGGTAGAGGAAACGAGGCAAAGACATCATTTTAAACAGGGCCGCTCTACCCAAGAGAGAGAGGGGAAGTGACTTCCAGCTGGTTATGTCCCTTTTGAGCTTGTGCAAAGGTGGGAGGAGGTTGCGGGCATATCAGAGTGAGGGGTCAAGGGAGCTAATATCCCTAAGTACTTAAAACCCACTGCGTTAACTTGTATTGGACAGTCTCTCGGCAGGATGGATGGGTCCCCTTTGAGGACGTACAAGAGGGACTTGCTCCAGTTGACAATGAATCCAGAAAATCTACTGAATACTGCCAGGATATCTAGTACAGCCACCAAGGATTTCCTAGGGTAGGCGAGGTAAAGCAATCTGTCGCCCGCATAAAGTGAGATGCGGTCTTCCCAATCTGGGGACCATCGCATTCCTCGCATCATTGGATCTCTCCGGATCCAAGCTGCTAATGGTTCTAAGGCTAGGGCAAAAAGGAGAGGTGAAAGTGGGCACCCCTGATGGCTCCCACGGCTGAGCATGAACGTGGCTGACTGTTTGTTATTGACTACCTCTTGCACCAAGGGCTCGTAGTACAAGAGGCGTACCCATTGGATATATTTTGGCCCAAATCCCATCTTTGCCAATACTGCACAGAGATAAAGCCATTCAATAGTATTGAATGCCATGGTCGCGTCCAAGGATACGATCATAGCTGGCTCTTGGATGGTGGTTGCTCTACCCAGCGATCCATGGACTCTGCGCAAATTCAAGGCTGTATTTCTATGGGGCATAAAGCCGGATTGGTCTGGGTGAACTAGGCCCCCAATTATTTTGGCCAGGCGATTGGCCAAGAGCTTGGCCAGAATTTTGGGCTCGGCATTCAGGAGGGAAATCGGCCAGTACGAGGCACAGTCAGTCTTAGTTTTACCTTCTTTATGTATAGTGACTATGGTGGCAATCCTCTGTTTCTTGGGTAGTGTCCCACCCTCCCTGCATTCCTCAAACATAGATTTTAAATATGGTGCCAGTTTATCAGGTTGAAGCTTGTACAACTTGATGGGGATTCCATTGGGACCAAGGGCTTTCCCAGAGTTTAAAGATCGGATTGCTTGCGCTATCTCATCTGTTGGCAAGGTACTTTCCATAAAATTACTTTCTTCAAAGAGAGTTTGGGGAGCCTAATGTCATGTAGTAATTCAAGAGAGTCCTCTTCAGTGTGAGGGTCTACAGCTGTATAAACAGTACTGAAATGACTGGCGAATTTATCTACTATTTCCTGCAGACCAGTGAGGGGAATGTCTCCATCATCTCTGAGCTCAGGAACCAGTCTGCTCACCCACTCTTTTTTATCATGCCACGCTATGAGTTTCCCTCCTTTATCTCCAAGGTCATATATTCTGCCCAGTCTTTCCTTACCCAGAGTTTTAGCTCTATCAGTCACAAGTTTCTTATATTCGTGCTGTTGTAGGCTCAGTAAGTGGAGCTTCTCTGGCGTAATTCCAGTTTCTAGGTCGCTTTCTAATCGGTAGATCTCGGCCTCGATGTCCGAGACTTCTTTTTGTTTATCTTTCTTCATTCCAGAGATCAAAGACAAAGCCTGACCCCGGATTACAGTTTTAAAAGCTTCCCATAACATCTGGGGTGAGGACATGGACCCTTCATTTTCTAAGAAGTAGTTATCCATGGCTTTGATGAGGTCTTTACAGATTTTCGGATCCCGGAGGTACCATGGATTAATTGGGGAGAGTCTTCCTACTCTAATCTGGTTGAGGACTATGTGGATCCATACCGGCGAGTGGTCGGAGATGCCCCTGGCTAAGTGCTTGATTTCATGGATGTGGGTAACTTGTGAGGCGGGGACTAGGTAGTAATCTATATGGGAAAGGCTATGGTGCACCCCGGAGTGAAAGGTGTGCTGTACCCTATCTGGGTGATATGTTCTCTACCCATCTGCTAACCCCATGGCATCAGGAAAATCAGGCAGCCAGCGGGAAGATGGCCCCACATCCCACGGGGATGTCGGTCCAGTGTGCCCGAGACCACCAAGTTGAAATTGCCCCCGAGGACTAACAGGCCTTCTGGTATGGAGAGTAGAATAGCGCCTAGAACTTTAAAGGTGGTGCTTTGCAAACCTGGTGGAACGTAAACGGTCATGAGTGTTATAGACCGCCCCTCCCATGTGCCCGTCACCCCTATGTATCTGCCCCGATCGTTCGTCCATGTGGAACTTACAGCAAGGGGGAGTGAGTTTTTCATCATGATACCAACACCCCGCGAGCTGGAGGTAAACTCTGCATGTGCTACCATTTTATATCCCCATCTGTGCATCGCTGTACACAAATTT
Source organism: Triturus cristatus (assembly GCF_964204655.1). Lineage (NCBI taxonomy): Eukaryota > Metazoa > Chordata > Amphibia > Caudata > Salamandridae > Triturus > Triturus cristatus. The sequence continues at coordinate 844,002,912 of NC_140581.1, read as the reverse complement.
CCGACCAGGTGTGTTTCCTGAAGCATGACAATATCAGGGGTCTGCCGTTTAATATATTGGAGAACCACGCTGCGTTTGATCTTGTCTCCAAGCCCGTTAACATTCCAGCTCAATATTTTAAAATTTTTGTCCCCCTGTGCACTAATTGGATAATGCGTAAGTCTCAGCGTCCTCTGCGATACAATCAAAACAAATTGCTGATGTTAAAACCATAACAACAAACTAACATAAACCCCCAACCCAACAACCCCCCCCCACCCTGCTGCCCGGCACTCTGGGCATAGAACTGCCAATTTGAAAACCTGCAGAGTGCCTTATTGGTGAACTAAAAGTAGAAAGTGTAGGGACACAGCATACCGTTTTCCTGTCCTCCCCCTCCCAGACTGTAACCATGAAGTCACCAAAGAGAGTCACGCACCACAGTTCTGGGTGTCAACCACTGGGGGGAGCCCCCCCCGGAGATCGGCCACAGCGTGGCCAGTTACCTGTCTCAGTATATCCCAGGAGTCAGTCCATTCAGCGGAGTAACAACGTCGATTCCAACCTCATCAGCCGTGGGGCTGAGAGGTTGTCTCATCACCATCACTGCGGTTACGTGGGGCGTGATCCGTCCGGCGCTCAACCCAGTCAGCCGCTTCCTCCGGTTGTTCGAAGAACCAGGTTCGTCCCTCTGCCTCAACACAAAGACACGCCGGGAACAGCATGGAGTACTTCAAGCCTCTCTCCCTGAGTTTCTTTTTCACCATAATTAATGTCCGTCTCTGCCTCTGCACTCTTTGCGTGAAGTCCAGGAAGAAGGAGATGTCCGCTTTGTCGTAACGGAGAGCAGCCCCCAGTCTGGCATTCTGAAGGATCACATCCCTATCCCGGAAATTCAGTACTCTCGCTAGTATCGGGTGCAGGGGGCCCCTGACTTTGGACAACCCCCCGGGACCCTATGCGCCCTTTCGATGACAAAGAATTTACTGAGGTCCTTGGGCTGTAAGTGATTTAGGATAAGGTCTTCCACAAAGAGATCAGGGGTCTGCCCCTTGGCTTTTTCCGGCACCCCTAAAATACGTAGGTTATTGCGCCGTAGGCGCCCCTCATAATCGTTCAACTTGAGCTCGGTGAATTTACAGAAGGTCTGTATGTCTTGGATCTCCCCCTGGAGCTGGGCGACATCTCCCACCAAGCTAGCTGCGGTGATTTCCACCTGTTTGACTATTCATTAAGTTTGGTGAGGCCCGCTCGAATCAGGATTACATCAATAGCAATGGTATCCATTTTGTGCTCCAAGGAGGTCTGCGTCCATTACATCCTTTAGCGACAACTCCTGATCTTCTCCTCCCTGTTCACTGGTGGAGTTGCCCCTGGATTGGCAGCCCTATAGCAGGTCTTTGGGGAGGGCATAGCGGTCCAGTTTATTGGATTGGACTGTTTTGGGCCCTTTCGCGCCTGTGGATTTGCCCTTTTCCATTACTGCTCCGTTGTATCTTCAGGACCTCCCAGATTGGCATGCTTCTTTTCATGGCTTCAGCAGCAACCCACGCGGCACGGTGTTGTGTCCCAATCTCAGGTCATCGGTCACCAGGCGAACCCGAGGCAAGGGAGCAAGAAGGAATGATGGTGCAGCCACCCGTTGCACAAGCGCTCAACCTCCCTCATGGTAGACAAACCTGGTGCACGGATCCGGTCACACCTAACTCGGTGTGAGATGGACACACCACAGTGTAGCACACGATCGTGGCTTTCAGATGCAGGCGAGTCGCCGCCCGGCTGCCTAGGAGACCCCCAGCCCCACACAAAGGGTCCAAAATGCAATGCACTATTCGCGGCCTCTACCGCTCACTGCTTTACTACTACGTCCCTGGGAAGGTGGGGGAGGGGCGGGCTCCGCATTTTCAGCCTCTCGCTCTCGATGAATTGAGGCAGTTCGAAGAGGAAGGGAAATGGGGGGCATGGGGGCGAGTCCCGCGCCTCCAGCCACAACACTGGGGGCCCCCCGCCACCTCACCGCATCTCTCGGCGTGCACAGCCAGCCGGAGTACCGTAGCAACAGGTTGCGGCCTCCGCTCCTCCCCTCTGACTCGGTAGTCGCTGGCGGATCTTGCTGGGGCCTCCAGTGTAGTCACAAATCTCCCGGTGAGCTCCGCTATGCTTTGGGTGCCTAATGTGGGTACCTGCACCGGACGCGCTAGTCACCAGAGTCTATGGAGGACTTGGAGCTCACACGTAGCACTGGCCGAACCTCCTTGTCCCCACAGCGGCTGTGGGTGGAAACTTAGCCCCGGCTTCGGCACATCTGCAGGCCCTCGGCGAGCGGGACCCGCAACTTTGGATACAGGCAATCCTCGATGTCAGGAGTTGGTGGAAATTGCCTGGTTCACTTTCTGGTGTGTTTCCCTACCGCGGAGAACTGGATTATTGCGTCCAATGGATGTGGGGAAGACAGTTGTTACAGAGCTAGTAGATTAGGCGGCCATCTCGCTCCGGTGCTTAGCCATGCCCCCGACGATATTCTCTTATTTCTGATAGACCCCCATAGTTTCCCACCCCCAAGTACTCACAGGGCTTAGCAGATTCCATGGCATCCCAGGGAAAAGTCAATATCCCCAAATCTGTAATCTTGAGTATCTCCACCCCCATATAGTAGTACAACAAGTACAAGCAGTCACTTCTCTGAGTTGGGCCAACACGCACATAGAATACTTGGGCTTGGCTCTGCCCCTCCACTCTAGCTAGACCTAAGTACATAAACCTTAAACGGCTGAAACAAGGTATTAGTTGGGAACTCAATAGTTGGAAACATAAATCATTCTAACTCCTTGGTACGATTGCGGCATATAAAATGGAAATACCACTAAAAATATTATACCTCTTTCAGATCCTCATGATGGGACGAAAGCACTCTATGTCTTCCAGGTCACAAGTGCCATGCTGAAGGTTTGAGTCAAAGGGGGGGTCAGGCTGGGTCTTACTACATGGCCCTTCCCTTTTACGCCCCTTTGGGGTAATCGTACACTCAAACCCAGACTGACCAGGGCCCAATGCCATAAATGGCTGGAGAGAAGGTGTAAAACATTGAGGGACATACATTTGGAAGGCTCCATCAGAACGTTTGAACACATAAAGGAGGAGTACCATATTCCTGAGACAGAACAGTATCGCTATCTCCAGCTACGCCACTGGCTCCTCCACCCCTGGATTAAGCTTGGAGGGTCAAGGGCCCTTACCCCATTTGAAAAGTATCTCCTACATTGTACTGATGACAACCACGCCATATCCGCCATATATAACATTCTGAATACTTCATGCAGCCCCATCAAACATACTTTTCAGAGGGAGTTGGAGAGGGAACATGGCATTACCTTGGACCACAATCATTGGGGGAGATCTTGATTCAGTCAAACAACTACACATCACACTTGGGAGAAGAGAAACTACACTCAAGATACTGTACCGCTGGCACTATACCCCAGCATGCATAGACAAAATGCAGAACATGGGGCACATCTTTTTGCTGGAGGAGGGTGCATGAAAAAGGGAACCCTTACTCAAATTCTATGTAACTGCCCCAAACTCTAACCCCTTTGGACCACAATACAATCTACAATCAAGCAAATCACTGGGTCGGACCTGGCCAGAGGTGCTGAGGTGGCCCTGCTGAGATGCCCCATACCAGATGTTTACCCACAATATGGCATGCTAGGTAAAATGATCTCCCACCTCATACTTGCGGAGAAACAAACTATTATAAGCCTCTGTGGACAACAAACTCTACCATCGGAACATAAATTGATTGATCGCTTGTGGTGGATTCTCGGCATGGAGAAACTGTAGAATCTAGCACAGGGGAGGAAAGGGCTTTCACCAAACACTGGTCTCGCCTTTTAGACTACTTTAGAAGAGACTTTAGAGAGCTAACATGCCCAAGGTGGCTGCGAGCTCTACAACTCTCACTTCACTCAAAGCTAGAGGATTACTACACTACCATTCGTGAACATTACGGACAGCTATGAGACCCAAATGGGGCTGCCTGTGGAACTCAAGAACACTATAACTTGGTCACTGCAATATCTGGATTAACTGAGGGAGCCAGGTGGGATGTGGGGGGAGAAAGGATGGCTAGAAAGGGGAGGGGTGTGTCAGGGGTAGATAGAACGTTGTTCATCGCAAAGCTTGTCATATCTGCATACGATGTACACAGGATAATTGACTGCGGTAATGAAATATGAATGAAAACGCACTCAAACCGAAGTATAAACGAAGGACAAATGTCTGTAGTATTATAGAACTACAAATCAGTTTCAGCTGAGGATGCGATAAATACATGATGGAATGGGGCAAGGGTGGAATTCAGAAATGGTGAGAGAGTTGAGGAGAAAAAAAACAAGAAAGAGGAACGTGTAAGTATAGAGGTGTGAATTGAGGTGTATGGAGACAAAGGGGTTGAAAAAGTTATGGGGTAATGGCAGAAAAGGTTGAAGAGGTGGGAATATGGTATATTAAAGAAGGGGGTGTCAGGACAAGAGTGGCCAGCAGGTGCAGTGAAAGAGGCCCTCGACTGTGTGGGGCACTCTGCACCCAGTTAGGACTGTCTTTTATTGGCAAATTTAAGGAGTGAGAGTCCATTCTCTTTGCTTGCACAAGGGCCCATGACACCTTTGCTGCACCACTGGTCATAATGGAGATGGGGATATGAAGGAGAGAAGTCAGAAAGTCAGATGGTGGGAGGATGAAAGGTGGGAGAGTGAGGATAGGGGGAGCAGAGAGGAGGAATATTTGCACAAGAGTGAAGATCAGATGCAGGTATGAAAGAAAGAATGCCAGGGAACAATGTGGAAAAACTGTAGGTAGAAAGGAACTCAGGTAGAATAATAACTTACTGGACAGACCATATCTTGTAGAAGGGCACTGATCTTTTGTAATACACCACTGATGAATCCTACTCTGCAGCACAAAGTCCAACCTTTAATTCAGACCATTTATGAAGTCTGCAGCTCAAACAAGGAACTTGAAGCCTTCCAACTCTTTCCTATTTCAAAAGGGTTGACAGGATGATTTCACAGAGCCCACGCATGTAACAGAATCAGGGCCGCGCCACTGGCTCAGAGCCAGCAGCTCAAATATAAAATGGTATTTTAACATTGTTTTATTTTTCAGCTGCTGGCTCTGAGCCAGCGCTGTAGGGAGGGGCAGGGCCAGGGCTTGGGCCATGGGATGAGTGGTTGGTGCACATATAAGTGCACATGTGTGTTTGGCTGGCCGTCTTAGACCGCCCAAATACACATGTGCACTTAGGTTTCTCCAACCAGGCTGCATTGCACAGCTGTGTTTAAGAAAAAGCACAGACCCACTTTCCTGAACGAGTCAAATGAGCTCACTCAGGCCAATCCCTGCGCTGCTCTCATAGAATGAGAGCAGTGCGAGGGTTACACAGGGAGTCAGAAATGCTGTCCCATGGGGTGCTGGGACCAGGAAGACCACGGTGTGACACAGGAGGCGGACGGCAGCTTCAGCCAGGTAGGTCTCTTTTTTTATTATTATTATTAAATCTCCCTCCCCGTGTTTCCCCCGGACGCCCTCCAGCCGCCTCACCACTGTTTGTTTGTGGTGGCCGCCACTGAACAGCATGAACTTTTGTCAGGATTTGATTGTTCCTTGTATTATGATTAAAAAAAAATTGCTGGAGACTGCCCAACGCCAGAGTGGGTCAATCAGTAACGGAAGTATGTGGCATTCTTGGATAGGCGCTGATTTATGAAATCATCTATTTCACAGATACCAGTGCCAAGATCTCATGTGATCTATATCACTGCTGTCTAATGTACACCTGTTAGCTGTGCTGGGTCCAGCTGGAGCATTTCCTTAGATTTAGAACTATATTTAGCCGCTTCCTCATAAGCTGTAAAGAATGTCTAAGATGGCAGAAGGCCTAAATATTTTATTCTATGGACAGTTCACTTTATTTTTCAGCTTTATGGCCTTTAATCCGAAGTTAGTGAAAACAGAACTACAAAGTGGGTAACATTTTTCAATTATTTTGATAATTCGGATTTTAGTCAGTGACAAACCCCAGATATCCAGAGTAAGGAAAATAAAAGGATGAGTATTACATGATTTCTTCTTTCAGACACAACTTGTTATTGCCAATGGACAGCTATATATTTGAAAAACCATATTAACAAAAAGAACTTACATCTCTCACTACCAGTGGAAGCTTGGAATCTATATCTGACTTGAGCACACAGTCTCCCTGGCTCACCCGAGACAGCCGTTGGTGGTTGAGAATGTTTGGCTCACACACGCTCCTCTGGGTGCATGGTGATGGGGATCGAGATCTAGAAGATTCTGCAGCCTTCTCAAAATGTTTCTCCTTGGTTTTGGTGGTGCAACTGTTATCAAGTGAAGAATTTCTTTTTCCTATTGATGTAGACCTTATGGGAAGCTCTTTATTTTCTCCCTGCAATAAAAAATTCAGTTCGGAAAAACATTACTAGACAAGAAGAGCTGTCCAACCAAAAGGGAAAGTTATATAGGCATGTGTTAGATATATATATATATATATATATATATATATATATATATATATATATATATCCCAAAGGAACACTCTCAGGTCTGCAACATTTCCATCACTTTAAATCTGGCAAACGTGTTTCGGCGTCAGTGCCTTTCTCAATGTCAAATGATTAATGAACATCCATGTACATTTAACACTGCTTAAGAATGTGCAAGAAAAACACACCGGATGGTGGACTACCCTTCCTGCACCTCTATACCAGTTTGCTGTTTTGTAAATTTCCCACGCTACAAACCCAGACACCAACCACCCTATGGTGCCACTGTTATCCAGATCATAGAGCAATGCTTAAATGGTGTGCGCAGGGATATACAAAATGTCCAGGAATTTGCTCTGAGAATATCCAACGTTTCTTTATTGTTCAAATATAAATGGTTCACAGGAAAACAGGGAATTTCAGCCAACGCGTTTCGTTCTCGTGGAGAACTTCATCAGGGCTTCTCAGGGGAATACCCTTCTTGAAGGAGAGAACATGTAAGCTCTCATAGATTGCAAGGACACAATAATGTTGTACAATGGACCTGGCGAAACCTGAAAAACAGCAGTATTCCAACTGTAATTGTACTCCTGGACTTATGTGAGGTGATCAAAAAACAGTATCTTCCATCAACAAGGTTATGACCACTCTATATTCAATGGGATAATTGGATAACTGCCACTGTCCACGTTGCTTTAAAAAGTGAGATCAACAACCGCTCTGTATAACGGAAAGTGGCAGATCCCAACATCAACCCGTATGAAGACACCTTTCTGTTATAGGGCATCCAAATGAGGAATCCTTGTTCAAATTAAATTAATCTGCTAGCAACTCTCGCGTAACAACAATTATTTCAGACGACTCCAGGTATTATCGCGGAAGCTAATAGGGAACTACCCCAATGGCCACGACCAGGCCTGCTAATACATCTCACGTAAAAACAATATTTTCGAGACGACTCCAGGTATTACCTCTGCAGCTTTGAAAGGGAACTAACCCAATAGCCACGATCAGGCCTGACAACACCCAGGACAGCGTTCGAATTGTCGAACATCCATGTACATTTCACACTGCTTAAGAATGTGTCCTGGGAGGGTTCCCACAGGTGGGTGATGTGTGGACACATGTTTTAAGGAAGCTATAATACAGCTGCCTGAACCACAACAGGAGATGGTATGATTCTGACTGGCGCCGAACAGGCGAAGATTATTCAGTCTGAGGACTAGGGGGTTATTGAGCCTACCACTCCGGGAATTTTCTACGTCTTTAATTACAGCCATTGCGGCATGGGCAAAGAACGACGTTCCATCTCGGATACAGCATGTGAGGTTATGTGCAGGGAAGAGTAGGATGAAATACGTCTTCCCTGACACAGTGGAGCGAAGCCCCCCGAATGGGTGAGGGACAACTCATACAGAGGTTTACGAGCCAAATCATATGGAGCACTGCATAGGTCATAATAATGTACTGTCCACCTGGGCACCATTGGGACATCATTTAACATAGCAACCATTGAATGCAATACAAATCATTTAAAGATGGCGGCTGCAATACAGCACTGAGGAGATTGGAACAAATAGTCCTTTCCTTATGTCCACACATCACCCACCTGTGGGGACGCTCCCAGGGCATATTCTTAATCAGTGTTAAACGTACATGGATGTTCATTAATCATTTAATATTGATAAAGGCAGTTACGCCGAAACGCGTTTGGCAGATTAAAAGAGATGGAATTGTTGCAGACCTGAGAGTGCTCGTCTCTTCCCTTGGGGCGTTTTTTGATGTAGTGTGAATTTCACCTTCACAGGCGGTGCACCCGCCCAGAGTGCGGCAGCTTTGGTGAAAAAACATGTAAGGATTTTTTTTTGCCCAGGTGATGGTGTAAATTACCAAATAGCTAAATTTGAACTTTCAATGGGTAAATCAGGGCACAGGAATATATCAAGTTGGCATGATGTAATTTCCTTTTTAAATGACAATATTGCTAATTTATTTTTATGGATATTGTTCATGGGTAGACATGACGTAGATGTTTACTCCATACAAATACTTGTCGCTAGTGAAAACATTCCAAGAAGCCAACAGTAACGGTTAACCTTTTAGCGTACACAATGATTGTCTTTAATAGCTCCATTGCAAATTAATGGAGTTTTACATACTCTATGTATTTAGACTGTTTAGTTTCAAACCTATCTGACTCTTTTAGAGGAATGTGATGTGACACAAATGTATGTCTCTTATTCAGACAATCTTTAATATCTGCAACTCAAAACTGTACCTGAACCTATGGGCGTCATTACGATGACGGTGGGAACGCTACCGACAACCCGTTGGTGGCGGCCCCACCACCACCGTAATACTGATTACTGCCCGCCACATTAGGATGGCGGGCGGATGGTTGGCGGGCGGAAAGACCAACCGCCACGCATGGGCCCCTGGGGGGCACCTATGGTGCCACCCAATATATCCCTACACCATGTGCCATGCACCGAATGTTGCCTGCCACATGGTGCAGGGATATGCACGGGGTGCATATTTTGTACTGCGGCGTGTGCTGCAGCACCGCAGGACCCGCAGCAATACAAAAAAACACTTTGCGACCGCCTTGAAGGCTGTCTCATCATGATTCAGGGTGCAGGCTGCCAACAGCTTGTCGGACGGTCCAGTTTCCACGTTTGACCGCCATTCTAATCAGGGCCCTTTGTCACGGCCAGGTTGATTTGAGAGAAGTTGACCGAATTTTTCAGGTTCCACAAAGACAAGTTTATTTTTGTTTATTCCTGCCATGTCTACTCTCCCCTGTTGATTAATCAAAAATTTCAGAAGCAGACTTATCGTCATGGCAGGGATTGCACCAACAGAGGACACGTGATATGTTTGATGAGACCACGTTCTCTTCTGCTGTTAAAGGAAGCACATGGTGGCAGAAGTATGTAAAGACGGTCCCAAAACATGATTACATATTGTTCAAAATGATTTGGACCAGTGTTTACGTTTGCAATGGGCTTATGCACTAAACGTTCGCATTTCAAAATCTCCAGTTACAGGGGGCAGCAGAATGACCTGCCTAAAGAATATTAATTAGGCAAGTCACTATTTGGACCCCCTGTGATTGGCTGCTAAAACAAGGTTGATGACCTGAAAGGCAGAGCAAAGCACTATAACTATGCTTGCATTCCCAAATGAGAAACGATTTTAGCAGTCTGTGTTTTTTAAAGGAACTGCCACTCCTTAAAAAAAAGTTCCAGTTTGATTATATATTAGGGGAGCAACAAGTGATCACTTTGACTGCTGCCTAATCGCCCCCCTAGGAATGGAATGTGGTTGTAAATCCCCTCAACCATACCATTCTGAATCACAGTTCGCACCCCTTCCTAATTGCGAATCGGAATGGGTCAATATTTTTGACTCGCTAAATGAGTTTAATAAGGAGCACAAAAGAATTTTGCGGTTGCAAACTCTGGGCTAGATGTGAGAAGCATTTTCACTTTCGCAAACAGCCCGATTAGCAGAACTGGGCCGTATGTGACAGGAAAAATGCTTTTTGGTATGTACAAACCCAAATTGGAATTCGTTAACTTGTTATTGAATCTCAATTTGGGTTTTATGATTTGATATTAGTAAGGGGCATGTTGAGGGCACCCCTTCCCTAATATGGAATCGGAATAGTATTTTCAAATGTTTGCGAACTAAATGAGGTTGCAAAACTTTCGCAATTTACCTCCAATTGAAAGTCGATTGTAACCTATTTGCAAATCATAAGGGGTTCCCAAGGCACCCTTTCCCCTTTGAGCAGAGTTGAAAAAATATTTTTTAAGAGCAGGCAGTGGTCCCACGTACCCCTGCCTACTCTTAAGACATAAAACTTCCAAGTTTCATTCTCTTCTTTTTAAATGAATGCTTTTTTTTCTTTTAAGATAAATGGACCGCGTTTTTTTAAAAAAAATTGCTTTATTTAAAAGCAATCACAGACATGTCTGATGACCCCAACAGGCCACATTCCCTGTGATGGCTGTGATTCCTAACAGGTCGCAAACCTACCTCATTAATATTTATGAGGTAGTCTATTTGCCACCCACTAGGAATCCCTAATGAAACTCAAAATAGTTTCACAGATTAGAAATCGCTATTTAGGACCTTTGTACATCGAGCCCTCTGTGATTTATTGAATCTTAGGGTTTGCCACTGCACGTTTGTACACCTGACCCATAATTCTTGGTCTTCATAAACACCCCCAGTTGACCCAGTTCTTTATACTTGTGTTAGACTTAACTTTTGTTTTACAACAGAATGTAAATCAAGGGCCTCCCAAGACTATATTCTATCCCCCTTTACTGGGAAATACATTCACGTGGTGTCATTTTTTTCCAAGCAGCCCTTTGAAAATGTGAATGTTGACGCGTCATCAGTGGTGGGAGTAACCTGCAGTCTGGAGAGTTGGAAGAACTCGGGACTGCAGAGTGTCGTATGGCAACACTGTAGGCACTAACTGGCTTATCAACAGTAGCTTCGAAAAATAAAGAGAACTTACACGCCACGCCTCTATATCTGACTTCACCATATTGGATTCCTGACTCAACTGCTCCAGCCGCTGCTGGATGCCGCTGCAGCGCTCGCACATGCCCGGCCGTGTGCACGGGGAGGGTGATCGGCGCCCAGAAAGTGCTGTAGCCTTCTCGAAAGGTTTATCTTTTGTGCTTTCTGTCCTACTGTTTGCCGGCGAAGAACTTTTTTTTCTTATTGATACTGGTGTGGGTCCTGTTAAATGCTCGTTATTTTCTTCCTGAAATAAAAATGCAGTTCAAGACAACAGTATTAGAAGAGTTTTTAAAGGGTTGCCATTATGTATTTCCAGAGTATGGCTCCAGCATTGACCACTAGGTGTAGCTCATGAGCAACATGTTCCTACTGCACCCTAAAATGTTGCCTCCCTATTCCATTTTTTGTTACTACTCACCCAGAGCTTCCTGCTTTGCCTGATGGACTGCTGGGCTCTGCCCCATCAGGCTCGCAGCAGGAAGATGGTACCCTAATTCCTTAATGAACCAAGCGACTGGACTCCCATTTGTGCATATGAGCATCTGTGGTCCTGCACTGGCCCTCAGCAGGCAACAGGGAAAGATGTTTGCGCTACACTCCTGTCCTCAATGGAGCCCACTGATCTCTTTCCGCTGAGGTCACCTGCCTTGCTTGATGCAAGATGGGGCCAGACCATGGCCTCAACTGCCTGATTTTCACATTCAGGAGTGAGTGGCTGTCTCTGTACTTGAGTGAGCAGAAGTAGATGCCATCCAGGGTCCATAGTACGTAGTAGAAGAACTAGACTAGTCAAAGCGGAGGCCATCACTTATACCGGCAGCTGCTGGCTTTAACACCACCATTTGCAACATCAGCAAACCGAGGTCGGTTTGTTGTGAATGAGCCAGACTCAAACAGTCAACATACCTCAGATCTGCTGCAGCATAGACATAGTGTATTAGCCAGCAGACAGCTGGGCTGTACGACTCCCCAGCATATACTTAAAGTTTCTTATTTCTTATTCGCAAAACGTAAGTTTGTACTGATAAATGAACCAACTCCACTTAAAAATACACTATCGTGATGTAATTTATGTTTGAGAAAAGCTTGCACTAGGCACAGGTTGTAGGTGTTCCAGGGACAGATGCTTAAGTAGGTGTGACACACACACAATCTTTGATGTTTGTGGGTGCTAACAAACATTTGAAAGGCACACTTACACCTTCAATGTGGTTAGAAATGTACTATTGTAAAAAAATAAAAAATCCCATCCAGGGTGGGAATGTGAAGGGAACACCTTAAATTTATGAGGGTGTCTCTGTCGGGAGAAATGTCTTGTGAAGAAAGGTAAAACAAACAATGTTTAGCTAATGCAAATGTGCCGCACTTCTAAACATGTGCAGAGGTACACTCGATACATCTAAACATGCCAAAATGCATTTGATTGGGAAAAACCTTGGAATACACAAAGAATTCCAGTCCTACTACTTGCAATCAAATATTGTTGCAGATTCCTTGGAGGAGCACTGGAACGCTCTGAGACTTCCACATAGTGGATTTGTTTCTACTGTATATCTGTTTCGACCTACAGAAGTCGCATTTCTGATCACGTTTTGTAAACCAGAACCCTAATGGTGCAGCTAATGTGCTAAACTGGGTCAATCAGCAATGGATGCAATTGCAGCACTTAATGGAAACCTCTGAAGAGAAGATGGCTACTTGTTTCAGGCATTTTACAATCAGTGAAAAGGTAATAATTGAGGTTGGCATTTTTTATATTGAGAAATGTGTTGACTAAGGTTAAATCGGCCAATATATAAAATTGCAAAGTGCGAAAAGTGGGGCACTATGGAATCTTGGCCAGTATGCTAACTGAGAAGTCATCAGACATTGTAAAATATTGGAAATTAAATAATTTGGTTAATGTTTTCCCATATCAATAAGATTTCAAGTGGAACCGTGATTAGCACATTTAGGGTGTCTCTGGTTCATTTAAGAGTGAGAAGCCCTTGAAAATAGTTTTCCACAATTTGCCATTATCTTTCCTAGTACGATCTGGAAGAACTACAACCCCTTCGGTAAAGTTATTTTTTAAATATTACAAAGTTTGCAACAATGTTATTAACGAATTTTGCCTAATAATGTCACATTTGGCATTACATTTTAAAAATATTTCTTGAGGAGGACCTCTCTGTAATCCATAAAGTGGACTTTAAAACCTATTGAAAACTGACCAATGTTTTTGGCCTAACATGCTTACAATTGCAGGATGTGTCAGCATATTTCCTAGAATAATTCCTTGTGGAGAACACTTCTATTATGTTTTATTTTAAATCAACCAGATTTAGGCAAATATAACTAGTCGAGTGTGCTTAAAATGCGCCAGTTTCATAAAATTCCCCTTTCTTGTGGTAAAACTCTAACCCTGCCTGGGAAACAACTTTCAAAGCTTGCTACATGTTGGTCAACGTTACTACACAAATTTGCTCAGAAATGGAGTAATAATTACCCTGTAAGATGGTAGCCCTTGTTTAATGACCAGGGCCGGACTGCTCATTCTGCCACTCAGAGCAAACACAAAGGAGATGATGGACGGAGCACTGAAACTTTTTAGGCACTCACCCCCAGTCACAGATCTGGGTTGAATTTATCATCATTCTTTAGCTCACTTCGCCACCCCAGTTCAGACCCAGCTAAATACAACTCAGTCTTGACCTTGTGCCTCATAGGAACAGTCCAGTTCGAGCTGCAAAGCCAGGTCTTCCCTGGACCAGAAACAAGCCTCCTGGGATCGGTTTTGGGGTAACACCCTTCATCAGCCAGGCTAGAATTAATCCAGTGGCAAAGTGAGCAAGGGACCCACATCCGGGATTACCCTGCCTACTTAGGGCAAACAAAGCAAATACAAGGAGATGATGGACAGAGAACTGAAACTTTTCAGACACTCACCCCAGTCACAGATCTGGGTTGAATCCATCATCATTCTTTAGCTCACTTCGCCACCCCAGTTCAGATCCTGCTATATGCAAATCAGTCTTGACGCTCTGCCTCATGGGAATAGTCCACCCCGAACTGCTAAACCAGGTCTTCCCTGGACCGGAAACAAGCATCCTGGGACTGGTTTCGGGGTAACACCCCTTATCAGCCAGGCTACCTTGAATTTAGTGGCAAAGTGAGCAAGGGACCCACGTCTGGGCATACCCTGCCAACTTAGGGCGAACAAAGCAGACACAAGGAGATGATGAACGGAGCACTGAAAGGTTTCAGACACTCACGCCCAGTCACAGATCTGGGTTGAATCCATCATCGTTCTTTAGCTCACTTCGTCACTCCAGTTGAGGCCCAGCTTTATGCAGATCAGTCTTGACCCTGTGTATCATGAGAACAGTCCAGCCCGAACTGCCAAGCCAGGTCTTTCCTGGTCCGGAAACAAGCATCCTGGGACCGGTTTCGGGGTAACACCCCTTCTCAGCCAGGCTAGCTTGAATCCAGTGGCAAAGTGAGCAAGGGACCCACGTCTGGGCGTACCCAGCCAACTTAGGGCAAACAAAGTAAACACAAGGAGATGATGGACGGAGTACTGAAACTTTTCAGACACTCACGCCTAGTCACAGATCTGGGTTGAATCCATCATCGTTTTTGAGCTCAGTTCGCCACCCAAGTTGACTTCAGACTCGGCTATATGCAAATCAATCTTGACCCTGTGCCTCATGGGAACAGTCCAGCCCGAACTGCCAAGCCAGGTATTCCCTGGACCAGAAACAAGCATCCTAGGACCGGTTTTGGGGTAACACCCCTTCTCAGCCAGGTTAGCTTGAATCCAGTGGCAAAGTGAGCAAGGGACCCACGTCTAGGCATACCCAGCCAACTTAGGGCAAACAAAGTAAACACAAGGAGATGATGGACGGGTGGTCTTCGACACATCGTATTCAGCTCCCATTAAGAAGACTATCGTAGGAGGCAAGATGGCGGCCGATGCTTCGGTCGAGTGAGCTGGGCTGAAACTCTCCCTGCTGCTGGTGTTCCCCCACTGATACTGCTACAGAGAGGACTGACTTTTGGCAGGACGATGCGGATTCTATTGATTACCAGTGTTTAGGAGGTGATACTGTTCGCAGCTCCTTGGTGATGATCTGGCTCGCAGCTGCATCCCTTCTGATTCCGACGCACAGAAGCAACTAGCGTCTCGGAGCTGTCGGTGCTTTCCACCTCTCCGCTCAACGTTTTTTCACCGCTTCTGTCTCCGTGGCTTTTGGCAATCTTCAGGAGACCTGTGGAAAGATGCCGCCTAAACCGATCGTCAAGGCTTCTGCCAGGAGTAGTAAGCTTCATAACGCTCAGTCGGCAACTGGTATTGACATTCCTGGAAATCCCGGGGGGCTCCCAAAGACGCAGAAATCTCCCTCTGGAAATGGCCTAACAGATTCTACGAAGACATCGGCTGGTAAGACTCCCTTTGCTCCTGCAAACGTAGCAAAGAATACCGCCCCCCTGTTTGTAAAACGCTCTCTGAAGAGCTCGATGCAAAGTGTATCGAAAACTGCCAGTAACTGGGCCCCCCCTTGAGGCGTCCTCAGACCCTCCCCTGATTGGCAATCAATTGAACCAACTGAATCATTCTCTCGGCCAAGCTTCTGAGCTAACGGCAGATTGTCAACCTGCAGGATGCATTATGGGATCCGTAGTCCCTTCTATCCCTACTATCCTTTCTTCCCTGGCCGGTGGGGCTATAGAGGCGCCAGTTGATGTCCTTGAGGTTGAGCCCCTGACGGGGGCTAGTGGGGGAGGTCCAGTGGTTAATGACACTGGAAGAGCTGAGCCCAATCACGATAATGACGCGCTGGATAACTTCTTTTCTCTCTCAGATGCATCATCGACCACTGATGATGATGATGACGATGACGCTACTAGCAGAGACTGGGCTGAGTATGAGGCTAGGTCTGCGAGCCAGGGCGAGATCGATGATTGCTTGATGGGTGGTTATATGAACTCGGCTGCACTTGATGGTACTGTCCGGAAAATCAAGTCATCAAGCAGACAGGAATTACCTGAAAGCTCCGCACCAGTCAACAACACCTCTGACCCTCTGGTGGAGAATCTGGCCTGGGACTATTCGTTTTCAACCACACACCCACTGGGAATCGGCAATGACGGGATGGAGGGGATCTCAGCTACCGCCAACTCTTCAGATCCTATAAAACCGATCACCTTGGAAATGATTTATGACACAATGCTTTCACACAGGGCTGAGTCTAGACTTGAGAATGTCAGAATGCAGGCGGCTTGCCGCAAGCTGCAAAACGCAATTAGACGCATAAGCAAGACATGCTCTGAAATCGGCACTGGAGTAGGGGAGACAGAATCTCGCATACCTATCCTGGAGAATGAAGTAGCAACACAGAGAGGAGTAGTCAACGAGCTAAGGACCCAAAAAGAAGATGTCTCCTGGAAATTATCCGAATTGGAAAACCGGATGAGACGTAATAACCTACGGGTTTTGGGTATTCCAGAGGGGGCGGAAGGGGGCGATACGAGACAATTTGTCATCCAGCTGTTTGTAGAGGCCTTCCCTGAACTCTCCCACTGGGACTGGGAGGTTGAGATTCAGAGAGCTCACCGCTTTCCCTTTCATAGCAAATCGCAAGCTACTCGTCCTGGTCTAGAGACCCCATACTCCC
This sequence comes from Triturus cristatus, assembly GCF_964204655.1. Lineage (NCBI taxonomy): Eukaryota > Metazoa > Chordata > Amphibia > Caudata > Salamandridae > Triturus > Triturus cristatus. Next base: position 843,986,174 of record NC_140581.1, on the reverse strand, counting down.
GTGCCATTCTGATCTCTATAAATAATTGTCTTGCACGAGAAGCCGTCTATGATCTAGCTAGACCTAATCAGAAGAGATCTGCCAAAGGGGTCAATTTTTTTGTTAGGCCTGACTTTTGCCACGAGACAGTTGTTCGGAGGTGGCAGCTCCGCCAACTAATACCTCTCTTTCAAGCTAAGGGAGGGCAAGCTTTTCTTCTTAATTCCGCAAAGTTAAAAATTGTGTATCAGGGCCAGAATAAGGTTTTTTTTTTCTGAAATTCAGGCTAAAGAGTACTTACTTAAGGCTGGCTCTTGAAAGTAGGAATGGCATAAGCTGGGCATACAAATAGGTTCTCTCTGTAGGCTATCTCTCTTTTGTATGCTATGCTGATTTTTTTTGGGGGGGCACCGCAGGGAGCGTCACCAGCTACCATCACAGGGAGGGGTGGGGGTGGTCGAAGGGGGAGGGTTCAGGGGGGTATATGAACAAAAAATGTGTTCCACAGTACATTTTCAGATTTTTATTCTTTTTCTGTTTTTGTTTATCAGGCTTACTTGTGAAAAGGCTTAAATTTATTGGTAACTTAATACACGTTGGATTATGGCTAACACGAGGATAAGAATAGGTACATATAATGTCTGTGGCCTCAATAACTATGATAAGCGCAAGAAGATTCAGGCTGAAATTTTTTTTATCAATCCTATTATCTGTATGCAGGAGACGCATATCTCTTGGTCTTACAGGCAGAAATTAGCTGATCTGAGATATACTACACTTGCTACCTCCAAACAATCTGATAGGACGCGAGGGGTGGCTATTTTAGCACGACCCTCTCTAGTCCTTTCAGGGCGCTCTTTGGTAGATATTCATGGCCGGTGGGCAATTCTCGAATGTTTAGTGGGGGAGACAAGATTTACTCTTTGTACTATATACGGCTCCAATTTAGACGAACCGGACATTTTTAATTACCTAAATGGGGAACATGCTCTTTGGCCCACTCCATTAATACTCTGCGGAGATTTGAATATTCACTTATCTGGTGATTGGGCTTGCTCTTCCTCGTATGTCTATAAGGGTCGTAAACCCAAAGTTTTTCAAGCTCTTCATAATTTAATGGGCGACCATGGGTTAGCGGATGTCTGGAATACGATTCATCCGCAAGATCCTGGGTATACTTTTTTCTCTCCACCTCATAGTAAACTATTTCGCTTAGATTACTTTTTTGTACCGGTTGCTTGGGCTCCTAGCACTCAAATTCAAATCTTCTCGAGATTACTGTCTGACCATGCCCCCTTAGTCATTTCCCTTCATAATGTTACTATTTCTAGAGGTGTTAAGCCCTTCTCCTTTGACAGGAAATTGTTATATGACCCTCTTTTTTTGGGTCATATGAAAAAATGGATTCAGAATATTTTTTTTGTGTAATCGTGGCTCTGCCTCCCCCGCGGGTGTATGGGATGCCTTTAAGGTCTGTTTTAGGGGTGAGGTTCTCAGTTATGGATTATTTGTTCAAAAGTCACTTAAACAAAAAATGCTAGAGCTTTTTTCTCATCTACGGAACGCTGAATTGGACCTCGCTACCCAGCTACGGGCAGCAGTGGATCCTAAGGAAAGCCTAGCAAAGCTTGCCCAGTGCAAAGCTAATATTAACCTTGTATGGGCCCAGGAGATCGCACTTAAGCACCATCTTTACCGGAGACAGCTTTATGAATTTGGAGAATCCTCAGGGAGATTTTTAGCCCAAACAATACGTGCTAAAAGTCAGGCTTCAAAGATTAACGCTATCTATGATGCTCAAGGTACACTAGTTCATGATCCCCAGACTATTATGAAGGTGCTTCACCACTTTTATTCTGAGTTATATAGCCAACCGAATATTGGTGACCTTCCTCTTGATCTGGGGTTACCCGCATTGACTTGGGAACAGCTGGATCCGGTAGATGTAGAGAAAATGGATATGCCGTTCACTTTTGAGGAAATTGATCAGGCATTACTTAAAATGCCTTTGGGTAAGGCTGCTGGGCCAGATACTCTCCCTATGGAGGTTTCTAAGGTATTTTTCCATGAACTGCGAGATGATATGTTGAACACTTTTAAGGCGGCTAGACTAGGATCCCCTCCTCAATCTTGGGACGAAGCGCACATCGTTATATTTCCTAAAAAAGGGAAGCCTCTTGATCAGCCGGGATCCTATCGTCCCATCTCTCTGGTTAACTGCGACGGTAAATTGTATGCCAAATTCCTTGCCAATCGAATGGCCCCACTTGTCGCTGGATTGGTTTCATTGCAGCAGCATGGGTTTGTTCCTGGTCGGGGTACAGTTGACCATGTTAGCCGGGTTGTTGCTCTTCTCGACGTCGCACAGGTCGAGTCCAGGTCTCTGGGTCTCGTCCTGCTCGACGCCGAGAAGGCTTTTGACCGGGTCGCATGGAGTTTTCTCTGGGAGATAATGGTGCGTATGGGGTTTGGGGGTGGTTTCATTCGCGCTCTTCAGGTCTTCTATCAGGCTCCTACTGCGAAGATATGTTCAATGGGAATTAAATCGGAACCGGTTCAGATCTGCAGGGGGACCCGTCAGGGTTGTCCCTGCTCTCCTCTTCTTTTTGCGTTGTATATTAATCCCTTTGTGAAAATGTTGGAATTAAATACCCAGATCCCCCCTTTTGTTGTTCAGAATTTGCCCTATATTGTTTTTGCTTATGCTGACGATATCACAGTGGTTACCTCCAACCTTGATACCGCCTTGCCGGTCATTGAACAGCTTGCCGACTCTTTTGGTAGATATTCTGGTTATAAGTTGAATACTGCCAAGACTCAATGCCTTTGTACAAATCCAGCCACAGTATTTGATCCTAGGGAAGTGGAGGAAGTAGTGTACCTTGGCATCAAGATTAGATCTAATTTGGATGACATGATTTCAGTTAACTGGAATGATATCTTGGATAAAACTAAGTCTACCTTGGATTCTTGGCAGAGTCTCCATCTTACTCTTGTGGGCAGATCCAACCTGCTAAAAATGGTTATTTTACCAAGAGTACTTTATTTTTTTCGCGCAGTTCCCTTATTAGTCAAAAAACCTCAGATTCGGCAGCTTCAGTCAGTATGCGAAAAGTATTTGTGGGCTCCTGGAAAGATTCGAAGAGCCTCCCGTTTGATGACGCTACCTCTTGCTCGTGGTGGATGGGCTGTCCCTGATTTTGCGTTATATCAAATGTCATATCTACTCTTGAAGATGCGCATCCTTCTCACAGGGGAAGAAGTTGGTAATCCTGCAGAAGCCCCTACTATCTACCAGATGGCTCTTGGTTGTTTTGCTAAGAATTGTTTGCAAATTGAAGTTGAAGGCAGTTATTATAAACGCACACGTTTTAAAATTATTGCCTCAGCTTTCTCTGTTTGGAAAAGCCTCAAAAAGATGTTTCAGATTCCCAAATACACAGTTTATACTCCTCTTGCTGCTCCTCATTTGTTACCTCCAATTTTTTGTGACTCAATAGTGCGCCAATGGCATACTGAAGGGATTATTCGGCTAGGGGCTTTTGTTTCCACAGAGGGTGTCTGTCTTTCTTTTGATGAACTTAAAAAGAAATTTGATTTAGTTAACATCCAATTTTTTAAATTCCTTCAGATTTGGGATTTTTTGCAGAAACACACCTCTCACCTTGTTCCCATTCTTATTATAGATGCTATAAGATCTCAATTACGAATAGGTTCCATCTACCACATATTATTGGATTCTAGATTAGATGACCTCGATAAAACAAATGCGAAGTGGAGGACTTGGCTCTCTTCTCCCTCTATCCATATTGAAGATTCTATTAGTATTGCTCTTAAGATCTTTTATTCGGCTTTGTTAAAAGCCCAGCACTTTAAAACTGTATTTAATTTATATCACACTCCTGCGGTTATCATGAAATGGGGCAATGCCTCACAAGCTTCAAAATCTGGGGAGTGTTTTCGTTGTCAAGAAGGCAATGCCGATATAGTACATATTTTCTTTTGCTGCCCTTCATTACGTCCTCTTTTTAACCAAATTGAAAGTTTTCTGTTGCACATCTTAGGTAAACCTATCTCTGTTTCCTCAAGTATGATCTTACTAGGGATCGATGGCGTTTTTTCTGTGGGACAACCTCCTTGTAAATTTCGATATTTTTTGTTCATTATTGCTGCTGTAACGCGACTTTCTATTGCTACTGCTTGGTTACAACCTGAGGCCCCGAGTTTTGATCTATGGCGGGCCAAATTATTTAATCTTTATAATCTAGAAATTAGTATGTATTTGCTGAAAAAAACGCGTAAAAGGAAATTTGGTATGGCTATTTGGCAACCATTAACTGATTATTTTTCTGATTAGTTTTTTCTCTTTTTATTTTTTCTTAGTCGCTGTTGGAAAAGTCAACCGTATTGTATGTTTTCTCTGTTTTTGTATATTTGTACATGTGGAACATCAAAAATAAAGATTAAAAAAGAAAAAAAAAAAAAGGAGATGGTGGACGGAGTACTGAAACTTTTCAGACACTCACGCCCAGTCACAGATCTGGGTTGAATCCATCATCGTTATTTAGCTCACTTCGCCACCCAAGTTCAGACTACGCTATTTGCAAATCAGTCTTGACCCTGTGCCTCATGGGAACAGTCCAGCCTGAGCTGCCAAGCCAGGTTTTCCCTGGACTGGAAACAAGGATCCTGGGACCAGTTTCGGGGTAACACCCCTTATCAGCCAGGCTAGCTTGAATCCAGTGACAAAGTGAGCAAGCGACCCACATCTGGGCATACCCTGCCAACTTAGGGCATTTCCTATGTGGGCTTTGGCTTGGGGGCTGCTTTCTGAGCTAGATGGGTTGCCATAACCCAGCCAGGACTGATTTTGAATTACAGTGTGGCCCTGCTATTGAACTGCAATATCTCCTTCTATTCAATCTTTTGATTTTTCATTGGATTAGATGACCCACTGAGTCTATTGAGGTTTATCAGCACAACAGTGTGAGAACCTACAAATGGTAGTTCATTGAACCCGAGTGCTCCCCAATACTACTCTGCGATACACCACAACCAGCCTCACCCCTAGAAGACCCTGATCTAGCCTCCTCGTTGAGCCACTTCACATTACCTACAAAACCTCAGATTTCCATAAGGAAAACTAAAGTGTATCATGTGAGCTCAACCCTCCAGTGCAAATCAGTTCTCATACAAAACTGGTCTTCATCAATACTCATCCTCAACAACAACCTTAGAAGATGATACAAAATCATCCACAGAGTGAAAGAGAATGGGGGGGTGGCTATAGCCCATAGCGCTGATGCATCTAAGGTGGACTACCTTGACCTAAACTTTCCAATTAGTGAGTGCTTACTCACATCCTACACAGTCAGAACAATGCAATCACCACCATGTCGCTCTACCACTCTGGGTTATCACTACTCATTCCTGGCCCAAGTTCTGCAAAAGACCACTCTCTTATTTTTCTCCACCTCTCAAATGTGCTTTTGAGTGTATCAACCATAGCATGTCAGTCAGACACTATACAAATGTACATGTTCAAGAGTTCAAGGCATCCTACTGTACTATAAATTCTAACTCTCAGAATGCATCCCATTTAATACAAATCCAGAAATCAGCTACAATACATCAATCACACTAGACAAAAATGATACGCTCAGATCTAGATAATAAAGGACCTTCATCAAATTCACCAAGCGGTACAAAAGGAATATCCACAAACTGAGTGCAGTTGCCATAACTTTGAATGGCAATGGTGCATATTAATGGTGGAGGGTACCAAAATCTGCAGCAAGAGGCACAGGAGGACCTATAACAAGGCAATGAAAATAGCCAAAAAGACTTACCACGTGCAGAACTACGGTGATTTTAAAGAACAGTGAGGAGATGGCATACCCAGATACTTTGAAAGATTTTGCCTGTGTGGCCCAACAACCCTACAAGGGCCTTCTAATGTTTTGGACCTAAATGTAACCAAAATTCACAGGTCCTTTGTAGTAACTGAAAATCTTTCCCTTAACCATTGGTTGACCCAACTTCGCTTCATTAGCTACTTATGTTCTGGAAAGCTACTTATCATGTTGACTGACTAAGAGGGAAATATCTAAGCTGGCTCAAAAAATTAAAGTGTCCAACCTGCCTGCAAAGCACTAGAAGCCAATTCATCCTTGATCTAGAAGAGGCCCTCACCCCATGATTATACCTCCCTATTAAATTAATTTGTTTCCACTTCGCTGAATGACTCTTTTGGGGAAATCAAAGGCTGACCTGAAGTATTAGCTAACTACCAATGCCCAACCTTCAATACCCAGGCAAAATCTAGGAAAGGTAGGTTGCAAGACAGTTTTAGGATTACATGGAAATTAAATACATCCTGCATGATCATCAATCTAGTTCAGGTCAGCATGTGTCACTACATCTGTCCAGTCACTATCAGAGAAGAGCTCTTACTCTTGCTTGATGACATCAAGAAATAAGCCCTCATACTAGAACTTTCAGCAATGCATGACATGGTGGGCCACAACACGTTGCTAAGTAATCTGAGAAATGGGCTGGGTATTCTGAGCTGGCCAAGGAACGATCCATTGTGTCCAGTCCAACAACATCCATTAAGTCCAGTTCGGGTCACTACAGCACAGAGGTCACCACTTTTCTGCCTGCTCTTCAACACTCACACATTTCCACAGTACCTGGTGACCCCCACTCTAACTGTACAGTGAGCAGGCCCAATTCCATGTACCAGTTAAAAAAGAGGTTAGCAAACTAGGAAAAAACATCACCCGTGTGAACCAGATGCTTCACTAAATTAAATACAACTTCTTATGCATGAACTGAGTTCAAATTGGGAGCCTGGTGATAGGACGAGGACCCTGCTGTTTCTTAATTGGCTAGCTAATCCTAATCTTTGGGGATATGTTGGGTAACTGAATCCTTATTTTGATATTTGCTACACTTCCCAATTCAATGTGCTGTTATAGGGCATCAGGATGTAACGTTACGTTGGAAATTAAATTTTCACCGAACTATTACGTCACTTTCATCTCTGTTTTTTTCCAATGGATTTCTAAGGTTTAAACAATAAAAAAAGATATATCACACTTAAACCTTTGTTTTTTTTCAGTGACGTTTTTAAGGTTGTTTTTAATGTAAATTAAGATATATTGCTATTGTTTTTGTCAATTAATTTTAAGGGTTTAAAAAAATGGAGAATAAAATATACTGACAATTCCTAACTATAGTGTCTCTCTAACCTTTGCTTTTTTCGGTGAATTTCTAGATTTTGTTTTATGTAAAGGAATATTTTGTTACAGTACATAAAGCCAACCCCCGCCACACTTGCCATTTAGTTGTGTGTGTGCCATGCGCAAGGTGTGTGGCCAGGACCTGACACCAACCCCCCCAGCCCTAGAGGCAGATAACCCCATGCCACACATAGCCTTGGGGATACAAAGTTTCAGGGAGGGGTGCCCTATTTTATGACTTATAAATATATTTTAAAATGGCAAGCCACCATTTTGTTTATTGTTGCTTTTTCAGCAATCCTGTGGGATTGCGACAAACATTCCAGATTTTTTATATTTTGGCCCCAGGGTGATCCCTCTGGGTCCCCTCCCCCCTGCCCCGATAGAGCCTAAGGCAGCCGGGTATCCCTACCCCCTTGTATTATTACTTTCTTTTAACTTCAGGACAGGGGACTAAGTCCCTGACTCCTTTAAAGGCAGCCAGCAACATTTTTCTCAAGTTGCTGGCAGCCAATCAGAGCGCTCGCTACTGTGGAGAGCAAATTGCATCAAGGGAAAAAAAGCTCCCCAGGCCAATCACTCTCTATTTTTGAATTGGCTCCCTCGTTCTCGTAGAAGTCCCTTGGACCCAACTGCCTATATATTCATATATTTGTAAACCTTAATTTCTCAAAAACAACTGAACGGATTTACATAAAATCGCACACTTTCTGGATCCAGATCTAGCTTCCTGCCAAATTAGGTGTAATTCCGTTAAAAAGTTTTTTGCATTAGCACTGTCTAAAAAAAAGGTAATAGAAATAGCATGGGGATTTTGTGTTTTGGTTCCCCATCCCCTTTTTCTACCCTCCCTCCCTACACCTGACGGATCATCATGAAACTTTCCATACACACAGTAGTCAAAAATGAGCACTTTTTTGGAGCGTTTTATGAAGATTCATCAAATGGCATCAAAGTTATTAGCAAATCAAAAAATGCATTTCCTATGTAAACCCTGACCAATCTATCTATCTATCTATCTATCTATCTATCTATCTATCTATCTATCTATCTATCTTATATATTTTACCCGTTATGCATTCTTCATATTACATTTTTATTTTAGAGTAGTTCACTTTTAAAAGGGTGATGTTCAATTAGAAAAATGTTTATTGAAAATATTAAGAAACATAGTGTACCATGCTGTTTGGTTAGCTGCAGTAACAAGAGAAAAATAACCCAAATATCCATTTCAAAATGGACCATTTTAGAAACATAAATTGCGTTGTTATAATGCACATTATGTCTGTAGGAGGGAGAGAATATAGAGCAGTTGCCTTGAAAGTACAACTAACAATTAACACTGACTGAAATTTGAATGTTTAGGTTTTGTTCACCTTTAATAAATCAGTTGTTGATAAAACAATGGTCAATAGTTCATGCCAGCGTAATTATGTGATTCTGTGGTGGGGGTGTTTTTCCGTTTAGTTATCGATTTACAGCACTCACTACATATTTCACCTTACTTACAAACTTCCCATTTAAATCAAAACTCGCACTCCAAATGCAATGCTTGTGACCTAGATTAATACCAGAAAGGCTCTTTACAAGTTGCCCAGATTCATGTATGAAGTCGCTGGGTGCCTGGAGTCTCCGATTTCAGACGGCATGCCCACACCTGCATCCGGCCATTATTAGTTGCTGGTCCCATAATGGGGACAAACCACATAGGCCGAGAATTACTGGGTTCTTTTCTGCTGGGTTTCCACGTTCCTGGAACAAACAGCTGACATTTACTAGCTCCTTTGTGCAAGTTGTATATGTCAGTGGGGAGGCCGGTGAGGCTTCTGGGGTGGGGACAGTGGGAGTCTCGAGCAGGGGGAGGATGTGACCTAGTTGGAGAGAGTGTTGTCTGCTCCCCTTTGGTCTGGTTGGTGAGGCAGGGGTCATACTATGCCTCTGCCCCCAACCTTTCCCCTTTTCCAGCCATTGTTTTACAGAGTGCAGACCCGCACCCAGTAAAACTGGGTCCAGTGCTTTCAGACCAAGTAATTTTGACCCTGGAAACAATTGATCATTTGTAGAATCACAGAGCAGTAAACCTTGCCTCAAGCCATTAATTAAGATTCAACTGTGGCATCACAAAAGATTTGGGAGGGAACATTTGTGTCAAAACTTTAATAAACTGCATCACAACAGGCTGTTTGGTATGGCAAACTTAAAAAGGCCAAAAGGACTGGCAAATAACCTTTAATGGTATCAACTGCAAGACCTTGCTGGGGCAAGGATAAAACAACAGTAAAACACCCAACAGTTTAACTTGTAGGGGGTCTGTGTTGCGGATTTATTACCAGGGCACACATTTTTCCCAGTGTCCTGTGTAAATAGATTTTGTAAAGAGACGCCTGGTCAGGAGAAGGACATCCACAACATCCAGAGGTAACTCGCAAGCAGTCAACTTGCACCGCTCAATCTCCACGCATGGAGGTTTAGATTGCACAGGGTTGGGTGCAAAACCCTGCAATAATGCAGCAACAGAAGATCCTCCCACAGCTGTAGTCTTATAAGAGGAGAGATGCTCACACCCAGAAGTTTTAGTTATCACCTTCTCATGGCCCAATCCAGAGCCACTAGAATGACTTGGACCCAGTCATTCCAGATCTTCTTTAGAACTCTGGGCAGGAAAAACAGTGGAAAAAAAGGCATACAGGAGTCCCCTGCTGCACTTTAGCCTGAATGCTTCTCCAGGACAGAGAGCTTTTAGGAACCGCGACATGCAAATGTTTTTGCACTGCAAATTCTCTATGCTGGTGAAAAGATCCAGTCAAGGCTTTCCACACTATTGGAAGCTGTCCTGAGCCACATCAGGATGCAACTGCCATTTGTGATCAGTTAGGTGCCGCCATCTGAGCTCATCCGCACTGAAGTTTAAAGATCCCATCAGATGGTTCACAATCAGGGAAATGCCCTAACACTCCAGCCAGCTCCAGAGGTACACTGCCTCTTGGCACAGGACCCATGGACCTCACTCCACACTGCCTGTAGCATAACCACATGTAGTGGTGTTGTCCATGGGAAAGCCAGGTGGCTGTTGAACAGATCCAACAGATTAATGTGCAGCCGGGTTTCCAACAGAGACCAAAGTCCTCTGATCTTCATCTCTCACAGATGTCCCTATCCAGCAGGAATGCATCCATCACCATTGCCAGCACTGGAAGGGAAAGGTGAGGGGTCAGCTGCTGGTCAGGTTAAGGTCTAGTAGCCCAGTGAAACACTTCAGATCCCACTGCAGAGCCTACATATGCCACTTGGTGGAGTGGGCAAGCAGGATGTATGACAGCATCAGGCCAATTAACTTCATAGCTGTTCTCACCAAGATCCAGGATAGAGGCTGAAACATCGGGATCATAGGCTGAATGTCCTGGACTAGTGGCGAGTGAGAAAAGGCTTGTAACTGCAGTATTTCTAGAAGAGCTCCTATAAAAAGAAGCCTCAAGCAAAGGAGTCAAGTCTGACTTCGGGTCGTTAATTGAGCACCTCAAAGATATCAAAAGGTTTGCAGATGTTTGTTGGTGGTCTATGACTGACTGTGAAGAGCCTGCCTTCAACAGATAGTTGTCACGAAAACCAGTCTCCCCCACCTCCAAAGATGTGTTGCGACCACCACCACCATCACTTTCAAGAACACAGAAAGGGTTCTTCTAAGGCTAAAGGGGAACACAGTAAACTGAAAATGTGGCTGGCCAACCTTGAACTGCATGTGACATCTGTGGGACTGCAAGATAGGCACATGAAAGTATTTGTCCTGCAGTGCAGGCAATCATCCAGTTTCCCATATCCAGGGCAGACAAAACTTGGGCTAGAGTGAGCATTTTGAATTTGTTTTTCCATATTAAGGCATTAAGAGGGAGAAGATCTGAAATAGGACAAAAGGCTCTATCCTTCTTCAGCATGAGAAAATGGCAGGGTAACAACCTATCCCTACCTAGAGCCAGCACTTCTTGCAGCATGATACACAGTTGCTCCTCTGAAAGACACTGTGATGCGGGAGGAAGTTGAGGAGGGTAGGAAAGGATTGGAAGGACATAGCCCTGACGAAGAATTTGGAGTACCCATCTCCCAGATGTGATGGCCTGCTACTCTGGAAGAAAATGTCTGATTCTGCTTCTCACAGGGTGGCTGTGTGCTGCTATCGTCAAACTAAAGTGGCTTGGCGGCTGATACTGCAGGGGCGGGGGATTCAGTGGGACGGTGTCCATGGTGACCTACAAAATGTCTGCTTGATCCCCATCCCAGCCACAAAAGATCTGGGGTGACTACCGTGGTGGTAGCAAAGCCTGGTGGTGTCTACATTTCAGCCCTCTGGAGTAACCTCAAAACGATTGAGACTCCTGAGGAAAATGACAGGTAGAAGGCTCAAGGAACGTATTGTGGTTTTACCTTCTTTAAAGTGTCTGAGGGCAGAATCTGCCTTTTCACCAAAGAGGCGTGACTCATGAAAAGGAATATCCATTAGAGACGCATGCACATCCCCAAAAAAGACAATGGATTCAATTGACGAAAGACAGTGGAGCACCACCCAGGTGTAAACTGCACACACCAAGAAGCCAGTAGTATCCGAGCCATCCTTAATGATTTATTCTGCTACATCCTCACCATCCTCAATGGTATGAGCCAAAGGTCCCAAAACTCCCCTGGAACTACAAGGAAGAGCTCACTGGCCATGTCCCAGAGGGCATGCACATAACAGCCCAACAGGCAGACTGCACTGGATGACATGAATGCCAAGCTGGCAAAAGAGAACATTTGTTTCCCGAACACTTCAATCCTTTTTGACTCCCTGTTTGGAAAGGTGATGAGAAACACACTTGGGTTGAGTTTCCTGATCAAAGCTTGGACCACCAAACTCTTAGGAGTTGGGCGCAGTGTAAGAAAGTCTGGCACCTGGTCATCTGCCTGTTCACTAGTTGGCAAGAGCAAGATGATGCCCAGCTGTCTATAAAGGGGTCAGTCAGGGCGTCATTAAATGGAAATAAGTGATCAGAAGAGACTGGCCCAGTGTGCAAAACCTCAATAAGGACATTTATCTTGACTTCAACTGAATGGAACTGTAGGTTCAAGACCTCAGCTGCATAACTTACCACAAAGGCAAAAGATGCACTCTCATTCCTTGGGGATGCAAGGGGCAAAACTAACCCTTTACAGGGGAGGTGTCTAGTCCACTGGCCATCTGCAAGTCATGAAGATATCAACATAATCCCAGTATTTGGGAGAATTATCCCAATCATCACCATTGTCATTATCAGGTTGATCAGAATCCAAGCCAAAAAGGTGATGAAGCTTCTGAGGAAGGCCTCGTGGAAGAGGAAGTGTTTTGTCTCAAGGCATGACCTTGGTTAGGGTCAAAGCTCATTTGCTTCAAGCAATGGTGGAAAAAGGGACCAGCGTAGATTTTGGAACAAGAATAGAAGTGGCCACTGGAGTCAGTGCGGATCCTGAGGTGGGCTCTAATGGCACTAAGGGCAGATTTGCCAGTGGTAACCTAACTAAAGGGCCCTGCGGATCCTTGGAGGTTGAAGGCCAGCCAGTAGGAACTGGAAGAGTGCCAAAAATATGCAGCATGACTTCCCTAAAGGCCTCGACCTGCTGAATCATTGTATTTGGCTTGGGATATTTTGGGGTGCAATGGGACCAGTTGTGTAATTGGCTGCACAGTTTGGATCAGATCGATTGGCACACTCCTGAATTCTCTATGTACAGAGACTTGCAGAATAGGGTTGAGTCACACTTCAACTTCTTATGATTCTTCTTAGATTTGGACTTTGATTTACAGGACAACTTCAATATCGAAGATGACCAGTTGTGGGAGCGGCCAGTCACAAGAGTGGGAACAAGTATCCACCCTCGAGTTGGAGCAAGACTTATGTGAGGTCTGCAACTTTTTTCGGTGCTCGCCGACTTACAAGTTTGCTTCATGGCCCCGTATCGCCTGCGGGTGAATGAGAGCACATTTTCTTTGTGACTTGGCATTATGCTCGAGTCAAAACACCAGAGGTACACCTTGCGTGGGTCCGTCACTGACATTTGTTTTAGCCCTTCCCAGCCTGGTGTTTGACCGTCAATGAGGATATCGTTCCCCCTGCACACTGGAATAGAATTTGGAAAGAATTTGTCAACCAAGAAAAAAGGAGCAGAGCTCCGGATCCTCGTTCGAAGGAGCGGAAAGAAAGGAATTGACTTTGGTGTCGGAGTGGCGCTGATGTGTGACTCCACTCTGTTACTTCCCGGGCCTACGGAGGTCATCATGGAGCTGCATGATGCCTCCTAGTGGTGCGATGGGAGCACTGCTGTGAATACATCGGGATCCAGTCTGGTGCCTGGGGAATATTTTACTGGTGAAGAATCAACATCATCAGACAAAACACTGACATCACTGGTACCCACAGTGACAAACCCCACATATCCGATCTTGGTACTACTATCAGTCACTCACTATCAAATTTCTAGTAAACAAAATGAAGTCCTAAAAATTCAACATCTATGTTTGATTTCAAAATATTTGCTTTAATCATGAACTCGCGTAACTCAATGTCTTCAAACATCTGCTTAAATTACTAAAAAAACTTTCTATTCACTGGTACTTATCTATCCTCCCTAAAAATGGTCTAAACCTTCCTTAGGATATGCAAGCATGACCTTGACAACATCTACCAGTGTCACCAATTCACTTGTTTACCCTCCCTTGGAAAACGTTTTGAACACTATCATCAGCCAGCTCTAGGAGCTTGATTGGGATCAGCTACTCCACAGAACTATTAATCTAGGGGTTGGCACTGAGGATAACATAGTTCAGATGAGTAACCTTCCCCTTGCCCCAGCCTGGAATTCCAAGTACTGGGAGGCAGCACTAAATACCCCCGGCCCTATTAGCGACCTTAGGTTCAACATACATGCCAAATAAATCTATTCACAAGGGTATAATTGCAATCCCGATTTACAGGCTCAGGAATGGTGACATTTTCCTCTTGCAAATGAGAATTGAAAGTGCAGAAGTTCCACTACTTTTATGAAATTGATGCATTCAGACATATATATGGATATTCTTGGGTGGGCCTACCTGCAAAAGTAAGTGAACACCTACAAACTTGCAAATTTGTGGGTGTTCACAGTAAGGATCAAGACAGATACTTTATTTTTAAAACACAGCTAGTTTCTTCTAAAGCTTTGGTTTAGCAGGTATTCCTTTTAATGTTGTTAGTGTTTTACAAGAAAGGCTTCCAGGCTTAGCCTCTTATAAAATGCAAGCAAAACATCTCAGTATATCCAGGAAAATAGGCTGATGCACAGCTCAATTGCCTGTAGGGCTTGCCATACCTTTAAAAATTTCCCAGTTAGCTTAAACCGTTGTAATCTCATGAAAACATGGAACTTTATTCATAAAAAAGTTCAGAATGTTGTGCAAAACTAGTATTGAATCCAGATGCAGAACTATTGTTAATGGACATCTCCTCGTTGTTTTATAAAGTACTCTGCTACGCAATTGGGCTGAGTATGCAGTATAAAAATTCACCCAATAAAATAAATAATCATTATCTGTTACAGGAAAAGTTACAGAAAATTATACTTCTGTGAACTTCAAGATATTTATGAAATGCTTGAGGTCAATTGAAAACTTTAGAAAAGATCAATGACAAACGGCTGTTAAAGGTGGGAAACATACCCTATGTGGCCGAGCCTTTTACCAAAAACTCTGAGTTGCGAGACATTGAGAATACAACTTTAATCTGAAACACCACATCATAGTCTAAACTGATGCTGCTGGGAAACAAGTTGGTTATGTTTTGTGAATGTATATGACTTTCGAGATAACTTATTTTTTCAGAAACGACATTGAACATCTCATTCATACATGGCTGAAGGCCCTGTCGTTGGTAATATCCCCTAATACAGCAGCTGAATCGATTTTTATATTTTCCGCTGTCCTAACTTGTATTCCAGTTGTCTAATTACAAATAATTTTAGGATGAAAAAGATTCTAGGGAGTCAAATGAATGCTGTGTTTACATACTTGCACTCAGTATATTCCTAATTTTGAAGGAGCTTACAATCATAATAGGAGTTAGCCGCTAGAAAGCCTATGTGCAAAGTGGAAAAGTGTTATTGAGAGCAGATATGATGAGGAACAACTGAGCCAACCAAAGATTAAACTGTATTTGGACAGGTTTCATTATATTGCAGGTGTCTTGCTTATTTCTGCATCTCAATAACTGTACATTTGAAAAGCAAATCATTAACTTACGTGTCTGGCTATTACTTGAGGCCTGGAGTCAATATCTGACTTGAAGTTCAATGTTCCCTGACTCAATTGAGACAGCCATTGATGATTATCTTTGATACGCTTGTGAATGGATTTCTGGCTATATGCTGAAGGAGACCTGTGTCTAGAAGATTCAGTAGCCTTCTCAACATGTTTTTCCTTATCTAATGCTATTTGACTCTTTGTAGGCGAACAGCTTTGTCTTTTAGGTGACAGTGAAGTGGATTTTCTGCGACACACTTTACTTTCTTCCTGCAATACAAATACAGTTGAGGATAACGTTACCATTACACTTACTCAACATTTATGAAACGCTATTGCTGTATTTCCAATGGAAGGCCTAAAATCGGGGTAATCCAGTGAAGGTCAGCAAGGGCTAGATCAGTTCCAGATTTTCAGAATAACCCTTTTGATGCATATAGTTGCCAGTGGAAGTGAAGTTTACGTGGATATCCAGAAAATCGTTCCTGGTTCTAGCCATTGCGGAGCAACGTTGGAGACCTCTGACCAAAACGATCACAGTGCTAGACATCCCCTTGGGATAGGATCCTTCTAAACAGTCTCTTAACAGTACAATGCTATCAATGTTCCCAATGAGTATAATATGTTTCTCTAAATGTATACTTACTTGGCCTGCATGTGTGATATACTGTTTGGAATTTCATGTTATAAACGTAGCAAAACATGGTACTCCAGCAGTGTTATCATTCTACCATCTATTGACATGAAGAAGTACACTTTGCACTTACAAAATTGAGTGATAGATGCCTAATGGAGTATGCCATAGGGCACCACATGTTAAACATCTGATCCAGACACATAAGGACACCCAGTGAACAATTCTTGCAGTCTTGTTTTTCTTATTAAATGTAATTTGTTCTAACACCTGTTGGCAACCCACCATCATATCCAGATGGAGTGTCTGCATTCACCTACGGCTGAAGCCACCCAACAGAATCAGGCCCTTATATGAATTTCGTGATTTGTAATCCACAAAGGGTTGGCCTTGATCCCCTTACAGTAGCAATGTTTCCCTATGACACTTTAAAGTTCTTCAGGCAAAGAGATTCCTAAATATTCTCTTACTGGAGAAAGTCAGATTAAATCAGATAATGTTTGGAATAAACGTTGACTTTGCATGTAAAACATACAATAAAATGCAAATTTGATCAGCTAAAAAGGCTCAACCTGTACTAAAAATTGTAGAACAGACGGTCACAAAAGAAGCCGTTTTGAAAGTTCATATTTAATGATAGTCACTACGAGGAAATTTAAATATGAATGAGTAGGGAGTTCTCAATAAACACCGGAGCACACCAGGGACGAGTAACAGCTCCCGTATTGTTCAGTGTGCTCATAAACGATCTGGGGCACATTTAGCACTGTTTGGAATATAGATGCCTCAAAAATAGGAGACAATAAGGTTGCCATACTTCTATTTGTTGAGGACGCGGTGCTACTAACAGATAACCTGATGGATTACTTACTCAAGGGCTTAGAGACTGGGGGAGGGGCTACCGAGGTTAACAGCCTCTAAGCTATTACTAAAAACAACACAAGGTTACCTGGGGTCTTTTTAGGAGATGTGGAGATTTCTTAGGAATTTCCAGTGGCCAGGTAATCACTTACATTAATTCATATGTCAGGTCATTAATAACAATTTAAGGCAAACCCTCACACACTAACCTAGGTGTCATGCATCATCATAGGGTTGCCTTACACTCCCATCAGTCTGATAGGGGGGTGGACGGGCTCATCAGATTGATCAAGAGTTCTTTGGTGGTCATGTTGTGCTTATCTGTCAATGAGGGCAGAGATCAGTGTAATGTTAAAAATCTCTTCCAGTGAAACCTTTCTTCCATATTTTAGTAAGGGATTTTTTACTGTGGGATATTAAAAACAAGGTATATGGGCTCATACGGGTTGTCACAGTTTCCTTGTCCCTGTAGTCAATGTGTTTCAGATATCGCTATGTCCCATAGAGGGTCCAAAGCCTTCCTCAGGATTGAGATCCCTGATAATGCAACTCTCATTCACACTCATGAATTCATATTATAAATATATATATATATTATCTACTGGCGGTCGCCAGTAGATAGTTATAGTTAGGATCGTGTTTCCATAGGAAATCTGAAAATTCTATTTTGAATAACTTTGGCGCCGGTTGACGAATCCTCGCGAAATTTTCAAAACTAATGGGGCGCTCCGCTCAGCTCCTACCCTGAAAGTCTCGGGGTGATTCGTCAAGCGGGGACTGAGAAAAAGGGGGGTCCCAAAACGCGTTTCCCCATGCATTTTCCCATAGGACCTTTAGTCGAAGGTACAGCCCGAACGGCTCAACAGAATTACTTGAAATTTGGCAAAGAGGTAGTCCTCAGGTCAGGGATGTGCCTTTTGCATATATGGAGTCAATCTGTTCAGTAGTTCCTGAGAAAATTGCAGTTAAAAGTACATAAATATCTATAGGCGCGCACCGTGCGCGCACGGTGCGCGCACCCTAACGTGCGCGAGCGCAATTCTGATTGGTGGTTACATGTCAGTCAACATTCGAATCGGTCGAAATCAGGAAGTGTCGGCCGCCATTTTGTGTGTTTAGTGTGTGACAGTAAAAAAGAAAGGTGGAGAACGTGAAAAGGGGGCAGGGTAGAGAGTTCCTGACCCCCTAGCCTTTGTCAGGGGGTCCCTGAAGGACCCCGAAGGGTGAAAAAAACATTTTATTTTTTTTTCAAAAATTCGCAGGGTGCACGCACGGTGAAAAACCTTTAAAAAAAAAAAAAACATTTTAAACTAGCCATTCCATATTACAGGATACAGTCGATCTATAACTATATACATAGGTAGTTTATTGAAAAATAAATATATAAAAAATATAATAATACATACATAACTTAGCATTTAAAAAACCTTACAAATTCACTTAAAAAACCATAGGTTTCACACACGTTATAGTTAGGAATTAGCATTTAAAAAACCTTGCAAATTCACTTAAAAAACCATAGGTTTCACACATGTTATAGTTAGCTGGACATTTCACTCGTAAAAAACCAATGAAATTCCCCCGTTATAGTTAGTTCAGATAACTATGACTCGCGCGACTGCCACTCTATCACAAGGATGATGTCATGAGTGATGCCATTGACCATGTCATGAGTGATGTAATATGTGACGTCATGAGCAGTGGATTGCGGGCGCGCGAGTTATAGTTATCTGAACTAACTATAACGGGGGAATTTCATTGGTTTTTTACGAGTGAAAGGTCCAGCTAACTATAACATGTGTGAAACCTATGGTTTTTTAAGTGAATTTGCAAGGTTTTTTAAATGCTAATCCCTAACTATAATGTGTGTGAAACCTATGGTTTTTTAAGTGAATATATATATATATATATATATATATATATATATATATATATATATATATATATATATATATATATATATATATATATATATTCATGCTCGTGCTTGCCCCCTCCTCGTTAGAAGCACTCGAACACCATCACGAGCTTTCAAGCCACAAACTCATTTATTAGGTATGGAAGTCATCATCTCGCTGATCTCTTTCACAACCAATCACCAGTATTGCCTGACGCGTTTCGAAGTCTTTCTTTTTCAAAGGCTGCTGGTGAAACGAAGCACAGTCCGGCACTGCCTCTTAAATACACGTGATTGTGCGCACTTAATGGGCTGCTCCTGATTAGACTGCGCAGTGTGTCCTGGTAGTTGCAGTGCCAGAGAAAATACGTTCCCTAAAAAGTGCGATAATGGTCCTGCTGACATGTAAAAACCCGCAAATGGGCCTCAACAGATAGACACTTCCTCAATTCTGTGATAGTGCCCCACAATAGGAGGCCGGTAATTACCAACCCCCGTGGCCCCATCCATATGGGGTGGTGCATTCCTGGCGGCTGGGTCACCGCCAATATATTCATGCTCGTGCTTGCACCCTCCTCGTTAGAAGCACTCGAACACCATCATGAGCTTCCAAGACACAAGCTCATTTATTAGGTACGGAAGTCATCATCTCGCTGATCTCTTTCACAGCCGAACACCAGTATTGCCTGACGAGTTTCGAAGTCTTTCTTTTTCAAAGGCTGCTCGTGAAACGAAGCCCAGTCCGGCACTGCCTCTTAAACACACATGATTGCGCGCCCTCAATGGGCTGCTCCTGATCAGACTGCGCAGTGTGTCCTGGTATTTGCAGTGCCAGAGAAAATATGTTCCCTAAAAAGTGCGATAATGGTCCTGCTGACATGTAAAAGCTCGCAAATGGGCCTCAATGGATAGACGCTTCCTCAATCCTGTGATAGTGCCCCACAATAGGAGGCCGGTAATTACCAACCCCCTTGGCCCCCTCCATATGGGGTGGTGAATTCCTGGCGGGTGTGTCACCGACAATATATTCATGCTCGTGCTTGCACCCTACTCGTTAGAAGCACTCGAACACCATCACGAGCTTCCAAGCCACAAGCTCATTGGAGCTTTGATTTACATGCGGCCTCCCAGCCGCGGGAGATGCACCACCCGGAAATTCGGGGCCACGGAGCTCAGTATCACAGAGTCTCAATGTGGAGGCATCCATGGAGGATTGAAAAGCCGGATGTGCAAGTGAAGGCCCATTGGTGGGCTTAAAAGGTCTCAGACAGCGGCACATAACTGAGGTACACACCACAAGACCCACAAACCAACGCGCCACTGAAGAGTGTAATGAGCACAAAACGCGTCAGGCGTGAATCGACAGGCATGCTGTAAACTTGATCCACCCGCCGATCCAGCTTTTACCTCATGAAGGTTGCTGCAGTGGATGTCAGAGTGCGTCTCCACAGGTGGGAACCTTGGAGCTTTGATTTACACGCGGCCTCCCAGCCGCGGGAGATGCACGACCCAGAAATCTGGGGCCACGGAGTCTCAATGTGGAGGCATCCATAGAGGATTGACAAGCCGGATGTGCGAGTGGAGGCCCATTGGTGGGCTTGAAATGTCTCAGACAGCGGCACATAAATGAGGCACACACTACAAGACCAACAAACCAACGCGGACTCATTCGAGTCGCCCATTGGAGGGCTCATATTTCTAATGGGAGGTGTGGTCTCTATGCCAAAATGACTGTCGCACCTCTGAAGAGTGCAATGAGCACGAAATGCGTCAGGCATGAATCGACAGGCATGCTGTAAACTGGATCCGCCCACCGATCCGGCTTTTACCTCATGAAGGTTGCTGCAGTGGATGTCAGAGTGCGTCTCCACAGGTTCGTTGTTTTCTCTCTCTCTCTCTCTTGATTACTACCTACATCCATAACATAAAGGCAGATCACCAGCTCTCTACGGAGCAGGTTGGTGAGATTTGGGCTGATAAAGAAACAGAAAAATCAATTTTTGGGACGTTTCTTGCAATAAAGTTGGGTCACAACATTACATTTTTCAAGGTTTGGGCTGGGCCTTCATTGCATATAGGCCAAGATTTTATTATGTCATGCTTTAATTTTGGTAAGGCTCCAGAGGGGCCACTGAGCAAATGTATACCTGAGGACAGCTTTAGGAAGTGTCTCTGGCTAGGTCACCCGGAGAGCAATTTAAAATGGATGAATCCCACATTAATAAATTACCTAATCACTAAGCAAATTATGAACATATATTGGCAATCCAAACTAGAGGCAGTTCTGAGTTGGGTTTGGGTAGCTCTTTATTATCTGGATCTCTTGCAAGCAAACCCAGTGTGGCTTCAAATTATATCTTGATGAGATAGGGCCCAAAATCCACTGTACATGGCATGTAAAGTTTAGACTTGGGGTTCTTCCTGTGAGGGCATCTACCACAAAACGGTATCAAAAAGAGAACAAAGACAAACTCAGTAACTTCAAATGTTGTGGAATTTAAACAGTCACACACTTTTTTTTTAACATCCTTTTTTGCACAAAACAACTGGTACGCACAAGAAAGAAATGCTAATCTGTTCAGGGCTCAACGTATCTTAACCTACAAGGAAACTACAGAATTGATCCAACAAACACTGCCAGTTGTGGGGAGGGAGCCTAAGGGATGGTGGCTTATCTCACTAAATGGTTGGTCTAGGATAACTGGAAGTACAACCAGAAAAGGTGGCTGGACCAAGACTGTAAATTCAGTGACGGGGGTGGGTGGAGGGGGGGGTGTTACGTTAATGGCTCAGGGGGTGCTATGACAATACCAAAGGAAAGGAGCAATAGTGACTTTCCTGGTCTTCAGTTTGGCACTTAAGATATCCAGAAATTACTATAAACTGAGGTAGGATGAAATCAGGCTGGCAAGTATTGACCTTAGACCTGGGGTCAATAAAGTTAATGGTTTGGCTGTACATGTACCAATTGGTCAGAACAAGTCGACCTGTTTGACAAACAGCCTATCATTCCAGAGAGGAAAACAACCAGAAGTTCTGAGGAAACGAACAGCTGGAACCAAATGTGACACCCAAGGGGCAGGGAATTTGGGTTTCCTCTGAGAACACTTGGCACATTTCCTTACTCTCTAGAATTTGTTGCAAGATGGAGCAATGTAGTCTTTTGTAGTTCTGGGGAGTCAGGCTTCTACTTTCTTTGTGACATGGTCACTAGCTCATTGGCTTTCTCCTTCTCAACAACCTCCTTCACGGAGTTTGATCAAGTCACAACAGCATGGGAGGAGGAGATGTCAGGAACTGTCGGGCATCGTAACACTGGGACTGTAACAGAGGGAACCCACAGGAGGGGCATGGATCTACTCCTCAGTCTAATCCTTAAAAGTCACTGAAGTGAACTGAGATGGAGTCCCCTAACGTGTGCCCTGGGTAGATGACATGCTCAAACACTTGATTCAACTAGTCAGTAACACTTCCCCTAGAAGGGGAGACCAGATTGATCCAGTTCAGCAACTGCATGGCAAAGACATCTCTGCAGTAGGTAAGGGGCTGGTTGAACACTCTGCTCCCAGACACTTGGTACTCCACTGATGGATCTGGATTTGGCTGAAACAAGAAAGAAAGACGGTCAGACTTGCCGGTGCATGTGACCCCTACATGGGAAGAGAATGGCCTTTGGATGAGCCCTTGTACTTACCACGACTAGGTGGAATAGGAAACGCATCCCCTTTAGTGCCCAACTCCTTCCCTAAATTTATTTAGATTGGTGTTGGAGTAGTAAATGTGATCCCTTTAGTGTCCAACACCGTCACCAAAATGGTTTTGACTGGAGTTAGAACAGTAAGTGTGACTCCTTTAGTCTCTACCACCTTCTCCAAATTAATTTTGATTCCAGTTGGAATAGTAAATGTGACCTCTTCAGTGTCCAACACCTTCCCCAAAATGGTTTAGGTGGGAGTGGGAATAGTAAATGTGACCCCTTTAGGTGTCCAATGCCTGCTCCAAATTGGGTTTGATTGGAGATTAAAATGAAATTGTAAATGTGGCCCCCCCTTTAGTGTCCAAAACCTTCTTAAAATGGTTTCAATTGGAGTAGGAATAGTAAGTGTGACCCCCTTTAGTATCCAACACCTTCTTCCAAATGGTTTAGATTGGAGTGGGAATAGTAAGTATGATCCCATTTAGTGTCCAATGCCTTTCCCATATTGATTTAGATTGAAGTTGGATTAGTAAGTGTGACCCCTTTACATTCAACCAACACTTTTACCGTAATATGTTATATTACAGTGCGAGTAGTAGATGTAAAGTTTTTAGTTCTCAACATTTCCCCCCAAATTCTTGTTTTCTAAAGTCAATATTATGTTATTTATATTAAAATGTATTTATATTTTTTATATTTAATTTATATGTTTACATTTATTTAAACACATACATACCTTTCTTTAAGATCTAATATAAAACTTTTGTTATGATTTTGGTACAAAATGTATTAGATTTTTTTTTAATCAAAAATAACAAACGTAATGTCTTTCTTTAACATTTTAAACATATTTATGTTTTTAACTATTTTAAAAAAAATTACATAATTATTTTTCACATATACATTTGTTACATGTTTTTGTTTATACAGGTTTTATATACTTTTTTTTAGAATATAATGAATAGTCCCATATTATATGAATATTAATTTTTCATAATCTAGTTTGATGATATATTTATGTTTAGCTTAATTTTGTTTATTGTACAATATAAATGAGATTTTTATTTTATTTCATAAAATTTTGGGCAATTGTACTGATATTATTGTAGTCAATATTGTGTTTTTTGATATTTTGGTTATTTTATATACTTATTTAAAGGCAACAATATTTTTGTTTCAGATATTTGTGTTTTCGATATTGTTAAAAAGCTATATTTGATAAGAGTGATATTTTGGTCATCAATACTTGTGTTTTTGTTAATTACATATTGGATGGCGATATTTTCATAACCACTATGTTTTAGCTATATTTTTGAGTTGATATTGTTTTCCACAATGATATTGAATGATCCAAAATGACATATCCAATTGCCATAATTCTCTGTTATTACACCCATCGCCCCTGATATTTGGCAAAGGGGATTCAGCTCAATGATCTAGTGAAGCCCCTTTGTGTAACCTTCTCTCAAGGAAGATGTTCAGATAAGGAACAGCTTTGTCACTGCTCAGCCGTTTCAGAAATGGAGATACTGAGGCATTCTCTTGAAGACATGCCTTATGCTCCACCTTGTGCCCAGACACCTGACTCATATGCTTAACAGCTTCCCAAATTTGAGTATAGATCTATTTGGCATTAGATAGCTGCTTTTGGAGAAGCACTGTTTGGTCAATTCATTACATTGAAGTGCAAAAGCATTGGAGCCTTCTGAATCTTCTAACAGGCCCTTACACCACACAACATATAGCTCTCCAGAATACAAGAACCTAAGACCCTGAATCTATACCAACAAATCCCCAAAAGAGCTGCTTTTTTCATCTACAAACCTTGTCTCACGGAATTGGCGGCAGCTCCACCCAGGCACATCTTTCAAGTGCCAATTAACTTAAATTCCTAAAACTCTGCCCCATAAAGTGCCTGTGATATTACTTTCTCTCTAAGTGACCTTAAATTGGAGTGAAGGAGAGGCCTCCAAAACAGTTAACTAACTGATGAAGCCATTAAAGGAAAGTGTATTGACTGTTATTGCAACAATATGTTCATCCCACTTCAAGCTATACAAACATAAGAGGCTTAGGTATTTTTACTGGGATATCTGTGCAAGCTTGGATCCGCCTACTCACAATCTGAGTTCAAAATAATTACGTGAAAAAGTCAAAGTCTTTGGTTTATCAGTGAAGATGAGCAGCTTGTTTAAAATCCAATACTTGTGAAGGATAACCAATTTACACAGAAAGCCAAAGGGGCATGTAGAAAGGGGAGTAATTCTTTTTGAAATCATTTCTTTTAAAAATTGTGTACCTTATGTCACAACCACAAACTAAATGCCATTCAAAGAAAGGAAAAGGAGAGTGGAGGAGTCATCTTTTTTCTTCCTGAAGTGGCCAATACAATGTAACTTTGCTATGCAAGCTAGCAGCAAAAAAGACTGGGCTAACATTATTCTGCTTAAGTTTTGTTGTTTATGGATGTCACTAAAATATTGTTTGTTCTTCCTTATGCTTTATTCAGTTTGTTGGTCTTTGATCTAAAGATACAGGGTTTAGAAGCATGTTTAGGTCTTGTTTAATTATTTTATAAACCACAGAGAATCAGGAAATGTCAAAATTATACTTGATATTTTGGCTGCGTTTGATTCTTTCACTGATAGGTAAAATGGCTGGTTTCATAAGAATCTTTCCCAATATGTACTATCACATTTACCCACAGAGAATGGGTAAAACCCTTGATACATCAGCCCCCAGTTTCTAGTGAGTCAGTATTGATAGTAGGTGAATTGCCAACACCTCAGGCTTTAAACATTTAATGCAAGGTATAGTGACTAGTATATGTGAAAAGAGTGCTATCACAAAGCATCTGGGATATTGGTAAAAACATGACACCAGACTTTTGGAAAACATGGAACTCAATTTCACTTGGAATGCTGCTGCAAAAAAGGTTCTTTCCAAGTTCAACAAAGATTGGAGTGATATTGTTTGTATTTGCAGTGATTCAGCTACATTTAGGAAAAATTTGTGTGATGGCCTGTCAAACTCAATACCTGAGCTGAAGTGCTTCGCTGTAAGAGATCCTTGCCACTTGTTAGATGGTATGCTGAAAGCATTTTTACAGTCTTCAGTTAATGAAGAATGCATTTGACTTTTTAGTCCATTCTGATGCACGGTTTTGTTATGTGCGGGAACTAAAACGCAAATATTTCTCATTTTGTGCTTTGTGTGGCATCAAAGAAAGAGTCATCCCAACTGTGTCACTTAGCTGATGGTTCTCAGTACAAGGGGCTGTGAATACTATCTTATCCATTTGTTAACCGTTTACAGAACGTTTGCTGAGTAATGATGCCAAAGGCAAGAAATGTGAGGATCTTTAGTCGCATATTGATAGTGATGTGAAAGAAAATACACTCTACTGCATGCTTAGATTTTTACAAGAAAACATAACTGCTGTAGTGGACATAATAAAAACACTGGAGTCTGCCAACACCCTTTCCTGACAAGTGTTCAGCATAATTAGTGTAGATGTGAAACATCTCCTTGAGAGTGGACCTCATATACACTGTACATACAAGGTCTATATACTATGCACTATCAGTGCAGAAAGCAAGCAATAATAAAAGCAAAATGTTCCATAAACACCGGAAAAACACTGTTTCTGTTGTTTTTAATGGTGCGAAAATGTGTAACCACTGATAACCACTGTTTTCTTAAGGTATTAAAATCACTTGAAAACACTGAAAAAACCCCACCAGAATTTACCAAAAATAGAAACTGAAAACAGGAAAGCCTACTTATGTGTGTACATTAAGCAATGATTTAAGTATGTTTGCTCTAAAATCTAGGTATTGAATGTGAGATTTTGGTGCCGATTACAATGTGGCTCTGAAGGCTCCGACCAATGATCGGAGTCTTCCGAGCCGCTTCGTAATGGGCCAGTCGGATTCCTTTCCGGCCACCTTATTTTGATGAAGGCGGTGGGAAAGGAATTCGACCAGTCATTCCGGCTGGCTTCCGACGGGCTCAGAGAGCCCGTCTGCCAGTCGGAATGCTGCAAGTAATCTCAAGGGTGGATCTTTCCGCCCTTAAGATTACAATGACTGTTTCCGACAGGGTTTCCATGCCGGTCTGTCTGACATGGAAACAATGTCAGAAAGCGTCTTTGGGGGGGCCACAGCAAGGCCCTCTTGGGTGCACGGCCTCTAGTTGGAGGCCCGAGGGGGCACCTATGGTGCTTCCCGTTGATCCCTGCATGGGGTGCAGGGAAAAACCCCATCTCGCATTTTACTATGGGAGCATGCATTACGGCCGGAATGCATGCTTCCATAGTAAAATATAAGAATGTGACCAAACAGTGTTCGGTCGCATCCTCATGGGGCAGTCGGGACCTCCGACCACGTGTCGGTCGGTCCCATGTCCGATGAGGTGTCAGGTGGAAGTGATTCCGCCTGAAATCATAATATCAAACTTTGTGCTTACGTGTTGTTAATGATAACTGTAAAAAGTTTCAAGAAAATGAAGAGTCTTAGTTTTTTCCAAGAACTTAGCATGTTAGTTGTTGACATTTTGAGAAATAAACAGTGTTGTCTTAGGACGGTATATGTGGACAGTGTGTTAATACTTCACCATTTACTTTGACAAGAGACTGATTAATGACATAAATACATCAACCACACTAGAAGCTCAGGAAAATTAAGTTACCTAGTCTATCCTGCACCTGTTTACCCTGACATCTTTTCTGTACCCCCACCCTGGCTACCTGGATGTGGGCTTATATCACGGTCAAGGTTTATATGTAAGCCCCATCTTATGAACAGGCAACAGGCTATAAAAACCTTGCACACAACTTCTGGAGAGTACACCAGCTAGGTTAAGATATCTAAATTGCTACTTGGGGGCACCAGAAGTACATTTAATAATGGCGCATGTGTGCCCTATTTTACCTCTGTTGAGGGAGTGTGATTTGACATCTGTAGGGCCTGAGGAGATGTGGAGAGAGAGCATACCCGGCATCACATGCAATAAATATATGACAAGTTTTTAAATGGGTCTCTATGTTACAAGTAATACATCATGCCTACTAACATGCAGTGGATGTGAGGGTAATGTGTGTGTATTGTGTTGTTGTAATGATAGAATATATCAGGGATACCATCCCCAAATGCACATGTAGGCCCTATGTGAGGTGTTATTCCTCACCAATTGCCATATATCACCGAAATCCCCAGAAACTAAGCGACATGCAAGAGGTGACTGTTAGAAGACGTGGCTATCGTGTGCACATAAAGAAAAGGCAGCATACTCGAGTGAAGCAGCTCGTGGTATCGCAAATAGAGAGCACATTAATGGAGTGCCTGCAGTGTGTGTTATGGTAAAGATGTACTGTGTGGTAAGGGGGCTAACGTGCCACATAGGTGCACTCAGTGACATCTACCCCATAAGGGAAGTGGGCAAATGCTCATCATTTCCTTGCCACCCTTTGGCTTTCTGCAAGTGAGTGTGGCATGGTGATAAAATGGTGCACTCTTCTGTTGATGCATGTTAGTACCTGATGCAAGAATTGAGCTTGTGAGATAAGAGGATGTCTGAACTGACACACTGGAAAGATCCAGAGGCCATGAAATGGAATGCAGATAGTATTTTGAGGTGAGTAGCTGTATCAGGCAATTACAGGTTACTTAGTCATGCCAAGCATGTAGTTCCTTTACCGAAAAACCCTCTCTTTCTTCCTCCTGCTATTGCCCCATCAGGGTAGAGATATCTATGTCTTAAAGTATAGGGAACTAATCCTTATACTTTAACATTACTTTAGGGAAAAGTGAAAAGTTTTATTAAATTGCTTAACTGGTAAATCTGCAAATGTAAAGGCTGCTTGGGAGCCACCACAAGCATTCATTGATGGAGTGACTTGAAGCTTCCTGATGGTAAAGACATTTTCTTTTGAGAGGTACTGTAAGGGTGTTACAAACTGGGCTGTGGAGTGCATGCTTTTAATGGACAGTCATACAAATGTTCGCACTAGGCATAATCTACATATTACTGAAATCTATACATTGGAAGCACTTTTACTTTAAGCTAAATGTATATGCGCATTTTGTGGCAGCCTATAATATACTGTGCAATGCATGTTTAAAATAATGCCTTACACATTCACAGTGCTTTCAGGGAACTGGCAGCACTTAAATACACAAGTCACTTCTCCCTACTGCACCAAACAGGATTCAATTCTATTGGTTTCTGGTTGCACACAGACGTCCCTAGCAATCACATTAACCAATAGAGATTTCAATACATAAAATAGTGCATTTTCCACTGATTAGTTTAACTTTAATTTATTTTTAATATGTGCGTTATTTTATATGTAGTTACTTGATGGTGAAATAGTAACAGAATAGTTATAGAATATTTTGTTCTTTTTAGCCACGCCTTTGATTCTGCTTCCACGCTTACTGACCCCATCCCCAATGCAGTATCCATATGGTTTTTAAGACACTTTGACAGCTGCAATGAATAGCTATGTAATGTCTGAAATAGTCAGTGATATTAGAATTTGGTGTCCTGCCTTTCCTTCATTTTGTACCTTCATCTTTTTTAGATATTGTGTCATATTAACCTTTTGATTCTTATTTATTTAGCACAGTGCACTAGTCATCTTCCAGAATTGTACAAAAACACCGTCTTCTGGTTTTAAAAGAGATTGAGAAAAATAAATTAACCTAGTCAGTCGCTTAAGTGCACGATGTCTGACAGGGAAGCCTGGGTTCAAATCCTCGATTCAAGTCAAGTTACTTCATGTGTCTAATTTACTCGATAGTGACATATGAGAGCACTTTCATGTAATTCAGTTTAAAATGGACTATGTACAAATATTCTAAATGTACTTTGGCACTTAGGGATGAGCCAAATCACTGGTTCGGTACCTTGGCTTGACTGCAGAACCATTTTAAGACATGGACAGAGTGGGCAATTGCCCAGGGCGCAACCTCCCAAGGGATCTGGAACTCCTCACCCTTCACAAGCATGACCAGCTCTATTGCGCAAGAAGAGTTTGCCAGGGTGCGTGGGTGCTGCTTGTTCAACCACTTGACAGTGCCTCTTCTGTTTCTCTCCTCTGCTGAGACAACTCCCCATGTATGCAATACTTTATGATAATCATGGCGAGCCCATCTTGTCTGATTTTAGGAATTGTACCAGCTTGTTCTTCTCTTCCTTATTTGTCAAGCTCTTAGCAACAATTAGTTGTTGTGGATCTCCCATCTGATCTAAATTTCATCCTCCTCTTTCATCGGTAGTCCGGGCTCCCAGTTCTGAGATGAATGTAGAGTCCAGGATGCACACTCTAGTGCTACGAGACTACAGCCAAGTTGTGGGTACCTCACATCCTGGCATTAGGTGTAAGACTGTTGCCAACACCATCTGCTCTGCCTCATTAATTATTTTTAAGTTTGAAATCCACTGGAGATTGAGGTAAACTAGATGTTTTTGTTCAACTTGTCCAAATTAGCAGAAGGTCACTCACCTTAATGTTTAGAAACATAATCAGAATGTTGCTGTTGCTTTCTCTCCAAGAAAGAGTAGGTACATTTGGGGAGGGGTGATGGCTTGACACCAAGCTCAAGGGCATTAATTTACTAATGATCAAGGACATAATTTGCCACCTGTATAGCATACTTAGAGGCAACCATAAAAAGGCCATAGTTAATAAATAGTGTGATGTACAAAAACAGTAAATGAATTCAGTGATAAAGTAGTGGGGTACGGCCTCCCCTTGGATGTGTCCGTAAAACTGACCTTTCGTCCTGTATTTTGACGCTTTTTCCTGAATTTTGACCCTTTGTCCTTTTTTTTTTTTTTATGGTCATGTCCAGAATATGCCTCCATGTCAGGTTGTCACTTTAGTAGAAAATGAAAACTGACCATCTTCGCCTTTTAGACTTATTATGCCAGAAGGTTAATCAGTGTAATGCTCAGCATCAGAAAAGATAATCAGTGAAGAAAAGAAAAAGAATAATCATTTGTGTCAAAGACTGGTAACAAATTTGCATGATGGACTTCTCCTACCCAATGCACGCAGAGTCTACTCACAAGTGTACCGCTCGGACAGGCTTATTAATGAGCTGGGATTGGTTTCGTCATGGGTCAATAAAACTAGTGCCTCTCACAATAGGAGAATCACCAGGAACTGTCATCATCCTACCAGCACACATCCCTAATTACCCACAATTGCTTGAGGAGGTCAAATTATAGTGTAAGCCCAGTAGTATGTTCACTACTAGAACGGCTTGTGTACTGCTTGTTATAATTTTGTGTTCAGTGTTAAATGGCTGTGCTGTGTTATATCCACTCCAGAAGCTACACTGGCTTAAGATGGTAGACAAGTCCAGCACACCAACACAGATAACTACCAAGGATCGCTGTCAAAATAAAGTGAGAATCTTTGGTGCAGCGCTTACAACCATCATACCTGCTAGCCCCTAGTCCTTCCGGTCATGTTTTGCACTAAACAACCTACTCATTATCAGGTACACTAAGAATCTTTTTTAAAAGGTGAAGCCATGTACTGGAATCTTGTACCCTGCATTATGTGTTATTTATGGCTAGCTTTCTTTTACCGAATAAGAGAACAGTTCGCTCTACCCGCCTAGTCACCTGGAAAATGTCCTCAATCAAACAGGACTGCAACGATCAGCACCAGCAAAGAACAAATGCGACGCTCATCACAAAACCACTCACTGTGTGCACAAGAAGGCAGAACATTAGTCGTTCTCTACAGCTGACTGACTGTGGGTGTTTCTGTTTGAATACCCGCAAGCTTTTGAAAATGTATGAGTCGTGAGTGCCATTAAAGGTAGCCACTGCTAGCCCTATGTTGCTGCTTTCAAGCCCTTCGATAGGACCAATCTTGTTGCCTCTCTTTAACAAGGAAATATGTATCGTACTTGTTCTAGTTCTAGTAGCCATGCGAGTGTCGGTCATCAATCAATGTTTATTTAACACGCAGCAAGCTCAACTTTTCAATAAGGTAAGAAGGCCTACCTCACCTCATCATGGTCACAGGTGCTATGTCATTTCTTTCGGTGTCATCTGGGAGTTAATTGACAATTAATGTCATTTCTGGGGCTACATAAGCGGGTAACTTGCCAAGAGCAGGGAGTGTACAATAAATCTTTAAAACACCCCGACCCGTGCCCTGCTTAAAGGTGTTGCTACTACGCGCGTTTCGACAAAAGGCCTTCACCAGGAAGCCGTCCAGAAGGATATCTGAGTGGAATCACTGATGTTACCAATTATGGCTCAATTCCACGTTGGGGTCACACATGAAGTCAAGCCAAAATATGAGGACAAGAGCACGCAGCGCAGAAAGAATGTTAGCCAGTGCCTGTGGGTGCACGACTTGGATCAACTGGATGGCTTGTTTATTAATAGAGCAAACGCAAGGAGATGATGGACGGTGCGCTGAAACTTTTCAAACACTCACCGCCAATCACAGATCCGGGTTGAATCGTTATTTCACTCACTTCGCCACCCCAGTTCAGACACAGCTATATGCAAATCAGTCTTGACCCTGTGCCTTATGGAAATAGACCAGCCTGAACTGCCAAGCCATGTCTTCCCTGGACCGGAAACAAGCATCCTAGGACTGGTTTCAGGCTAACAGCCCTCATCAGTCAGGGTTGCTTGAAGCCAGTGGCAAAGTGAGCAAGGGACCCACGTCTGGGCATACCCTGCCAACTTAGGGCAAACAAGGGGATGATGGACAGAGCGCTGAAACCTTTTAGACACTCACCCCCAGTCACAGATCTGGGTTGAATCCATCATCGTTCTTTAGCTCACTTGTTTATTAATAAGTCAGTGTGAAAAAAAGAGGCCGCAGAAACAAAAGTACTAGTTTAATAAGTAAGAATAGGCACTTCCTGGAGTGGATAAGGCCTCAACGAGGAGGGATTTTTCGTATTTGGGGTGAAACACGGGGTCAAATTCAACAATAAGTTTCGGCATTCAGCCTTACAACTCGAACAGGAGCAATCCTGGTAGGTGGTCCAGCGGCATGGCAGCACTCCCGCCTCCTAGTACAATATTGTATGGTGATTATCCACCTATGAATCAATACCATTCTATATAGGGGATTCAATGTCTAGTGGTTAATATTATGTTCAGCTGTTAGCAATTTAATTATATATTTTCTTGGTGCTACAGCAAGTATCCTAAAAATGCTGCAGCTTCTTGATACACCCTTTTTCCTAACAAATGTAAACTCAATGTTGTCCTTTTCCCCAGTCCTCACGTATATTCACATCTGCGCCAACAGCAAGTATGTAAGATTAGCAGTGAGCTCTGGTTCACTCCAACAGAAGCGTCTTACAGTACGAGAGCCGCACAATAGCAAACACATGTGCATCATGTGCGTGAGGGAGAGTGGCGCGAGTGTGCACGTGCATGTGTTCAGGCAAGAGTTAATTGCAGACGTCAGATCGGCGCCACATCCCTTCTCTTGCTGAACCTTACAGAAGTTCACACAAAAAAAGAAGATGGTGTGATAATGGGTGGGAATATGAGTGTATGGTAGGTAGCCATTACTGTGTGCACCTGTATCAACCCTCTCTACTTCCTCCTCTCTAACAACAGCCACTCATGTCTTACCTTCCTCAGCTTGCTTGGAGTCTAATACACAGCCCTTCAAAGGACTGAGGTAAAAGAGAGTTGCTGCACCTCTCTGTCCTAAGCCTTGGACAGCGCTCGCATCATGCAGTGTGGCTGAGCAGACCCTGACGGACTATATTGGCTTCTCCACCAAGTCTCTTCCATCTTCAAGACCAGCTGCAAGTCCATTAGAAATGTCACCCCTCAGGGGCGTGGCTTATGTGCCTAAACAAGATGCAACAATTTTCTGAGCTCCGTATTTCACGGAGATAACGAAGATAATTTCAGCCGTGTCGAGACCTCTTTTACTGCTTGCTCAGCTGGTTTCATGCCTGGGAATGTAACGGCACACCATTGAATCGGCAGGTGAGCTCACGAACCCGCTCTTTCTGTGACTTTGCTGCGACGGTGTTTTCATCTCATATGCGAGCGGCTGCCATTTTGCTAGCACGCTGCTCGTAATACTTCTCGTGAGAAAACCACAGACGCTGAAAGAGTCCATGCCGCCTACTTGTTAATTGTGACCAATAATGAGCAAAACTAGAGAAGTGCACATCAGCAAAACCGTCACAGGCTCAATGAAGAACTTGTTGCTGCGATCAGAAATGCATGGAGTTGCTGGGGTTATTCAAGCACTCGTCTACACACGTTCTTTTGTATTGAACATTAAATGAGGTCAAAATGTGTATAATTCATCTGTTCTCTCGTAGAATACAATAAGAGAGAGCTCAAACATGTAACTGTAAACCGAGCCGCTCTTCCTCCTGCACACAGCGGATGGCAGCGGAATGACACCAAGGGGTATGCAGGAGATGCCTCTTGGCAAGGTAAAGAGGCATTTCTGAGACCTCAGAGCGAGCATTTATTTTAAGCTTCTCAGACCATTTGTTAGAAAAACAGAAAATGGGCATGAGTCTGATGAGATTTGGCCTCTGTTTAAGTTAAGTACTTTAGTTTCACTCTCCCTCGCTGTGGATTACCAGGAGCAAAAGGGCAATGCATAGGGAGTGACTTGTGCGCCTAAACAAGATAGCAGTGATTTGGTGAGCTCCGTATTTCAGAGATAACGAAGATAATTTCAGCCGCGTCGAGATCTCTTTTACCGCACCCTAAGCTGGTTTCATGCCTAGGAATGTAACGGCACACTATTGAATCAGCAGGTGAGCTCACGGACCAGCTCTTTCTGTGACTTTGACGTAACAATGTTTTCCTCTCACATGCAAGCGGCTGCCATTTTGCTAGCGCACCACTCGTAATACTTCTTCTCAAGTTCTTCATGCTGCAAACAACGCTTGGTGCGCTCATTTCCAACTTTCTTCATCAACCATTTCCTCTATGGGAGCTAACATAAATTTCTATATTCTCACCTGAATGTCCTTACGAGACAACACAAGTAGGTTGACCTCTTCAGAAGATACTTCTTGCTGCGCAAATGCCATAATTTTACTGATAATAAGAATTATTTACACAACTTTGCAGATGTTCCTGGAACACCTTTCATAGTGTAAGCAGCAGTGCCTGTCCGCTGTATAATAAACATGGGAGGTCAAAACTCCAAGCTTTCCATTTGCCTATGATGGTCAACTGAAATGTCAGTGTTCTCTATGAAAGAAGCACCATTTTGCTGAAGTACTGCCCATACTGCTTCTCCTTTCTATCTAAGGTGGCAACCAGTACATGAGTTTTCTGGAAAGCAGTATACATATTATATTTTTGTCACATTTTTTCGTCATGACGGCACTACTGTTTCAATCCCACTCTTTCCTTCATGTGCTCGAGTCTGAAGGATTGTGAATGCGATCTTACCAAGTTTTTGAAGCAATATTTTGAGGGTCATCCTTCAACTTATCTACTTATGGACTTGCAAGCCGGTGGAACTTCCTACAATCTTCTGCTTTATTGCCC
Organism: Triturus cristatus; assembly: GCF_964204655.1. Classification (NCBI taxonomy): domain Eukaryota; kingdom Metazoa; phylum Chordata; class Amphibia; order Caudata; family Salamandridae; genus Triturus; species Triturus cristatus. The sequence continues at coordinate 843,951,050 of NC_140581.1, read as the reverse complement.
AAGAAGTTGTGTCACACGCTCGCCACAGATAACTGATTGGCTCTCATTACTATAGTGTGTGTATCACTGCATAAATATATTGAACCTTTGTCTTATTCATCACCTATTGCATGGGTAGGCTTACCACTATTAAAAAATTACCTCATCGACAGGTACATATCATCAAGATGGCTAGTGACTCTCTTTACCTCACAAAAGCGTCTTCATCCAGCACCAAACCCAAAAAAGTCAAAAATGATCCTCCATCTCCAGTCCAGTCATTTCTAACCCAGTCCTGGATTCTATTCTTGATGAACTTCGTGCACTAAAACCGTGCATGAACACTACTAATGAAAAATTACAACAGATTGAAGACTGATGGATCAATATGGAAGGATAAATATTTGAAATGGAACAGCGTATGGGTCAATTGCAGGACATTGCCACTAAGGTACCTTTGCTGGAACAAGAAATTCATAAACTTAAAATTCATACTGAAGATATCGAAAATCGCAACAGGAGGAACAATCTTCGACTTTATGGTTTGCCTGAAAATGTTGAAGGTACTGATCTTCTTTCCTTCCTAAATAAATTTCTGCCTGATCTTCTCAATATTCAGTCTTCTACTCCTCTTAATATCCAGCAGGCACATCGTCCTAGTGGTCTTCAACCTCAATCTACTAGACCACGTGGTATTATAATGCTCTTCTTAGAGTTTACTGACCTGATGCGTGTATTAAAATCTGCCAGAGTGAAACGTCATCTTACCTGGTCTGGCCATAACATTTTTATCGTGCAGGATCTCTTCAACGCAACTAATGCTAGACGTGAAGAATTCCTAGCACTTCGTCCTCAACTAAGATCTATGAACATTCATTATGGTATATTACATCCTTGTTTATGAAAAATTACTTACGATGGCATCTCCCACTTGTTTGAAGACCGGTCTAAACTAAAAATGTTTTTGCAAACCATCATTAGGATACCTATGGACACTAATACTCATTGTCCTTAAACTGTTTAATTGTTATTGCTTCCTGTTTTCTTGTTTCCGGTTGTAACCTCCAACTTTTACTTTTCAATATGAGATATGCGGCCTGAATTTCTTCATTCTTTATCCTTTTAATTTGCTATTTCTCTCTCTGTTGCTCTTTTTGTTTCTGGGTGCTTACATACCCGGTTCATGTTTCTTACTCTTTTTACTTCAGATCTGGCTTTATGTCCTTAATCGGGCCCTTTTTTTCTTTATCTCCTTTATTCTTATTTCATTCTCTCTTTTCCTATACTCTCCTTTTCATTCTTTTGTTCTTTTTCTAGTCCCCTTCTCCTTTTTCTATATTCGAGTGCCTATTTGTTTTACCCTTTTATGTTTACATGAATTTTATCATGTTACCTGATTTTTTATGACTGGTGTCTTTGTTTTAACTGTTGTCTTTGCAGTTTGTCATCATTGTGCCTGTACCCTTATTTCTAAACACCAACATGTTTAATGTTGTACCGTGGAACGTCCATGGTTCGGTCATCCTGTTAAGTGTCAAAAGGTAATTTCTCATTTATCAAAACTTAATAGTCAGATTGCCCTTTTCCAAGAAACCCACTGTAATCACGTTGAATCACTCAAACTCAAACGTCAATGGGTGGGTCAGGTTGTTTTTTCTCCAGCTGTCAACCGTAAGGGTGGTGTTTCCATCCTATGTCATAAATCTCAAAAACTACAAATTTTGTCAACTGAATGTGATACAAGTGGACGATGGGTAATACTTAATGCTTTGATCTTTAATAAACTGATTACCTTCTTTAATATCACTAGGCCAGTTAAATCTGATCCGGATCTTTGGCATACTATCAAATTCAAATTATCTTCCATTACTAATCCTAATATTATTGTTGCGGGGGATTTTAACAATTGGTTGGATCCTTTTTCTGGTAGAAAATCAAATTGTAAATTTAAACCAGATAAATCACATCAAGCATTTCAATCTGCTATTGCCTCTCGCCCCCTCTATCACGCATCACACCACGTCTCGCATTGATTACATTTTGATTTCAAAACCTTTACTCCCTTCCCTCCAATCTTCTGAAATTGGTTCCATTTTTATTTCTGATCATGCCCCTGTTTCAGTCTCCTTTGATTTGTCCCTTGTCTCCCCTAAACATGCTAATTGGAGAGTTAACAATTCTTTATTATCTGACCAAACTTATATCTTAGAAGCTACCTCCTTTATAAATGATTTTTTTCAGTTCAACAAATCAAATGATACCTTTGTTCACAATAATTGGGATGCTTTTAAAGCCTCCTTTAGAGCCTTTACTATTTCTTACACTGCCAGAAAGAAAACGTTATTAAATTCCCAATACCTCTCCACCCTTCAACATATTAAGACTCTTGAACACTTCAATTACACCTCTAAATCCCCTGTTCATCTCCGAGACCTTATTAAGGCTAAATCTGACTTGAAAAAATTAGCCACAGTTGATGCTTGTAACATCCTACTTAAAATAAAATCCAAATACCACGGGAGACAGAACAAAGCTGGCAGAATGCTGGCCAATTATCTAAAAGGCAAATCAGAAAAGAAAACTATTGGACCTATTCGTAATGTCCTTACTAATACTTTATTACACTCCGACTTAGACATTGTTAATGCTTTCCAGTCCTACTATCACTCACTATATATGGAAGACACCCATCCTCCTGAACATGATATTAAGACATTCTTTGATGGTCTCCCCTCTCTCCATACTGGATGATATGGCTCTCCTTGAAAAAGATATAGCTCTTCAAAAGATTTTGGATGCCCTTAAATCTCTGAAGCGGTATAAAGCTACTGGTCCCGATGGTTTTTCCAACAAACTCACCTCTTTCTTTTTCATCTACCTTTGTTCCACACTCACTTCAGCTTTTCACTTCTTTTCTATCTAACTCCAAACCTGACGGCTCCTTCCTTGATGCTCTTATTGTGATTATTTCTAAACCTGCTAAAGATCATTCCCTTTCTCAAAATTACCGCCCAATATCATTAATCAATTATGATTGCAAAATGTTTGCAAAAATCCTTGCCTCTAGGCTAGATGATATACCTTTACTTATTAAACCTAATCAATCTGGTTTCATAAAAGGTAGGCTTACTTCAAATAATGCTAGGATGTTTTCCAATACCCTTGCATTGGGAAAGGGATATCCTGATCCTCTGGCTGCATTATCCCTTGACGCTGAAAAAGTGTTTTATCGTATAAATTGGCAATTTATGTTTAAAACTCTACACTGGTTTGGTTTCGGCCCCAAATTCATTTAGTTAATCAAACTATTGTATTCAGAACCACGTGCTTGTGTCTCTGCTAATGGTTTTTTATCCCCTTAATTTAATTTGCACAGAGGCACCAGACAAGGCTGTCCCCTCTCTCCTCTTTTTTCTTTTATGTCTCAAGCCCTTTCTTGAAAACATCCGTCGTAACCCCTTGATAACTGGCTTCCATTACAATTCCCATGAAACTAAACTATCTGCCTATGCACATGATATTCTGATCTACCTCTCCAAACCCTTAACCTCCCCGTCTCCCTTCTTACAAGAGATTGATTTATACTCTAAAATATCTGGCTGCAAATTGAATTTCTCTAAAACTGAGATTTTACCCTTAAATTCTTCATGCTATCAATTCATGTTTTCTGACACTAACTTTAAATGGCGCCCATCTAAAATTAAATACTTAGGTGTTTGTTTTTCTCCTATCATTCCTCAAACTCTTGCTCACATTTCTCAGCATTAAAACTTAAGATGCAATAATCTCTCTCTTATTGGTCTCCCCTCCATTTATCCTGGTGGGGTAGACTAGATACCATCAAAATCATGATTGTACCGCTCATTTTATTCTTGCTTTCTATGTTACCTTTTTGAAAACTCTGATTACTATTTTAACACAATTAATTCTCTTTGCATTAAATTTCTCTCGAATAACATGCCTGCCCGTATTGCTCTATCTAAATTGTTTAGACTAAAAAATGAGGGGGGTGTTCGATTTCCTAGCTTTAAATTTTATCATACTGCTTTCCTAATCAGACAAGCTTATGCATTAAACAGGCAATATCAAGACACACCGATACCTAGCTGGATCAATATGAACACAAAAGAAAGAGGGCAGAGGCTATAGAAATCCGCACCCAACAAATGACAGGTGTCTTTGAGTCCACACGATAGCGCAACGAACCAAGGAGTACTCCCCTCTATACTCCTTATTTAGGAACAAGTCCTATCATAAGCACAAGATACACAAAGGGTTCAGCGCTATATAATGTACATTTGTTATTCCAGGTTCATGTTTCCAATCAAAGAATAAAATATTCAAGAGTCTTCATTTCTTGATAAAATAAATTTCTTCTTTATTTTTCTTTAAAATGTTTTCTTTATTTTCAAGAAGCCAGAGATCATAGCCAACGCGTTTCGTCTCACATCGAGACTTCTTCAGGGCTATTCAGATTAAAATGAAAGAAATACATTACAAATCCAAAATTTGAAATTTTACATCTTTCACATACAAAAAACAAATGCAACACATTCAGGATCACAAACAGTACAGATTTACAATATAAGGGTCATGATTTGATAATTACACCTTAAGGCATAAATTGCTTTTAGATTCCATTGTAACAGTTTTTCAAAGACAAGAATCAAAAATTATTTTTAAACTCAATCGTAATAAAAAGGTTTTTTTTATCAAAGACAAAGATCGAGAAAATATATGTGCAAAAGGTTATAGGCATACCTTGGCAGTGAAATATTGCGTGATCTCGTCAAATATATAATTGTTTCATGTGTTCTAGACTTCTTCAGAAATTCAGAAACTCTATGCGGTACACAGTATCTATAATGATTGATATATATAATCAAATTAGGAATTCCTGTCAGCTATTTATGTATACATTATGAGCATGAGAAACCATCACACATTTCTAATATCTATCTTGTTATACCAATAGAACATTATGCCAAGGTATGCCTATAACCTTTTGCACATATATTTTCTCGATCTTTGTCTTTGATAAAAAAAACCTTTTTATTACGATTGAGTTTAAAAATAATTTTTGATTCTTGTCTTTGAAAAACTGTTACAATGGAATCTAAAAGCAATTTATGCCTTAAGGTGTAATTATCAAATCATGACCCTTATATTGTAAATCTGTACTGTTTGTGATCCTGAATGTGTTGCATTTGTTTTTTGTATGTGAAAGATGTAAAATTTCAAATTTTGGATTTGTAATGTATTTCTTTCATTTTAATCTGAATAGCCCTGAAGAAGTCTCGATGTGAGACGAAACGCGTTGGCTATGATCTCTGGCTTCTTGAAAATAAAGAAAACATTTTAAAGAAAAATAAAGAAGAAATTTATTTTATCAAGAAATGAAGACTCTTGAATATTTTATTCTTTGATTGGAAACATGAACCTGGAATAACAAATGTACATTATATAGCGCTGAACCCTTTGTGTATCTTGTACCTAGCTGGATCAACTTTGAACGCTCCTTATTACATGAATGTTCTTTTTTTGACATTTGTTATATGGCGAATTGTACTTTAATTTCCAAGCATCCTATCTTAAAATATTCTCAACACCTGATACATTCACAGTTCACAGACGGTTTTAACTTCTATCAATCTTTTCTTAGCTCCTCTATCTGGCACAATAAATATATTAAGCTCCGTCATAAATCATTCTATTTAAAACACTGGAAAGAGAAGAATATTATATATGTTCACCAACTTGTATCCAATAACTTTGTTACACCCTTTAATGATTAAAGGAACGCTATGATTTACCCTCTTCCTGTTTACTCCAATATTCCCAATTATCACAAGAGCTTCAATCATTTGTATTAACTAAAATCTTTCATGCCAGTGCTAGTTTACCTACTCACTTAACTTCTTTGTACAATATTCCCTCCGATTCTAACCCTAAAGCTTCTTTTATTTATAAACTTTTATCTGTTCCTATTTCTGAAAGATAAAAATCCAAAATAGAATTAGATCTCTCACTGACCCTTTTGGTTAAAAAATGGGATAAATTATGGCAAACAATCTTTGTTACCTCTAGAGCTGCCGACATCACTCAATCCCTATTTTTCCTTTACAATAAAGCAGTTTGAACACCCATTTTTATCCACAAAATGAATCTCTCTGCTTCTCCCCTTTGTTGGTCGTGTCTCTCTTCCAATGGTACACTACTTCTTTTGTTATATTACTGTCCTAATGTTTTTAAATTTTGGAAATTTATCTGGTTCAAATGTGCTAAGATATTTCACTGTTGTATTCCATTATCATTTCAAAATGTATTTCTTGATTCAATGTCTGTTGATTTTCATGACACCTCGTCGAAGTCGAAATTATTTGATCTTTTTATTGCCCTTGCTTTTGAAGTTATTCTTACTTGCTGGAATGATCATTCCAAAATATGTACGTTAACTTGGTGGAATCTTATTTGAGACAAACACAGAATCTCTATTGTTTCAACTTCATTGTTATCTCAAAAAATTTAATCTGATTTACTGTGGTTGCCTTTTACTACTTTCTTATCTACACACTCATCTTCACACGAATAACTATTTACTTACCTTCCCTTCCCTTCTCCTCTTCTTTTCCTTTCCTTCCTTTTTCTTATTCCAAAACTATTTATATTAGCGAATATATTTAACAGGTACCCCAACTTCTTTCCTTTTAGTCTATAGCACAAGGTTGTATTTTATAGTCTTTTTACACCTTACATAATATCATATAATTTCATTGCGATATCTTTTGTTCTTGCTAATTGTTTTTTATCATGATGTTTCTTTTCCTTATGCTGATTTGTATTTTATATATGCCATGGTAAACATTATTTTAAAATTTGTTTTTGAAAAAAGAAATGGCACCCCTCAGTGGCGTAGCATGGGTGCCACAGGCCCTTAGCCAAGCAGTGAAATTCTATCATTACAGACTGTTAGCAAAATACAGCCCTAATTGGGGGGGTCACAACCCTGAGCCCAGGTGCCACTCCATCTGTTGCACTATTGAGCACTACGCCCCATTAAACTCTTCATACTTGGCTGAGAAATTATGCATTTCAGACAGATAGCCCCAATCAAGAGCCAGGAGATTGGCAAATTGCTTTTTCAACTTCAGAAAAGCCCTCCCTTTCTTCAACGAGTACCAAACGAGCACACAATAGGAACCTGTGTATACCCTGCCTTGTGTAATAATCTTGAACTATGCCCTAGCGATCACGTCCGGTCTTTAGCACTCAGCCTAGTATGTGCACTGGAAGTACCTTTATATACACGCTCAAACAGGTGGAGTGCCCACCCAGCCTCTACTAGGAATGAGCAACGTGCTGTGGTGGTGCTATCATGTCTGCGGGAAGCACCGTGAAGCCATCAGCAGCTGCTGCAAAAGTATATATGAGTTGGGACTGGGAGTGAAAGGGCGTTGAGTGGCAAAGTATCTTGAGTATGCACATGCGTAAGCTTGTGTGCGCTGAGGAGTGAGTGTGACTGTGTGGTTTTGTGTGTGAGTATGGACTGATTGATGTATGTCTATCTGCATGGGGAGATGCCCAGCCCTAATGGTGTTCCAGTTGTACTGTAACCATCCTTAGCAGTGGTATAAAGGTTACCCTGGCATACTGTGGACACCCTTGGCATTTTGGAGGCTGTCTTGGCACTCTGTGAAGATGTCCTGGCAAGACAGGAGTAATTTTTGCATAATGATGGGGGCCATCCCAGGCATAGTGCTTGCTATCTCTAGCAAAGTGGTGGTGGGAAAACGGATTACGTAGCTGAAAGGTCACTGCTTACAAATGTGGTGTTCAGGAGGTATGATCTTGAATCCAGGCAAGCCAGATCCTGCCTTCCATGCTTCTGAAGTGGATAAATTGAGAACGATAAACTGGCTTATAGTACTGTTTTTTATTTAGAGCACTTAAAAATAACAGAAGTATGCAATTTAGAAGTATATATAAATACGTTACCATTATTATTATTTTTGGGAATATTGTGATCCAGGCATGGGGCATCTAGCCTTGGTACTTTGTGACCCTTCTTGGTATTATAGTGACCACTCCTCTGTATAATGGTGGTGCTGGCCAGGGCTGGACTGGAAACTCAAAGCAGCCCTGGCAAATGTGGTCAGACCAGCCCCGTACAGTGTGTTGTGAAGGAGCATAGTGAGCCGCCTGACCCTGCAAGTGGGTTTGGGTGGGGTTTCCCCGCAAGAAAATGTGGGGAAAAAATAGTTTAAAAAGTGCATTTTCCAACACATTTTTTAGTATATATTCAAATGTATTAACTTTTAAAACATAGCAAATGATAACCCTACAGTGCACCAGGATACCCAGTCGTATCCACAGATATTCTTACAGAGAACAAAAAAGAAAAAAAATGCAGACCTTGGTACATTATGGCACTTCTTGGTATTGTAGTGACCTCTCCTTGTATAATGGTGGCACTGGCCAGGACCGGACAGGGAACTCAAAGCAGCCCTGGCATATTTTGCAAGATCAGCCCCATACGGTGCGTAGCGAGCAAGCGCTGCGAGCGAGAATGACCCTTGTGAGAGGGACTGGGGGGGTGTTTCTCTCCCCCCACCCAAGAAAGGGGAAGCTACTCGCCCCAAGAGCATTTGGAAAAGATGGTGCATTTTACAACCTATACTTCATTATATATTCAAATGTATTAACTTTTAAAGTTTAGTAAAAGATGACCTTACACTGCACCAGAATACCCAGTCATAGCGATAGACATTCTAACAGAGAACACCAAAAATAATATAGACCAGTCTCCATACAGTGTGTAGCGAGCCAGTGCAGCAAGTGAGCCTGACCCCTGCACAGGAGGTTTGGGGTGGTTCTCCCCCTAAGAAAAATTGGGAAAAAATGGCAAAATGGTGCATCTGAAGACACATTTCTCTTTATGTATTGAAATGTATTAACTTTTAAAGTATATTAAAAGATGGTTTTACAGAGCACCAAGATACCCAGTCATACCCACAGGCATTCTTATAGTAAAGGAATACTGTCATTCTGTGCCACGCAGCACCCACACAATTCATGCGAGGACATCCCGTATGCCCATGACGGAAAGGCCTTGAATGGAAATCCCCTCTGCTAACTTAAAATAAACAAATCAACAGTGAGCTAAGAGCGCCTCGTATGGCTAACTATAGCAGAGGTGAGTATGCGGTTTAATTCTGCTTCGAGAAGGGGTGCGTGGCCTGACTAATGGCCGACTCTAACGCAGATCCAGCGAGCTCGCAACGTAGCATTTCATCTGTGCATAATACTGCAGCTCCCTGCATCATCAAGTGCCACGAAGGATCCCCCTGAGTGGCGGAAACGCTTCCTCTTAAATAGGAGCAAAGAAAAGCAGCTAAATCAGTGAAGTCGTAAATAGAAACCGGGCGAGCACAACATCCAAGATGGTGGCCCGGCGTGCTTGAGGCTCTTCCGTTCGCCAGAGATCACAAGAGAGTGGGCCGACAGCAGAACAAAGATCTGGGCAACACCGGCAACCCGCGGTAGGACGAAACCCCGGGAGCTCCCTCCTCTGACAACGCGGTACAGCCGGCGGGCGGAAAGAGAAGACCGAGCGACGTTGGGGAGCAGCAGGCCCCCACAGAAGCAGGACTAGACAGGCTGCTACGGAAGGCGGAAGGCAGGGCCTGACCCGGGACAGTCCAAACCATGAAAACGGAAAGTCGGAGACAAGAAAGCTGGGCTGCAAGGACCCCCGAGTCGGCTGAGTGGTGTCTATCCAGGGTAAGAACAGGAGACTTGGGAGACGGGTCGCGACTCGGGGAGGAGACCGCAAGCCTATGGGGAGACCAAGCAGCCGCCGGTGGGCCCTGCTGTAGATACGGGCTGCGGGGGAGGGCCAAAGCCGGGACCTCTCTCTCCCCCTCCCCCCTGCCCACGAGCGTGGTTCTGTAGAAGGCCGGGCATGAGACCCTAAACGGAGGACCCAAAGGGAGGAGAAAGAGAGGAGAACCAAGCCAGGAGCAGGGAGAAAAACCTGATAACTGCCTCACAGCGTCAACCGCAGTAGTGATTCGGAGACCAGAGACCATTAGAAGTGCCGAAGAAAAGAGGCATAAGTCTGCAGCGGTATGCCACATAAGTCGCCACTAGCAAAACACAGGCCGTAAACTGCGGCAATGGGGTGGAGAGGGACAGGTGGGAATGTACACCAATGGAAGAGATGGGCAGGCCCGATACAGTAACTGGTCTGGGTCTTTAGGAAGTGACAAGAACTGGCCAGGATCGAAGAGGCAGCAAGGCATCACTGGCCTCGAATAAGCATAACACAGGCCTGCCCCACGAAACGAAAGTACCCGAAAAAAAGGCCCAGGATAGGAGAACTTTAACCTGTACCCCACCCCCTTGCAACTACAGACCACAGAAAGACGAGGCCCCGAGAGCCCTGGTGCGTTCTAGCCCTCTAGGGCCTGAGAAAAATGGAGAAAATAGAGTCCTGTGCCACTACACCTGGAGGGCAAAAGGCGGAGGCAATTACACAGGATGATGGCCAAGGACAAAGATCCAAACACCCAATGCAAGGGAAAATAGACTGTTACACGAAAATACTGACAACACAGGCGGAGCTGGTTGAGTACGCAACCTCCATCAGACACTGCTGTACTCCTTCAAGTGATACAAAGTTCCAGCGAATCCCTGGAGGGTAAGATCGGAGAGAGTTCTGCTTCGAAGTGACACTCCTCTGTCAAGACTTGTGCAAGATGTCTGAAAGAGTGACCGAGGTAGAGACCTGAGTCTCAGAAGTGGAAGACGCAGTGAAAGACCTCCAGAAAGGGATGAAAGAATTGCCTAGCACTACCATGGACATACTGTGGTGAATTGATGACGCAGAAAATAGGGCCAGGAGAAATAATCTCTGCTTCGGTGGCTTTCCGGAAGGGGCGGAGGGGACCAATACACCAGCATTCCTAGCGACCTGGCTCAGAGACATCATCCCAGCAGAACACTTCTCCACCTATTTCGTCATGGAGCGGGCACACCACGCACTGAGCGCAAAACCTCCCCCTGGAGCAGCGCCAAGACCGATCATTGCAAAGCTACTTAATTTTATGGACAGAGACATAATCCTATGCGAAATGCGTTGCAAAGGAGAGGTCAGATATGAAAGCTCAAAGATAATGACCTTCCCAGGCTACAGTCGCAAAGTGCAAAGACAGCTTTGAACATTCGATTCAGTTAAGTCTAAATTCAGGGCCCTTCATATTCAATATATGTTTCTTTTTCCGGCAAAACTAACAGTGATTTATCTGGCAAAATCATATTTTTTTCAAACCCCAGAAGAGGCCTGGGTAGAAGGGAGACCAACCCTCCGGCCCACGAGAGAACTGACAATGGACAAACACAAGGACCGGAATATGGAAGAGAGACACCTGAAACCACACCGAAATAAATCGAATGCCGGACAAGACGAATAGGGGACTGGTGATGCAACTCATCAAAATGCTCCACCCAGATATAGCAATGCTCCAAGAAACACACCTTAAGGGCACACATTGTAAATTTCTCGACCAGGGCGCATACACGGTGTTGGCACATGCGGGATGCACCACAGGGTCGATAGGAGTAGCCATATTGATCAAGAAAACCATTCCTTTCCAAACAACACACCTTTGGCAGGACCCTATGGGAAGATATGTGGGAGTTACTTGAAAATGGGGAAGAAAATAGGTAACACTGATAAGTGCATATGCACCGGCCAGACTCCAAGCAACGACCATGAGCAAAGTTGTAGGATACTGCTTGAGTCGCCCTCTACCATTCATATAGTGAGGGGGGGTTTTATTGACCTAATGGATGCCGCAGTAGACCATTCGGGGTGGGGATGAGCCTACCAAATCCACACCCCTGTCGAGGTTCACCAGCATCATGGGTTTGGTGGATACGTGATGCCACAAACATCCACAGACAAAACAATTGTCATACCACTTTGGAGCACACAACGCATATTCCAGATTAGGCTACGTCTTTATTCCCGGGGACAAACTAAATGAGATTGGGCAGGCTTAATACGCGGCGAGGGGTCTTTCTAACCACTCCCCACTTTTTGTACAAATAGGAGTATGAGGCCCGGACGGTGATCAGGGAAGGCGTCTTAACGCCTGGGAACTATAGGTCAGTAAAGTTTTGGGAGGTATTCGGACGGACACAGATATATATATTTCCAAGAAAATGCGACCTCGGTCTCTTCCAGGGTGATAATGTGGGAGGCATACAAGACAGTGCTGTGGGACAGAGCCCAAAGTTGTACCGCCTGGGAAAAGAAAAAGAGGAGTAAACGTTTAGAAGACATGGAACACAAGATATTAGTGCTTGAGGAACAAGCGATTCTAGGGAAAGACTCCACACTAACCCGTAAACTGAACACCTTGAAACAGGAATACAGGGATATGGCCATGGACAATGCGAGAAAACAAAGCCACACTCCATCACCTCTATGTGGGAGGCAGGTAAGTTACTGGCCTGGATAAGCAAGAAAGAAATGCAAGCTAGATGGGTAGGAGAAATTGTTGATAGCCAGGGTATCACTCATACCACTTATCAAAAAAGGTACCCCTTATGTGTACTTTGAGGTCCAAGCGCAAGGGGAAAAAAACAACAATTACTATAGAAATACTCTTGTCAGACCTATATTGCTTTTCTAGTGGCCTACAAAAGGCTCTTCACCCAGGGACTTCCACAGCATAAAGTCTTTCCAACATGAATTATGCAAAATTCATTAATTGTTTATAAAAGATTTTATCATATATAATCAGCATTTTCTAATTTTTTTTTATAAGTTTTTTTACTTTTCTTAAGAGATCAATCTGTGCAGACATATACAATTAATTGCAAATATCGAGTTGGTAGAAAACATTTCATATTTCACAGAAACAAAGTTATATTATTTCCAGATAAAATAAATAAGAAGAACATGAAAAATCACTATGTGGAGTCATGCATATGACCCCACAAGCAACCATCAAGCAGTCACTCTCACCAATCAATACACTCTCACACAGGCAACACACTCGCACACAGAGAGCAATCCTAGGGAAACTTCTGTTTCTTCATATGACATACACTGTTAGTAATTCTGTGGATTGATTCAATCTCAAAAATGTCCACTATTATGTTGTCTTTAGAAGGTTTTCCCTATATGGTCAATGTACGTTTCGGTGGATAAACACTACTACCACCTTCCTCAGGACCACTCTTGGTAGACAGCAATTGAAATGGGTGGCATTGGCATTGGCTGTGGCATATGCTGACTACTATCAGGACTTTTACACAGCCCGCCACCTAAGTTCCCACACAGAAATAGAGGAATACCTATTGTCAGTCAAGACCCTGACATTGGCGGTGGGGGGGGAGACACAAGAACTGGAGGCTGACTTGACTTTGACAGAAATTCAGCAGGCAGTGGCAAAACTACGTCCGGGGAAGACACCCTGGCCCTAATGGGTTATCGGCCGAACTCTATAAGAGCTGAATTGACCTTCTAGACACCCACGCATGACAGCACTACACAGATGCACATGAGGAAGGCATCCTACCCCCAGATCTCAGATTGGCAACTATAGTTGTCATACACAAGGTAGGCAAACCCCATGGCCAATGTGGCTCATACAGACCTATCTCATTAAACACCGAAGTGAAGATACTGGCCACAATCCTAGCAACACGCCTCCTCAAGCACATCACATCACATCACTAGTCCATGACGATCAATCAGGTTTTATGCTGGGTCGGGCCACCCGACTGAACCTCTGAAGGACACGCAATTGGTTGATGAAGGCAAAAGACAGAGACACACCCCACATTTTCCTATCACTAGACGCAGAAAAAGCATTCAACGCGGTACATTTGCCTTTTCTAGAACATACTCTGGCCAAATTTGGGATAGGTCCAAAATTCTGTAGTTGGGTAGCACTCCTCTACAATCAACCCAAAGCCACAGTGAGAGTAAACGGAGTACGATTAGCAACATTGCCCATAGGACAGGGGACGAGACAGGGATGTCCCATCTCACCACTTCTCTTTGCGCTTACCATCGGATCCCTCAACCTGTAGTATCCAAGGCCAACCAGGGCTTACAAATGGTTCCTACTGATGAAGAGGAGGAAAAGATTTCCCTTTCTGCTGACGACATTCTCCTATATGTCCCCAACCCAGAGATGGTAATTCCACCTCTATTCAATACCATAGTAGAATATGGCACTCTGGGTACAAAATTAAGTGGAACAAGTCCACACTCTACTGTCCTAACAACACTCAGATATTCTGGCAGTTGCCCGGCGACCTGAGAGTCATTCAGGAGGGCTTCCAATACCTAGGAATCTTTATAACCCACAAAGAGAGAAATGTAGGCTTATAAACCTTGTAAAGGTCCTACAAAACTTTAAACTAGACACGGATGAGGGAAAGACCTCTCCCTGCTCGGATAACAGCCATCTTTAAAATGATCACCTTGGGGGCGTGGCCAAGATGGCGACCTGCTAGGATGTTCCGAGCTGCCTCTCCCGCTGGCCAACAGCTAAAGCACTAGCTTCCGCTACCATCGGCAGCCGGAGGGCCGTAATCCAGGGTCTGGCGACAGCGGAGGACGCAGCGGTGGCAGCGGAGAGGTGAAACTGCGGCGCTCCTAGCACTGGAGAGCCCACGCGGTGGCAACGCCGGACGTGGCTTGGGGCCGGAGTGGCCTACTTCTGCGGCGGCCCGCGAGGAGGTGCGGGCGGCCGCGGGAGAGACCCGAGAGGCGACACGGCAGAGGGGGCGCCGATCGGGGATCCAAGCTTCCCGAGCGAAGCGATCGCTCCCTACCTGCATGACACCGCGGAGGAGATTGGCGGCCTCCAGCGATGACTGCTCCGCCCGCTATATTGAGGTCAGGCGCAGCAAGGCCGGGGCCGAGTGCTGACACCACCGGACAGCAGGCAAGTGACCGCCCCACCACAAAGTCGCAGTGCGGTCTCGGCACTGGGTGTATGAGGGGGGAGACGGCAGGTGCCACTGGCTGGCTTGCGCACCCATTGAGGAGTGTCGATCTGTCATAGACTGCGCAGGCCATGAGTGACTGCTGGACGGGCCTGAGGCGGTTCTCGTGGACCTCCTGATGCCTAACTGAGGTCTGGGACAGTGTACTGGTGGGGTGCGGCGGCCGGGGTCGGCCAGATCCTGTGGCGACTTTCTTGATGGCGCGGCCCCGGCGCCGGTGTGACCTGGCCTGCCGTGGGGCCCCGCGGGCAGAAGCAGCGGTTGCCCCGGGACCACTGGGATCCTTCCACACCCCCCCAGCAATGCAGTAGGGCCCGTCTTGCGCCCGCAGCAGCGATCCTCGCATTGGCTTGGTGGCCCATCCGCCATCCTTGGAGGTGCTCCGGAGTCGGCCGGGTGTCCCTCTGTGGGCCGGGCCGTCGCCCCTTTTATTGGGCCCCGGGCGCAGCCCTACCCAGACAGTGAAAGTCGCAGCGCACAATCGGCACTGGGGGAGAGTGCAGCGGGGGCGCCGGGGGGCCGGGCCTGGGTCGAAGACCGCCTGAGGCTTGGAGAAGGATCTGCCGTTCACCAGGGAGGACCCACCGACGATACTTGAAGCCAGCGTGGGGCCTGGGATTCCGCGGTGGGAGTCGCCCGGCGCCCGGGGAGAGTCTGGCGGCCTTCACTGCTACACCGGCCCGGGGCTGCTGGACGGCTGGCGTCGGGGGTGTGACCCCATTAGCGCCGAACCGGAACCCGCTCCTGTACGCGGGACCCGCTACCCCTGGACCCCATCTCGGGACACACCATGGCGTCCTCCTCCCGTGGGAAACGGGAAAAAAACCTAAAGGACTTATTTGCCCACGTACCGTGCGGTAAACAGATGGGAGACACCCCGAAGGGTGGCAAACCAACTACCCCAGCGACCGCCGACGGCGAAGAGACCATCTTGAAGGCCTTCTTGGAATCCTTGTTCACGGCCTTGAGAGAGGACCTGCAGACGCTCAAAAGAGACCTCACAGCCGAAATCAAGGAGGTCCGGAGGGATGTGGACAGCATTGGGGAGCGGGTTGCAGTACTGGAAGAGAAAAGTGATGGGAGAGACACAGAATTTTCGGCACTTCAATAAGAGATCATCCACCTCCAAGATCAACAGGTGGACCTGCAGTCCCACCTCGAGGACTTGGAGAACAGCTCGCAGCGCCACAACATTAGAATCCGGGGGGTGAAGACCGGCGAAGAGGCGGATGACATCTTCCAATATACACAAGACCTCTTTAATCATGTCCTGGGCAACCCTCCGGACTTCAAATTGAAATTGGACAGGGCGCACAGAGTGGGCCCTCCACGCCCCAACACAGCTACGCCAGCCAACATCCTGGTCTGTGTTTAGGACTTCTGAGCCAAAGAAAACATCTTGCAGAAGGCTCAGCAGATGCATCCTCTGGAATTCCGTGGGCAGACTCCTGTCCCTTATCAAGACCTAGCGGCCCTCACCCTCCATAAGGGGAAGATTTTCAAACCTGTCACCTCACACCTCCGTCAATGGGGCATTTCTTACAGCTGGGGCCAAACATTCCGCCTGGTTTTTCGCATGGACGGCAAACTTTTTCAGCTCCGCTCTCTTTCGGAGGCCTGCCGCCTACTGGACATTGACCCCCCTGCGGAGGACAGCGGGTGGAGAACCCGGCGACCGACGGGGACAACGGGAGACCCCGCTGGAGACAGCAACGACGTCAGAGACAGATCCGGCGCCCCAATCCCACTGAAATCTCCAGGGGGCGGTGGGAGGCTCTCGAGACCTTGTCCGCAGAACTAACAAAACCGTTGCCGCGCTGAGGCATCCGAATCTGATTGAGCTCCTGGGGGGCCCTTCTACTCCACGGCCGGCTGGCGGGGGGGAGGGGGGAGCGACCACGATACCTACCCCATGGACTTTCCTTCCCGATCGTCCCAGGATGACGGACTATCCCATATCTTCTATGGTTTTTCTCTACTATGCCTGCTTGCTGCTGAAGGACTCTCTATGTTGATTTGTTTGGGGTTGATTTTGAGGGGTTTTGGGGTTTCTTGTCCATCCTTTTTAACACACACGCGAGTGCACACGGGAGACATCCCTGCGGGTCACTTCCCTCTCACGACACTCACAACCCTGGATCCACGCCTCTGCTTTAGCTTGCATCCTCTCCGGCCTGACTGAATGTCCCCTACCATGCTTAAAAATCCTCACCCTGAACGTACAGGGCCTTAACAACCCGGTGAAACGTAAAGCGGTGCTGTCATATTTAGAAAATGCCCAAGCAGACCTGTCTTTTACAGGAGACACACTTGCTACCTAAAGATTGCCAATGCCTTAAATCCAGCTGGTTCCCAACCCAACTATTCTCTTCTGGCCCCACTAAATCAGCAGGAGTAGTCATTCTAGTTGTCCAGAGGTTCCCGCGGGAGGTTCTACACAAGGAGGCCGAAATCAAGGTCAGGCTCTTTTCTTATCGTTTTGCGGTGGGGGGGTTGACATTCACCGTAGGCACGCTATATGCTCCTAATGAGGGGCAAGAAAGATTTCTCCACACCGCACCCACCGAGGCGACAGCCACAGCGGAGCGCAGGATTCTTCTGGGGGGGACTTGAACCTTGTACTTGATAATGATACAGACAGATCATGTCAGCGTAGCACACAGGCGGGGCGCTCTATCCGCTTGCATGAGTTAGATCTTAGAGACATGTGGCGCTGTTTCCACCCCCACAGCCGCGAATACTCGTTCTACTCTAGTACACACAAGACATACGCTAGGCTTGATTACATGCTGGCGTCAACTCCTCTGCATGCACTGACTACCGGGGTGGAGATTGCACTGGGCTCAGCTATACGAAATATATTAACGCTTTGGCGCACACCACACACGCCCACCATCACGAGATGGTTTCATCGTTTATGGCACGTCCTGGGGATGGAGAAGATGACACTGACACTAGAGGGAAAGGGGTCGCTGTTGAATGAGCTTTGGCAACTGTTCTTATCCCTTATCTCCTCTAAATTTAGGGAGGTCACCTGTCCCCGCTATCTACGTTTTTTACGACTATCGGACTCACCACGCGCCGGAGAGTAGCTATTAAGGTAACACGGCGGGACATGGGCGACCCTTGAGGCGTTTAGTGGGCGGACAAGAAACGGGGTGGGGGATGGCGGGGAGGGATTATTCTGGTTTCCTTTTTGGATATGTTATTTCATGTCTTGTTCTCCACTTTGACATGTTCTCTATTCACTTTGCCATGTCCAATGCCACATCTGCGCACTATTGAACATGTTATATGTTTAAAACCTTCAATAAAAGATTTAAACCATAAAATTATCACCTTACTCCAATTGCTATACGCCCTCCAGAATACATATCATCCACTCCCACGGGGAGCATTTCCCGAACTGGAAAGTGGACTCAGATCCCTACTATGGCAAGGGGGTCAACCCAGAATTGCACTTAAAACATTGCAGCGAAACCCCTATAATGAGGGGATTGCGCTACCAGATGTAGAAGCCTAATATTGGACCTCCCACCTCGTTCCCATAAAAGAATGGTTACATAGAGCCAGAGGCCACCCAACATACCGCCTGGCGAAGGAATCAATGGCACCGCATACACATTACACTATCGTTACGGGGTAAGGGAATCTCCCACTTACTGCCCGCAACACAAGTCGCTTTAGAGGCATGGGCAAGAGCAACAAAAACTATAGGCTGGGCGAGCCGGGTTACAAAGACCACACCGATCTGGGATGGGGGAGGATTCAAGGAGCTATGCAAACTAAAGGGGTTTGAGACCTTGGACCTCTTGGGCATTTCCACGATAAAGGATGTAATGGACAAAGGGCAACTCAAAACCTGAACTATGCTTAGTAAGGAATATGGCCTACACAAATCTCAAATCATCAAATTTACGCAGCTGCGCCATTCATGGTGGGCAGAGGGTATACAGTGGACGAACTTGCTGGAGTGTACCCTATTAGAGGGAAGATTACTACAGGAAGAGCTTATAGAAAAGGCTGTCTCTCTCACATACAAAACTATTAACAATAACATGCCAGACAGATTAGGGGGATTGCAAGGAAGGTGGGAAAAGGATATTGGGCCCCATAGACTAGGAGGCGGCACTAATGCACCCCAGAGAGGCATATATCAAGGCAAGGTTGTGCCACATACAGTATAAGATACTGCATAGAATGTATTATGATAAAGAAAAATGACACAAGATGGGAGGTTCAGAAACGCCATATTGCCCCACCTGTAAAACTGTCAAAGGCGACTTTTTCCGCAGGATATGGGCCTGCCCTGTGATACAGGCATATTGGGAGGCCATAATTGAGACATTGGGGACAATATTGGAAACGACACTGCCGGTCGAACCTGGATTCGCCCTAATGGGAATCCCAGGTGAGGTAGACATTAACAGGGCCCAACTACTTTTCGCCTCCCTAGGACTGGCAGTAGCCAAGAAAGATGTGGCCAGGCGATGGGGAGTAGTAGAGAATTCTATGATTCAGGAATGGACAAGAGGGATGGACCTCTACATTGTGGTAAATTTTAATTACCTAGACTTAATTTATGCGGTAAAATACAATATGAATAACTCAGTAAAAATAAGAGGCAGAATCCGTGGTATTCGAGGGTATAATAGGGAATTTATTCCTTACAAAGGAATGATGGTTCGAACCAGGCAATCGAGTTCCGTCACCACGAAGGTTCAGGAAGGGATCAGCAATACATTATTGACAAGTTGTCATATTTATATTAAAGTGCATTACAGTAAAGACATATGCAGGAGGCGTTACAGCTGATAAGAATACACATACGTAATAAAAAGGCGTTACAATAGGCGTGCATAGAGGCGTATACTAAAAACGTCATTATGATGATGACACAAGTGGGTGGATCCATAAGAGAATCCTGCAAAGTCAGCAGAAATACATGGCAGAGATGCGCGCGCAGCCGCATGACGTGTGATTGACGTGTAACTAGAGGGTGAAGGGAACTTGACATTTAGCCCTACATGAGGAGACAGAAGTCTGGGGTGTCAGGACAACCTAGTCCTAAATCATATCTAATATCTTGTGTTTAAGGAACTATATTATCTGGAAGAAAAGGTCTTCTCGGACAGATCCTATTCTATACTGACTGCTAGTGCGTGTACAAGCGTCTAAGTGTCTACATGAGATGCGAGGGGGCATGGGCCTACCATGGTAACGAGAGTCATGAATTACTTGCACGGAGACAGTAAGGCCGGGCCCTTTGCTCTGCAGCTGGAGGGATGTTTACCTAAGCTACTAGACAGGAATGCATTTCTTGAAGAGCGGAGCAGATAACTTGAAGGCTGAATACAGTTTTGGCAGGCAACAGGCCGGGCTAGGCACCGTTAGCCGCGCAGGAAGTAAGACAAAGTTCATGGATACAGATGCAGGTCCAGGCTGGAGCATTCAGAGGCAGAAGCAGGAAAAAGCTCGATGGCAGAATTCAGGGCCTACCTTGCCAGAGCTGGAAAACGTGAAAAGTATACCATATAAAGACGGTGGCAAGGCACACTTAGGAACGGAATATCTGGCCCATTCATGGCAGATATGAAAGAGGACATATTAACGTTGGACACAATTGTATTTGCGTCTTCATAGCTTGAAGTGGAGGGAACATACATGTACTTGTAGCATGTACATGGAGCCGTTGGGGTCTAGATAGGGGACACAATTGACCATAAAAATTCATATTTCCTCATTCCCTCCTTGTCCCCTATGGACCCTCATGAAATATCGATCTTCAGGAATCCATCAATCTGTTCATGTAACATCATTTGCTCTTCTTTCTTCTTCCGGGATCTTGAATGAAAACTTGAACGTGGAATACACGATGTGGCACACAGGCCGCAAATCGCTGGTCCACATTGTAGACATAGGCAGCAACTGAATATTATTAGAAGGCCAATACCTAGGAAGGATAGGACTTTCCATCCCCAGGCTGACAACACGCTCCAGAACCAACCGGACCATGTCCAGGTGCCTGCATTCTGATGTATCTGGTTTGCAATCTTGTGAAGACGAGTTATAGCTTTATATACGGATGGCGCGTTTTCTGGGATGAAAACACAGCAACTTGATCCAATGACCCTACAAGCTCCGCCCCTATCTGCTAGGATGACGTCAAGGACAAGACGATTTTGAAGAACAACAATCCGCATCGCAGACTGCTCCTCGGTTAAGTTGCCTAGGGCAGAGGTAGTTTCATTCACTACTGCTTCAAGGGTTCTGGTTAATCTACGTATCAGTTTACTATTTGAGACCACACCTATGTAAGGAAAGAGACCTTTATTGAAGTCTGTATATTGTTCCCATGCTGTTTCAGTGTAGTCAACAATCGGGATATCTCTCTGGGGTCTATGGTGTACTAGATTGGTATTTCTATGATAATCAGGAGGGGCTAGGAAAACAGGTGGCAGAAGGAATGCAATGTAACAGGTACCATCCCAGTCTGGAGGTAGGCGTATATATGCGGTATGACCACATATGAAGTAGGAATGACGGGAAGCTCTAAATGTAGACTTGCCTTTATCACTGAATTCGATCACAGTAGTACATTTACTATGACCCAGGTGTACTGAACCATTCTTTCTTACACAGAATTCACCTTTGACTGGTAATACGGACATAGCAGGCAAGACTAGTGCAGCTTCAGATTCAACATTTAGAATCATGAGGTTAAGTGTAAAATTACCTAATCCATATACTTCATTTTCTAGGTCAGTTCCTGTTCTTTTGGGAAGTCCCTCCTTGTTAGGATAACAAGCTTTAAGCAAAACTAAGTTCAGGTTTCCCCATACCCAGTTGCTCTGGTAAACTACAGTGTTTGAATCTAAAGAGTTAATCAAACTAAACCATGCTCCACAGGAACCATTGTGTGTAAACGGGTACGGAAAGAGAGGCAGAACTCCTTTGTACTTCTGATAGGGAGGGAGTCGGCCACATATCCAACAATTTGTAGCATTGCTGGTCTGATGGGAATGATGTAACATACTAATGAATGTGTTGTTGCGCAGCGCAAATCTATAGGACAACTCATGTGGAGGTAGTTCACTAAAAGAATGTTCGGCTGTAACATTGTAAGCACGCTTGAAAATAGGATAGTACATGTGCAACAGTATACTTGCAGCAATAATAAAAAGACTTAGAAAAAACATAATCAACAATGTCACTATACAGTGACTATGAAGTGATTTACAGTATGCATGTTTCTTGAGCTGTTTCTGTCTATTTCTCTCTCTCATTCGGTCTAGATGATACATGTCAAAGACTTAATTCAACCGATTCACCTTGGAGAGGACTTAAACAATCGAATTGTCTGACTTGCTAGACCTTAGTTTCAGTTTGTATTCCTGTGATTCGGTCTTTTCAACCAGGGGGAGTTTTGAATCAGTCTCTGGAAGGGGGCAGGGCTGAGAGTTCAAATCCGATAGTAGTCCATGAAATTTCTTGATATGACTCGAGTGTAACCAACCCTTGCGACCCTCGACCTTCACTGCTGTCCTCGTCGTTAGAAGAACCAGCTTTGGTTGTTGCCAGCGAGGCTCCAACGGGCTCCTCCGGTCGAAGTTTCTGATGAAAACTAGATCTCCAGGAACCACTTCATGGGGCTTTACCTCGGTGTTGTCGGGAAAGGCTGCAGCTACCTGTGAACGGCAAGATTGTAGTGCAGACATCAAGGAAGCAAGGTAATCTGTCAGCATATTACAATCAACATCAGTTATTTTACGAGGTATAGGCGTCCCCCACATATTTGGTGGCCTACCGAAGACCACCTCGTACGGGGATAGCCCTGTGCGAGAATGTGCTACCATTCTCATGTAAAATAGTGCAACCGGTAAGGCTACTATCCAGTCGACACCTTTCTCTCTACAGATTTTAGAAAGTCGTATTTTCAGGGTCTGATTATAACGTTCCACGAGACCTGCTGCCTCGGGATGTCGGACACAGTGGAATTTCCATTGATAGCCTAACAAGAGTGAAATGTGTTTCATTAGCTCGGATGAGAACGGCTGGCCATTATCTGAGTACACGATACGGGGCAAACCATACCGTGGGAAGAATTCACGAACTAATTGTTTGGCAGTAGTCGGGGCAGTGTAATCTGAGACGGGATACGCCTCTGTCCAACGGGAAAGAGCGCATACAACTACGAGGACATATTTGAATCCTCGACATCGTTCCATCTGGATATAATCCATCTGGAGGACTTCAAAAGGATGATCGGGAGGTTGAAATCCACCCTGCTCTACAGGTACGCCTTTACCTGGATTGAACTGACAACAAATCATACAAGTTCGGACTTTCTGTTTAGCTGCAGCTCGTAAGTGTTTGTTGAACCAAAAGTGTTGAATACTGTCTAACATAGCTTTTTCTCCTAGATGTGCTGGACTATGTATTGTGTTAATGATAACTTGAACCATTGAGTCGGGGAGAAACCATATAGATTTTCCCTTCGTCATCCATCCCTTATCTGTTTGGATCCCTCCTAATTCAGTCCATTTCTTTATTTCCTCTGGTGTAGCATGTGTTTGTATGTCAATTACATCAATGGCGGGATCCTTAACTGTCATGCAGTGTGTTGGCGTCGGAACTATTGTCTTTGTCAAGTCAGTTGCATGAGTCCGATTCTGTGCTGTTTGCTTAGCTGTTCGGTCTGCTAGGTCGTTACCCTGAGAAATGATATCGGTGACCTTTGTATGGGCTTTACACTTCATGATAGATATTGAAGTAGGCAGATGTATTGCATCTAATAGAGCTTGAATGAGGGGACCGTGTTGAATGTTGGCGCCGTGAGAAGTCAAATAACCTCTCTCTCGCCAAAGGACTCCGAAGTCGTGTACAACTCCGAAAGCATAACGTGAATCTGTGTATATGTTAACTTTTCTATTCTTGGCTTGAATACAGGCTTGTGTCAGAGCAATAAGTTCTGCTGCTTGAGCTGATAATGTGTCAATACAATTTGTTTCAATGACTTCGGTGTCTGTCGTGACTGCATAAGCAGCCACTAACTCTCCTGTACTTGTTCTCATACATGAACCATCTACATAAAGTGTCAGGTCTGGGTCTGGTAATGGGACGTCTGTCAAGTCTTGTCTGGGTTTCGTCGTAATAGTAATGACTTCAATACAATCATGTGCCAGTGGGTCTGTTCCACTTAATGGCAAAAGTGTGGCAGGATTTAATGTACTACAACGTCTGATTTCTATGTGTGGCTGAAACAATGTGAGTTCGTAACCTGTCAGTCGTGCTATAGTCAAGTGTTGTGTTTGTGTCCGGTTCAAGAGAACCTCTACTGCGTGTGGTACTTGTACTGTCAATTGATGTCCTAATACTATGGAATCACTTTGTCTGATCGCTAAAGCTGTTGCTGCAACTGATTTCAGACACGCAGGAAGAGCTTGAGCTACGGGATCTAATGTGCTAGAAAAGTAAGCACATGGCTTGTGTGATCCTGCTTGTTCCTGCGTGAGTACTGACAAGGCAGTACCTTCACGTTCTGTAACAAAGAGTGTAAAAGGCTTACTGTAACATGGTGTCGCTAAAACAGGTGCTTGGCATAAAGCTCTCTTTAAGTCTTCAAATGCTTGTGTATGTTCTGGAGTCCAAGGGAGGACAGTCGATGTCGCTGCCTCCTGGGTTGTCAACTGAATGAGTGGTTTTGCTAAAAATGCATATTGGGGAATCCACTGCCTGCAGTACGAAGTGAGGCCTATAAAGGCCCGTACCTCCTTTTGGGTCTTGGGTGGTGGCATGTTTACAATTAACTGGATGCGGTCAGGTGTGAGCTGTCTCCCCCATTTGGACAGCAAGTGCCCTAGGTACACAACTTGCTGGGCACAAAATTGCAGCTTTGAAGGGGACACCTTGTGCCCCTTGTCGGCTAGGAAATGTAAAACCGTCAGTGATGCTTTTTCACATTCGGGTTCGCTTCGGGCGGTGATCAGCAGATCATCGACATACTGAAGCAGTGCAGTGTTAACTGGCATGTGGATACTGTCAAGTTGTCTTTTCAGTGCTTGGCTGTAGATGCTAGGACTTTCTGTAAATCCTTGAGGCGCGCGTGTGAATTTAAAACTTCGTCCATTTAAACTAAATCCGAACAAATCCTTTCCGGATCGATTGGGACGCTGAAGAAGGCGTTCTTGAGGTCAATTACAGTAAAGAACGTTGCCTCTGAATCAATAGCTGTCAGTAATGAGGAGATATCTGGGACCACGGGATATTGTGGTACAATGCATTTGTTCAATTCGCGCAGATCAATAACTAATCGATATACTGGGGGTGCTTTTGGATCAGTTCGTTTAAGAATCGGAATGATCGGAGAATTACATATATTGGAGTCGGTTTCTACAACCACTCCTTGTGCAATGAGCTCGTCAATGATTTGCAGTAAAGCTACTACAGCATCTGGAGGTAACTTATATTGTCGCATTCGTGGTAATACCACTCCTGTTTTGAGTGTAACTCGATATGGTGTAATGTGCATACAACCTACATCAGTGGGGCCTTGTGCCCATAAATGTGCAGGTAGATTCTGTAACCGGTGATCCAACGGCTCCATGTCTCTTGACACGTAGTGACCTTTAAAGTCACGCACAAATAGTCGTACTCCGTCCGGAGAACAACATATTATAGCTCCTAGAGCTTTCAATGTTTTTATACCTAACAAGTTTTCTGGGCATGATTTCGTAAGCAATAGATCTGTAGTCCGTGTCAATGGACCAACTGTAAATGCAAGTGGTTGCGATACTTCGTTAATAGTAGGCTTTCCTGAAAAACCAAGGGAAATATTTTGTGAGCCTGAGAGGGGTGCCCCTGGGACTTCGTCGTGACTTATAGTTGTTCTGCTTGCCCCTGTATCAAGTAGAAACTTTCTGTCTTTCCCTAATACTTGACTCTGTACATAGGGACCCTCTTGATCTACAGGAACCTCAATAAGGGGTAAGCCAACTTCCCTCTCTAGGCTATTTCATGTGTATCGCTGATACTCTGGATAGTCATTTTGTGCATACTGGTACATCTGTTGTGTCGTGTTTTGTGTTGCAGCAAAAGGCTGTGGCTGTGGTTGTGGTACCACTACGGTCTGTTGTGGAACCGGCATAGGCTGTACATGTTGAGGTGCTTGTTGTTGGATCTGATCCTGTCTAGGCGGACGTGGTCTCTCCTTTGTTTTACCCGTGGAGATATTATGTTTCAGAACTGCACAGTCGTTTATATAATGACCTGGCTGTTTACAATAGTTGCATGTCCCTTTAACGGGAACCGCTGAATTACTGGACTGTGTCGCACCCTTTTTATGACCGTCAGCTGGAACTGACTGAGCGACGAGCATTTTCATTTTCGTGTCTTTCATACGTCTTTGTTCGTGTTCTTGTTCTTCTCTAATTCTATTCTGGTGATACTGTAACATTTGTAACATTTGTGAAGGAGTGTTAGCTTGCCAAGTGCTTTCAACTTTCAATACTCTGTTTTTAACCTGTGGCAGGGAATTCTCGACTAGTTTTGTTACAAAAAGATGTGGATATGAATCACTACTTGCTTTCAGGCCGCTATTAATACCAAAACATTTTTCAAATCGGGAATAAAAATCACTAGTGTCTTCATCAGGTTTCTGTTTACAAGCTGAGATTGCTCCCCAATCTTCCTTTTTCGTAGTTAATAAACGTGGCAATACTTGTACTAATAATCCTGGCAATGCTTTTGTTTTGGCCCCAAGCCCTACGCCTGCAGTTCTGTTATTTTCTTCGGTTTCTAATGCGGTCCAATCAATCTTTTGGTCACCCACTTCCCATTCTTTTTCTTTGAGTTTCTCGTAAATACCGGCAGGCAATAATACTTTCAATATTTTCATAATGTCGGGATAGGTATAGTCACCCATGAGTAACATGTCCTTTAGTTCACGGTGAAAACCTGCTGGATCTTTGTCATGGCTGGGCACTAATTTTTTCATTTCCAATACTTCTATTTTAGTTATGGGCGTGTACACAAACACGCGTCTAAATGTATTGTCATCATTTCTGACTGGGTGCACCTCGCGTAAGGGATTCTGTCTGTCTATGTAATACGTTTTTCTCTCCATGGAAGGAGCTGAATCATGTTCTGGACACAAAAAGGCACTATATCTATGTCGGTATTCTAGAATTACTTTAATTAGATCGGTACCTAGACCTCTCCATTTATTCATGAGTAGTTCTATCAATATATCAGGTAGGGGACCAGGATCGGAGTGTTGGCCTTTATATAATATAAGGAGATGTTGTATCATGTATATACTAGCTAAACGCTGTTCGTCTGGGGCGAGATTCAGAAACGTGTGTGCTAGCGCATCATCACTGTATTTTTCAGAGCTGTCAGCCCATTGTACTGCTGACCTGGCTAATTCTTGTTCATCCATAGAATCGAGCACATGGTACCCCCTTCGTTCTCGAAGTAATTTATCAGTAGCCTGGAATAAGTGTTCAGGGGTCCTAGGATTTGAGATAACTGTTTGAAAAATTCTGTTACATTCTGGACGTATCGGACGTATTGTTTTATTAAAGGATCTTCCTTTTCCTACATAAGCTATCATTTGTTTAGCTGGTAATTCAAATTGTCCTGTGTTCATTTCTGACTGTTCCTCCTCCTCTTCCTCTGATTCAGTTTTATCTGCTTCTACTCTTCTTTCATGTATTCGTTCTACTTCTTTTCTGATCCTTCGGCACATGACTTCTATACACTTCTGTTTATCATGACTCCCGTCTGTTATATTCTGACCCCATTTGGTAAGTACTTGCATTTCCTCCGAATCTACCTCAGGCCTATCTCTGTTTCTGATCAAGCAGTTTATGAAAAAGCGTAACAATAATTTTTGCATGTCTACTTTCTGGTATTCCATGGCTTCGGCAATACTTTCAGGACCTTGCCCTGTTTGGATAAAGCAATATATTTTGTCTAGATGTTCAACCATTCCTGGTAACGTCATTAAATAGTTTGCAGCTCGTCGTAAACGTACTGAAGATAGCAACATTCTGTCGTGTTTACCTGGCACTGGATCATATCTACAATCTGTAAGAGGTTCATTTAATATATTGTCATTAGCTCTTTGGGGTGTACGTTGGTATGCTAAATCCCTATAAGTCAATCTAGTTGTTGGCGGTGGCGTGGAAAAACCTCCTGTCGCACCTCCTGAGGTGCCAAGTCCAAAAGGATTTGTTGGGTGTAGGGTAGAGAGTGTGGGTGCAGGAAGGACTGTAGAAACAGATGGAATATTTAGAACGTGAGGAGTTTGTTGCTGCGGAGGTGGGTGCAGCTGATCTTGGGGTTGAGCGTCGTTAACAGGTGGTGTGCGTGGCTGCGCACCATTAGCATATTCGGGGGCTGCATCATCTAAATAGGAAGAAAGGAAAATGTCCTTTGCGGTCTTGGGATGTACTTTAATCGGGAGTAATGGAGGTGGCAGATCCTTTGGTACCTCCAAGGTGGCCTTAGGCAAACCCTCGGCCAGAAGAGGATACATACCATTCATAAGAGTGTTTCGTTGTCTGTCTACTTGTTCTGTTTTTACTCGGATACCTTCGTCAATTAATATGTTTTCTCGGGCTTTTTCTGAATCTTCCCTACTTTTCTCTTCCTTTCTGAGCGCTTTCTCTGTGCGCCTATGCGATTCTTTACGCCATAGTTCAATGGCATCTTTCTGTGACTGTCTGGCTTTCTTTTTCCATAAGGCTTCTTCTACTCTCATGATGCAATCTGCATCCCATGTTCCAGCAGCGGGCCATCTCTGACTCTCTGCTAAATCCTTGGTGTAGTCCACCCATAGATCAAGATATAATACGGCATCTAGGCCATGTTTATGGTACATAAAGTACCCTGGAGTGTCCCTAGGTGGGATGGGAACAGCTTCCTCGAGTATCCCTTTTCTAGTTTTTATCTGTCTTAATTTTGAAAATAACGGCATCTTGAACCTTGCTACTTAATTCTTACTCGGTTTTGAACACAATAATTACAATAAACACAATAATGAAGATCGAACAATCACTCATACCACGATATTTAAAACATATCAAAACATTTAGAACGAACAATGATAATTAGAATAAAACTAGTTAACTGCATAATACTAAATATACTGTATGTACTGCTAAACAGTACAGATACACTGCTAAAACAGTGCAGACCAGGTCTGTGTACCCAGACCCGTATTGACCGGCACAAACTAATGTGCACGTCTAGATGCGTCCCCAGCAACGGTACTCACCGGGAAGCACGGAACGGAAGGCCTCGGAAGTCTGGACTGGACTAGACCAAACTGGACTCGACTCGACTCGTGACTTAGATACTTCGGAACTTCGGAATCTGGTGGGCCTCTGTATACCTCGGATCTTGCTCTCTCAGCTAGGCTCTGGTCGGGATTCTCCGCACTCCTCACCGCCTCGTCTGGGTGTTGATCGCAGCCTCAGTCGCCCCCGTTGGCCTGAGGGAGATACAGGAAATCCTGCGGGTACGCGTAATTGTCCGTCCGGCTGTGGCAGGAGACCGGGTCTGCAACGCACCTCCGGCGCGTGGGGTGTGAGAGGTGTCCCTATTCGGGCGCCAATTATGTGGTACATTTTAATTACCTAGACTTAATTTATGCGGTAAAATACAATACGAATAACTCAGTAAAAATAAGAGGCAGAATCCGTGGTATTCGAGGGTATAATAGGGAATTTATTCCTTACAAAGGAATGATGGTTCGAACCAGGCAATCGAGTTCCGTCACCACGAAGGTTCAGGAAGGGATCAGCAATACATTATTGACAAGTTGTCATATTTATATTAAAGTGCATTACAGTAAAGACATATGCAGGAGGCGTTACAGCTGATAAGAATACATATACGTAATAAAAAGGCGTTACAATAGGCGTGCATAGAGGCGTATACTAAAAACGTCATTATGATGATGACACAAGTGGGTGGATCCATAAGAGAATCCTGCAAAGTCAGCAGAAATACATGGCAGAGATGCGCGCGCAGCCGCATGACGTGTGATTGACGTGTAACTAGAGGGTGAAGGGAACTTGACATTTAGCCCTACATGAGGAGACAGAAGTCTGGGGTGTCAGGACAACCTAGTCCTAAATCATATCTAATATCTTGTGTTTAAGGAACTATATTATCTGGAAGAAAAGGTCTTCTCGGACAGATCCTATTCTATACTGACTGCTAGTGCGTGTACAAGCGTCTAAGTGTCTACATGAGATGCGAGGGGGCATGGGCCTACCATGGTAACGAGAGTCATGAATTACTTGCACGGAGACAGTAAGGCCGGGCCCTTTGCTCTGCAGCTGGAGGGATGTTTACCTAAGCTACTAGACAGGAATGCATTTCTTGAAGAGCGGAGCAGATAACTTGAAGGCTGAATACAGTTTTGGCAGGCAACAGGCCGGGCTAGGCACCGTTAGCCGCGCAGGAAGTAAGACAAAGTTCATGGATACAGATGCAGGTCCAGGCTGGAGCATTCAGAGGCAGAAGCAGGAAAAAGCTCGATGGCAGAATTCAGGGCCTACCTTGCCAGAGCTGGAAAACGTGAAAAGTATACCATATAAAGACGGTGGCAAGGCACACTTAGGAACGGAATATCTGGCCCATTCATGGCAGATATGAAAGAGGACATATTAACGTTGGACACAATTGTATTTGCGTCTTCATAGCTTGAAGTGGAGGGAACATACATGTACTTGTAGCATGTACATGGAGCCGTTGGGGTCTAGATAGGGGACACAATTGACCATAAAAATTCATATTTCCTCAACATGACCGCTGAACACACTACATAACTAAGCTGGGGCTGCCCCAGAAATTTCAGCAAAATATGGGGTCTGTGGAGACGACCCTTTGGGATTGATCTATGGGAAGACACGCAACAGCTCATGTCACAATCCACAGGGGGTGCCCTTATAGTTAGAAATGGAGAACTGCCCAAGTACAGAATGTACCTTGTTGTACCTCACTGCCGGGCCCAGAGGGGAGATTGGATGTCATGAAAGAGCAACAGTACTGATTAAAACTAATGCGATGGTATAGGAATGGGGGGATTCTGTCGAAGATGGCTGGGTTTTTATGCGACCAACAGTTGTAGTATTGTCTGTTGAATGTATTGAACATATACAAATAAAGAGATTTTTAAAAAAAATGAATTCTGCTGCCAGAAAGTTCTCAGGAAGCCATTTTATAATTATCCCTTTAAAACTATATGGAGGAACTAATAATTTACAAAGGGAAAAGGTTGAGTAGGAGTTTAACACCCAAAGAACGTATTTGTATCAATTTTCTACCACTGTAGAAAAATGTGTACTGTTAAAAGAATTGCTTGCTTAGTGAATAACCAAGCTAAGATAGAATCAATAAAAATGAAACTAACAGTAAAAAAAAAATGCTCACTGTTCACAATACGACCACTTTCAAGAGGTTTCTAAGTTGGGTGGGTTGAAATTTCTAACACAAACTAGTGTTCTATAGCAAATCGTAACACATTTAATTTCAAGTCTCGTTAGCTTAACGGAACTTAAAGTGAGTACCACGCACAGAAGAAAGCTTGAACAGGGTCGGAGTCACACAAAAACTGCTGCAGTAATTGGCCTCTGCACAGAAAATTCAATTACAAAGTGGTTTTAGATCACAAAATGCATCATAATAATACATTCTCTTTAATTGCAATGTACTTACACGTGACCTTTTCATCCGATCAGCTGAAAACTCTTTTATGGCTGTTCGTGTAGAGAATTCTATCTTTGGTGCAATCCCCTTAAAAATTAAACACAAGTGCAGTAAGAAGAGGCCGTTGTCCACTGTTAAAAGCTAGTCGACTTGAAAAATATGTCAAGCATAGTGAATCTAAAACTAACGGTATGATGACACATTAACTCTAGCTACTTTGCAATACCAACCCCATATCATAATCTATGGTAAGCAAACACTGGCAACGCTAATAGGACTGGCTTTAATCTGTGGTAAACAAACACTGGCAAAACTAATAAAATCTGGCTTAAATCTGTGGTAAACAAACACTGGCAAAGCTAACAGGACTGGCCTTGAATGCTAAGAAACACAAACAGCATTTGTGCATACCTGTGTTTGCATTTTGCCAATCACTGACACAGTCAATAAACCTGAGCTGAGAGCTTGGACTGTGGGTGAAATTATGAATTATGAATTTATTTAAATGTTTTGCTGAGAACATGTCTGGCCACTTTCTGGAATCGGAATGCTTTTTGTCCCTCGAACACTTGGGGTAAGATGAAAGAACATGATGAAAGAGGAGGTCCCGATCTAAAGAGCCTCCGCAGTCGTGGCGGAGGCTCTGCAGTTGTGGCGGAGTCCCCACACTCGTGGAGGAATCTCCCCAATGAGAATTGCAGTGCAGAGATTCCTCACGGCTGTGGAGCCTCTGTGACAACTCTTTGTGAATCAGGCCCTCAGTGGGAAGATACACCATAGCCCGCTACAGGCAAATGATGATGCTTCCTGAATATAACATACAAAAAACGAACTGGAGGCTTACATACCCAACTCACTGCTTTCTAATAAACACAAAGCAAACTAGGGAAAGAGTACTCTCCACAAGACCGGTCTTGCAGGACCTTCTCAGAAGGAGAATAGGGTTGGTATTTACCCAATTGCCTAGGAGGAGGTTGGCTTGCCAACTAGAAGAGCCATTGAGTAACATGTATTCAAATGTAAGCGGAATACATTAGATGTCATCACTTCCACACCTCCCCTTACTGCTGAAAGAGTCTAAACCTGTTTTTTCAGGGAGGTCACCGCTGAAGAGACTGTGCACGTGTCTTTGGAAAAACCCAGAGGAGCTGCCAGCATGCCACTTTTGGGAAATATAAACATTTGGCGCTATCAGCAGGATGTCTACCATGTCTACAACATCAGCAAGGGAGCACTCCATGTCAAATTGTGCATCATCTTTGAGCGTTTATCAGCTGGGTAAGGAGGCCCTGCTCAGTCCTGCATTTAGTTTTCAATATCCTACCAGTCACTGGTCTTCTCCGAGACCCCAATTATTTGGGACCGGGGAAAATATTGAGCCTTCTCATTTAAGGGAGGCAGATTGAAATAAAGCACCCATTGCTTGGTCACTCACTTTAACAATGAGAGACCCCGACAGCTTCTTGCTGCTGCCGCCATCTCTGTAAGAAGCATAGGCGAGTATCTGTGTGCAGGCACACCCACAGCAGCAACCAGATCACACACACTGGGAAAGAGAACAAGCATTTGCAATGCAGTAGGTCTCGCCCTTGTGAGAGTTTGAGCTATTGGCGTTGTAAATGACAATGCCTTTTATTTATATTTTAAAAACCAAAACATATATAAAAGGTATTGTTATTTACAATGTCAATAGCTTAAAGTCGCGTAAATGCGAGACCAATTGCATTGCAAATACTTGTTATTGTTCCAGCATTTTCTGAACCCCAAACCTTATTTTTGTGGTGCTGCAGCCACCCTACTTCCTTTGCCCATACCTAGTGTACGTAGCTTAAGTCTGATCTGGAGGTGCCCTCTTCTTCACAGTAACACGCAGCAGGCACCTCTCTTTGCTGTCACGTTAGAGTGTTACACGGGTCCTCCGCTCTCTCTTCCTTGAGGCTACTCCACGCTGTCTCCCGCTCAGATACATACTGACTTTGCTTTCCTGCCTCAGTGCCGTGACGGTCACTGTCTCAAAACCGTTTAGCTTGGCGGCACGCTCTACTCTGTGTTCTTCAGCACTCAAGCAATCAATCAATCAGACATTTATAAAGCGCACTACTCACCCGTGAGGATCTCAAGGCGCTGGGGGGGGGGGGGGGGGGGAGCAGCTACTGATCAAACAGCCAGGTCTTGAGGAGTCTCCTGAAGGTCAACAGGTCCTGGGTCTGTCATAGGTGGATGGGGAGGGTGTTCCATGTCTTGGCGACGAGGTGGGAGAAGGATCTGCCGCCGGTGGTTATTCGGTGGATGGGTGGAACGGTGGCGAGATCAGCGGAGCGGAGCTGGCAGTTGGGGGTGTAGAAGGTGAGTCGCTTGTTGAGGTATGCTGGTCCTGCATTGTGGAGTGCTTTGTGAGCGTGGGTGAGGAGCTTGAAGCTGATCCTCTTGTTGACGGGAAGCCAGTGCAGGTCCTTCAGGTGGGCGGTGATGTGGCTGTGGCGGGGGATGTCGAGGATGAGGCGTGCGGAGGCGTTTTGTTTGCGTTGGAGTCTCTTCTGGAGTTTGGCCATGGCTCCCATGCAGAGGGCGTTGCCGTAGTCCAGCCTGCTGGTGACTAGGGCCTGGGTGACCGTCCTTCTGGTTTCGGTGGAGATCCATCTGTAGATCTTGCGAAGCATACGGAGGGTGTTGAAGCAGGAGCAGGAGACGGCTTTGACTTGTTGGGTCATTGAGAGCGTTGAGTCCAGGATGAATCCCAGATTGCGTGCGTTGTCGGTGGGTGTCGGCCCAGTTCCCAGCGAGGCTGGCCACCAGGAGTCGTCCCAGGCAGAAGGGGTGGAGCCGAGGATGAGGACCTCCGTCTTGTCCGAATACAGTTTCAGGCAACTGCTCTTCATCCATTCGGAGACAGTCTTCATCCCTGCGTGGAAGTTGGTTTTGGTGGTGGCGGGGTCTTTGGTGAGGGAGAGGATCAGCTGGGTGTCGTCGGCGTATGAGACTATGTTGAGGTCGTGTGATCGGACGATGTTGGCGAGCGGTGTCATGTAGACGTTGAAGAGGGCCGGGCTGAGGGATGATCCTTGGGGTACGCCGCAGGTGATCCTGGTGGCTTCGGATCGGAATGGAGGGAGGCGGACTCTCTGGGTTCTGTCGGTGAGGAAGGAGATGATCCAGTCCAGGGCTTTGTCGCGGATCCCCGCGTTGTAGAGTTGTGTGCGCAGGGTGTGGTGGCAGACAGCGTCGAAGGCGGCCGAGAGGTCCAGGAGGATGACGGCCGCTGTTTTGCCATTGTCCAGCAGGGCCCTGATGTCGGCAATGAGGGCGATTCTGGTGCTGTGGTTGCTGCGGAATCCAGATTGGGACGAGTCCAGGGTGTTGTTCTCTTCGAGGAATTGGGTCAGTTGCCTGATGACGATCTTCTCAATGACTTTCGCCGGGAACGGGAGCAGGGAGATGGGCCGAAAGTTCTTGAGGTCCTTTGGGTCTGCCTTGGGTTTTTTGAGTATGGCGTTGATCTCTGTGTGTTTCCAGCTTTCCGGGAAGGTGGCGGTCTCAAATTAGCTGTTGAAATCTTACGGAGTTGGGGTGCGATAATGGAGCCTGCTTTATTGAAGATGTGGTGGGGGCAGGGGTCTGATAGTGAACCGGAGTGGATGGTGTTCATGGTCTTGATGGTGTCTTTGACGTTGAGGTGGTTCCAGGAGGTCAGGCGTCCGGTGTGACTGTGGGGCGGTGAGTCTGGGGTGTCGGTGGCTGTCGGAGAGGTCTGGGTGTTGAAGCTGTTGTGGATGTCTGCGATCTTGCGGTGGAAGAAGGTAGCTAGAGAGTCGCAGAGGTCTTGTGACGGCGGGATGGCGTTGGAGCTGGAGCTGGGGTTGGCGAGTTCCTTCACGATGTTGAAGAGCTCTTTGCTATTGTGTGCACTGTTGTCGATGCGTTCCTTGAAGGAGGTCCTTTTGGCCATTCGAATGAGTTGGTGTTGTCTGCGACTGGCGTTCTTGAGGGCTGCATGGTTGTCCAGTGTTTGCTCGTGGCGCCATTTCTTCTCTAGTCTCCGGCAGGTCTGCTTGGATGTCTGGAGGTCGGCGGTGAACCAGATGGATCTTCTGTCGGTGCGTCTGTTTGTGGGTATCTTGATCGGGGCGAGAGTGTTGGCGCAGTCCTCTATCCATCGATTGAGGTTGCGGACGGCTGTGTCGGTGTGGTCGGTTGGTGGGTCTTTGGGCGAGGGTGGTGGTAAGCTGGTCTTCGGTTACCTTGTTCCAGCTGCGGTGGGGGATTCTTTGCTGGTGATTGTGTACGGTGGTTTTCTTGAAGGAGAAGTGAATGCAGCGGTGGTCGGTCCAGTGGAGTTCAGTGGTGTGGCTGATGGAGACGTGGCTGCTGGCGGAGAAAATGGGGTAGAGCGCGTGTCCGGCGGAGTGGGTGGGTGTCGTGACAAGCTGTTTGAGGCCGAGGTTGGCGAGGTTGTCCAGTAGTGTGGTGGAGTTGCTGTCATTGGTGTTCTCGAGGTGGAGGTTCAGGTCTCCGAGGAGGATGTAGTCTGTGGAGGCCAGGGCATGCGCGCTGACGGCGTCTGTGATGGAGTCGATGAACAGTGGCCGAGGTCCGGGGGGTCTGTACACGAGGGTTCCTCTGAGGGTGGTGGTGGGATCGATGTGGATCTGGAAGTGCAGGTGTTCGGTGCTGCAGAGGGTATCTTCGGTGGTGGTCAAGATTCTGTGGGTATTTCTGTGGACAATGGCGATTCCTCCTCCGGGTCTGTTGGTGCCGTCCCTGTGGGTGATCTTGGAGCCATCTGGGATGGCTATGGCAACATCGGGTGCCGATGAGGAGTTCATCCAGGTCTCCGTCAGGAAAGCGACGTCCAGGGAGGATGAGTCGAGTAGGTCCCAGAGTTCAACGGCGTGCTTGTGGACGGAGCGGGTGTTGAGCAGTATGCATCTGAGGTGGTTGTGATCCGCTTTGGTGTGGTGGGCAGGATGTACAGGTGTGCGCTGGCAGGTGTAGCTGCAGTTTCGGCAAGTGAAGGGTCCGTGGGTGAGCTTCGGGGTGGCCCGGAAGCAGGTGGAGGATCGGCCGGCGTTGCGTGAGTGGAGGGTGTTGGCGTCGTAGCGGCGTCGTGGTGCTCGTGGGGGCCAGGGGGTCTGGTGCTGGGCACGGTCCAGGCATGGACGGGCGCAGACAGGCTTGCCTTAGGTGCACCCGCTGCGCGCACCCGCTGCACAACCGCGCAGCAGTCACTATGATCTAGGGGAGGGGGGAGGTACGAGGAGGCGGGAGCGGGGCGGTAGGGGGAGGGTCAGTGGCAGCGGAAAAATGGAGGGGAGACAAGGGGGGACACCAGCCCACAGCAAGGGCTGAGGGGAAACAGAAAAACAGAACAGAAAATGGAGCGAAAATCAGCCAAGGACACTACAATACACTGGAAGGAACACCAAAAATTAAAACACAGTCACAATCACTATGCGCCTGATGGAAAGCTGGACCGGGGCAGTCTTGAACCCTGCCGAGGAGAGAGGCTGGCTTCAAGGCGGAGCGGAGCACCGCAGAGCTGCTGCGAAGAGTGCGTGCCTTAGACCGAGGTCTGAGGACTCGCATGCGCTCCCCCGCAGCGGTCGCCATGATGTAGGGGAGGGGGTAGGGACGAGGAGCTGGGAGGCAGGAGCGGGGCGGTAGGAGGAGGGTCAGTGGCGGCAGGAAAATGGAGGGGAGACAAGGGGGGACACCAGCCCACAGCAAGGGCTGAAGGGAAACAGAACAAGCATTTGCAATGCAATAGGTCTCGCATTTACGTGAGTTTAAACTGTTGGCATTGTTAATGACAATGCCTTTTATTTATGTTTTAAAAACGAAAACAAAAATAAAAGGCATTGTTATTTGCAATGTCAATAGCTGAAACTTGCGTAAGTGCAAGACCTATTGCATTGCAAATGCTTGTAGCTCAGTGGGCTATGGTGCCTGCTGCAGAAATCCGCACTTAACCTCAAGGCCACACCTCTTGAAGTTATTTAAATGAGTTCCATTGTTAACGTCAGAAAACTCAGACCTCTCTCTTGCACCTGAAACGTACCACACTGCCAGGGTTGCCACCTTCCCAAAGGAAACATACCAGTCAGGTGTTGTTGTGTTAAGAGTCTGTGAAAGGCCCGGGCATGATACTAAATGTGACTTTAAACAAAATCGTATATATTAATTAATAGCATCACTTTACTGTCTCTGTTTTCTTTAATTATTAGCCCGGGACCGTTAGCGGCTCCCTCGAACACATACAAAAAAGTGCTTTCTACTCATGTTTGCTGTTTCAAGTATGTACAGGCAATGGGGAAAATACCTGCTTTGGTTATTTTGCTTATTTTTGTACCTTCCAAGGCGTTAAACTACCGTCGGTGCCAATAGAAAACCGGACGTGGGCAGCCCTACATGCTGCCCGCTTTGATCAGGTGAGGGCGGCTCCATAGCCCGTGTCAGAACCGCTCCGTATGTCTTAGGCTGTCCTCGAAGCTATCACCGCTGGAATAAGTAATATCAAACCCTGGCTTTAATATGTGGGAAAAGGGCAGCATTGAGGTTTGGGTGGACAATTTCTTACTGCGAGTGAAACGGCGGGCCCCCAAATATAAAATCACAATTAACGGCTAAGACTTCGAAGATGAAAACAAGTAAACCGCGTGTATGTTTTTTTAATTTTTACTTTTGAGTTTGTTCGCGTTTCACTTTTCTAGTTATTTTTTATTTTTACAGATTATTATAGAATTCTTTTAATGTTCCTCTGGTCTTTCTCGAACACGCGACATCGAGAGGTAAGGAGGGGGTGAGGGCAGGAAAGCGAGGGAGTGAGTGGAAGGGGACTGTTTAGGGTGGGAGAGCAATCAAGACAAGAGTGAGTAGGTTAATGAGAGCGGTGCGGGAGAGACAGGGAGAGGTGAAGAGACAATGTGGGCGACAACGGAAGGGAGAAAGATTAATAGACAGAGAAGCACAGAAAGGACCCAGGAGAGGAAGCGAGGATTACAGGATAAAGAAAGATAATTATGGTGTGTGTGCGAGAGAGTTGAGAGCGAAAGATACAGGAAGAGAGAGAGCGGAACACACAGATGTTGAGAGATTGAGGGGTGACAACGAAAGATTGCGTGAGAGACAGAAAGAGGAAACGTGAAGATGAGAGAGAGTCTAGAGAAAGAGAATGGGAGAAGGAATCAAGGGGGTAAGAATCCAATGAGATAGAGAACAAGCGCTAGTAATGTTGCCAATTGTGGGTGTGCCGGCAGAGGAGGATGGGTCTGCGCAGCAAAAGAAAGTGATCGCGATCGCGATCAAAGCGAAAGTGATCGCTTGGACGGGAGCGCTGCGTGTGGCAACTGCAAGCACGTGAGTGGTGCGCGCGCAGCAGTGATTGGCGGCTGCGCGCGTGCACGCTCACGTGCACTGTAGCTTTAGGCCACGGCAGCACTTTGAAAAGCCCAGTTATAAAATGTCTCTTCGAGCCTTTGGCACTCGTGGTGTGTGTGTGGGGGGGGGGGGGGGGGGGGGGGCACGGTCTGCTAACAAGATCTAATCTGCAAGATTCCCCGAATACTCGGAGAATAATGCAGGATTGTTGTAGGGGCAGGAAACAGTGTTTACTTTGTGCAAGAAAACACCGGTGTTTATTTTTGGGACTCAGGCTTAATTTCTCACCAGACTTTGATTCAGAGTAAGCGATAGAAAGGCAGAAAAGAGAAAGAGAGATTAAGAGAAACCCAACATGACAGAAAGTGGGAAGATAGTGATGAACGTGAACATGAAAGAGATAAAGAGTGCGTAGAGAGGTGTAAAACAAAGGCATAAGGTGAAATAAAAGAAGAAAACTAGGCAGCTTTAGTATTCGGCAACCCTGGCATTCAGTAGCCCCGAGATTGGGCTCCTTGGAAAAACATTTCGCCCCAGCACTTGCTTTATTATTGTGTTCATTTGTCTGGCAGCAAGAGGGGCGGGTGCGTGGGCAGAGCGCCGAGATGCCAACAGATCCACGGGCTTGGCTTCCGCTCCTCTGGTGCTTCCCACCCAGAAACACCCGAGGTGAAGTACCATTTTGAGTGGGACAGAGGGCATCAGAAATATGAAGTTGCTACATAAATTTGAGATCACGTAGGCAAAACCAGCAACAGGGTGCAATATGACCCGTGGGAAGGCAAGGTGGGGGCATAACCAGTATCTTCTGTCACTATGGTAACTAATTATGTTTTATAAACAAAATGTGACCGTTTTAAAATAGCACTTAGTAACAGATGCTTATCTACTGATGTTTAGTAGGTTTAGAGTACCAATCTTAGAGGTAGGAAAGGCTTCGTCGGTTCTGTCAGGAACCTGAGATTATCGTGCGTCGTGTTAGAAGCGAGCCCTTAACCGGCCCAGCCCAGGAAGCAGGTGACAATGTCCATGCCTTCCCGGGCAGGTCAAAGGGCAGCACAAAGAAGTGTGTGATTCCAAGCGAGAACTGGCAGCTCTGACTGAATTTTAGTGACATGGCTGCCCTGCTGTGGAAGGATCGCGATCCCCCAAAAAGAACACAAGACATTTCAGAACAGAGACACAATCCACCCATTTTGCGCTAGATGCACTTTGCTCGTTTTCCTTCAGCTTGTTTCCAATTCGTGACGCTTGTGTGCAATGGCAAGTATAGAAATAAAAAACAGTCAAATGCTTCCACGCTCGCTTTCAAGTCAAAATTCCCACACAGTTGATACTAGGTTTTATTTAAGGACTAGTGCTATAAACTGGAAAATCATCCCGTGCCTCAAGTCCACAGATTCGTGGGCACCAGTGCCCGCACCAAGTGTGCAACAGAGCGATGCAGCTGCAAAATGCTCCTTCCCAAATATAAACGCGGGAGGCGTTTTCCAGCTCAAACTGCAGCACTCTTAACCGTGCTAAGTCTGCCGAGGATCAAACCACGGCGTATACAGGCAGCACGAAAGACTTAAAAGAAACAGCATCTGTTTTGAATTTGTCATTTGGAAAACGAAGTTCGTTCACACTAGCTTCTGTTTCCCCGGAGCAACACAGGAACAGGTTCAGACTGCTGCACAGAGGTTCTTATAGACAGAAAGGTTGCTGTGGAGTCGGCGGATTTAAGAAGGGGCGCAGGCCTCGTCGCCATCCAGCAGAACACATGGTGAGGTTTTACCGACACAACTGAACCACAACTGCCGACAAAAAACAGAGAGGTGGCACGAGTGCAGGTTCGGACGTCCATGTCCGAAGTGATGGAGTCGGGTTAGATGGACGCCGGTCACAAGTAAGGGGCCGCAGTTCACAATTTGCTAATGTAGTGTTGAACAACCGATGAATGAGTGAATTAACACGTGCCAGTAACTTGTGAGCGGCGACGAACCGACAGCGTTTTAACCAGGGTTTGCGCTACACTGGTTAAAGGTTCGTTGTAACATTGTATCCATTCACTTCATTAAAGGCAAGGCGGGGCCACGACCACAGTGTCTGTTTTGTGGATGGTCTGCACAGCAGCACGAAGAAATGCAAGAACCAGACGTGCAAAAGCCAGCGTCACAACTTGTCACTAATTCGACTAACACAGATTCCACGTGTGGCTGTACTGTCGGTGTACACAAGGTACTTTCCTGTTTAGCGCCCTCTTGAAAGTCCCCCTGTCACGCGTTATACTGGGCGCTTTCCATGTAAAATCCATTGTTAAACCTTTAACGCACGTGCGCACCTTTGTTGCCCCTTCCCGGGATGCCTCACACGAGCCTTCCAGACGGGCAGCGTCTGTAATGTTGAAAGTTTGCGTCCAAGAGCCGTGGGAGAGGTGGGCGTGGTGCGTGCGGCAAATTACTCATTAATCTGTTAGAAACATTATGCAGATGCACTTAAACAAGGGCCGTCCATCTGGGCATTCATTTTAACACAAACAAACTCTCACACACAATAATCGCAATGAAAGACATGAGATATCTGACAACAAGTGAGCTCAGCTGTCACACTGTCACCCACCAGCAGCAAAAGAAAGTGATCGCGATCAAAGCGAAAGTGATCGCTTGGACGGGAGCGCTGCGTGTGGCAACTGCAAGCACGTGAGTGGTGCGCGCGCAGCAGTGATTGGCGGCTGCGCGCGTGCACGCTCACGTGCACGCTCACGTGCACTGTAGCTTTAGGCCACGGCAGCACTTTGAAAAGCCCAGTTATAAAATGTCTCTTCGAGCCTTTGGCTCGCGAGACCTAAAAACGGAACAGAAAACGGAGCGAAAATCAGCCAAGAACACTACAATAAACTGGAAGGAACACCAAAAATTAAAACACAGTCACAATCACTATGCGGCTGATGGAATGCTGGACCGGGGCAGTCTTGAACCCTGCCGAGGAGAGAGGTGGCTTCAAGGCGGAGCACCGCGGAGCTGCTGCGAAGAGTGCGTGCCTTAGACCGAGGTCTGAGGACTCACATGCGCTCCCCCGCAGCGGTCGCCATGATGTAGGGGAGGGGGTAGGGACGAGGAGCTGGGAGGCCGGGGCGGTAGGGGGAGGGTCAGTGGCGGCAGGAAAATGGAGGGGAGACGAGGGGGGACACCAGCCCACAGCAAGGGCTGAAGGGAAACCGAAAAACGGAACAGAAAACGGAGCGAAAATCAGCCAAGA
This sequence comes from Triturus cristatus, assembly GCF_964204655.1. Lineage (NCBI taxonomy): Eukaryota > Metazoa > Chordata > Amphibia > Caudata > Salamandridae > Triturus > Triturus cristatus. The sequence goes on along the minus strand of NC_140581.1, from coordinate 843,908,705 downwards.
ACACTACAATACACTGGAAGGAACACCAAAAATTAAAACACAGTCACAATCACTATGCGGCTGATGGAATGCTGGACCGGGGCAGTCTTGAACCCTGCCGAGGAGAGAGGTGGCTTCAAGGCGGAGCACCGCGGAGCTGCTGGGGAGAGTGCGTGCCTTAGACCACACACTCACAGGCAAGCACACTGCTCTCGTCTCGTTGGTGCAGCACTCCCATTCCATTCCATGAGCCTCACTTTCCTGGCCCTTGGCTGTCTCGTCAGCTCCTCTCTGTGACTAGGACCCCGTGGGGAGCTTCTGCTGATGCGTTAATCGCATTCAGCAAAGATGCTGCTTGAAATGTTTCAACCATTGAAAAGTAAAGAGTGGTAGATTGAAGAGTCAATAGCGTGGGCCTAATATGTGCAATATAGAAAGGTGGTCAATATATCAAACTGCAAAATTCAAAGCAAAGCAATGAGGAATAACTGATTAGCTTGAACCTCCACCCTATTTTCTTCTTCCCGCCACCTCTTATTCCCCTCCCCCAAACCATGGCCTGAGCACCCGTGCCTGTACTGCGAACTTCTCTTTTGCAAGCTCAGCTTTTTATTTTATAGATCATAACGTGCCACTTTCCCACAGCTGCATCACTAGCGATTGCTATTGAAACAACCTGAGTAAACGTCGTTGTTCGCGGCCAAAACACTTTTCACATTGTGGGCCGAGCCCAGTTCCAGGCTAAAAATCTGAGGGCACTTATGAGGCACAATCGCCGAGGATGGATTGGCCATTTATATCAGCAGGCATTTCCCGGCAGGCGTGGTGTGAGTGGGGTGGAGTCTGGGTCACTGGAGGCCAGTTTTTGAAGGTCGACGACCGGTGCCTCTGTCCACAGATCCCCGGGGTATATGGCAGCCGGCAAAAAGAGAAAGCGTAGAAAAGACATATGAAGAGAGAAAAAGAGACAGGAACAGAGAGAAAGACAGGAATAGAGCGGAAAGACAGAAATAGAGAGAGAAAGACAGGAAAAGAGAGAGAGAAAGACAGGAAAAGAGAGAGAAAAAGACAGGAATAGAGAGAGAAAAATGCAGGAACAGAGAGAGAAACACAGGAACAGAGAGAGAAAGGCAGGAACAGAGAGAGAAAGGCAGGAACAGAGAGAGAAAGGCAGGACAGGAACAGAGAGAGAAAGACAGGAGAGAGAGAAAAGCAGGGAAAGAGACAGGAAGGCAGCGTCGCAGAGCTGTAGTGCCAAGTGTTTGAATTTGGAAGCCACTATTGGAAAACAGACTCTTATTGCGAGTGTCCACACATGAGCGTGGCACTACAGAGCTGTAAAAGGAGCAGAGAGTGAGGGCCCACGGAAATGAATTCCCACATACTTAAAAGACATGCTCGTGATCACTGCAGGGGCGTGCACCACAGAAACAAAACATACCCGATTCTGATAATGTCTAAGGGGGAAGAGCAATGCACTGAAAAAACACATTCCCGCGTTGGACCCCAAAACTGCGGAATGTTCTAACGGAGGAAATAACACTCAATAATAACTCACTGCCATTCAGGACACACTTGACGGCACTCATCTTAGGCAGATATTGCCAAGGCAGGTCAATAATTATGACATATACACGGTAACCCTTCTCCCCTATGCTGCGAATACCCGGCACTTTCCAAACAGTCGCAGTGTAATGCACTGTGCTTGTTATCCCACCTTACCAGGCTGTAGCCCGTCTGAAGCTCACGTGGCGCGGCCTGAGGAACAGTAATACATTTAATACATAAATACATTTAAAAAAAGATTGTGTGTGGGGACTCATGACAACTCAGATGGACAAGCATGGCATCACTATCGGCGCTCTCATGGGAGCACCATCTGGGCTCGCTCGGTGCAACCTGCAGTTAGCAGAAGCTTTTCCAGATCTCCATTTCACTTCCAGTGCAGCTCCACCGCCACTTTATAAGTTAACTTTCCAGACACATTTTGTTCCCCTGACGTAGGAAGCAGTTTTCTAGATGTATCCTTGATTTCAAGCAGTTTCCCAACAAACTAACGATTTCCAAGTCGGAGTAAAGTGTTCAGTGGTGAGTAAGGCATCTCATCTGCACCTACGGAGAGCGATAACCACAAAAAAACTGCCGCGAACGGCTCCAGATTGGCTGGCTTGGTGATTGTTTTCTAAATAGCAATCTACGAGCTTGCACAGTAAAACTAATTACGAACTGGCTTGTGGTGGTACTTGAGCCAAGATGGGCGCGGCGGTGTGTGGAGAGCTAGCAGGCTGCCTTTTAATTTATTTGGTTAAAGCCCAGGCCTACCTGACGGACAGGCAGGAAGAGGCGCTACAGGGACGGCCGCCTCGGCCCAAGCAAGAGACCAGTGACGTGGTGCCAGTAGAAGCATCGATCTCCTGTCTTTATGGGGCCATGTGTTTCTAATTAGAAACACATGGTCCCATAAAGATTAAGAAAGTGCTTTGCGACAGCAGCAAAGCAGGGGACCCAGTCCGGATCGGATTCGAAGGGGCGTCAACAAAAAACCCTCATTTCCAATGGCAAGCCACCGTTTAGCATATACAGTGATGCCAGCCAACGGAAATGAGGGGTGGGGCTTCTAGTCCCCTTCTCAAATCTACTCTCCTACAAAATCTCTCACCCAGTCATCCCTGCATTTAGCATATTAGATCTGATTCACATAGACATTTGTGCATTTAAAGTCAACGTACGTGCACAAATTATTTGAGTTAAACGTGCAAGCAATTCACAAATGGTTAATTTACGCTTTTACACTGATTTACCCACATACAATATTATCCTGCGATGGATTAATTTTGCGTTTGGGAAAATCCTACGGCAGGCAGTAGGTGTTCCAGTAGAGGGATGTGCTAGAAGTTTAAGAGCACACACACACACTTAATCATTTATTGGAATTTAAAGCATGTTCTACCTATTCCCCACCTTGGCAACTGTCAATAATTTACTCTTGACTACAGCAGGAGTAAATCCCTTTGAAGGCAGAGAATGGGTTAAGAGCACCCAGTAAATTGCTGGGGTTCTAAAGAAAAAGATTTCCACTTTGAGGAAAATATTGTCACTGTGGAGAATACTAACCCCCAAAAATTGCAATTGCACAAATGTGAAGGATTATTCATGTTCTCATTTGCTCGTTAAGGAAAACTACAAAGCCCTTCACAGTCACAGAAATTTACAACGGATTTCCACAAGCACTCTTGGAAACCTGCAAATGGGAATTCCCTAAAAAATCTGAAATCTGCACTCTTTCATGGCTGATATAGGGCAACTAATAATTAAATAAATCATCATAGAGTAAATTAGTCAAATACATTCAGAGGTAGTGTAGAGAGATGCCCACATAAATCCTAGTAAACTGAAGAAAATGTACAATGTTACTTATTCTGACAAGTGATAATCGTAGCAAATCAAGAGTTAGAAAGAACTTAGCTCATATAATAATCAATGGACAACAGTTCACCTAAAACACAACCAGGTCATGTGATCATTAGTTCATACAGAATCATTCAGGAGTTTTTAACTAGTTTATTTCAGTCAGGTTGGTCCATCTTTGCATGTACTCCCTTATTTTGAGCACTGGGCAGCAAGGAACGATCTCCCAAGAGGAAAAAGGATACAATATAATTTAGAAAGAATCTTCTTAAAACATCCAAAGGGGTGAAGGGGAACAGGGAAATAATACAATTCCAGTCTTAACGTTACCAAGTATTACTCTGATCATGGGGCAGATGTGCAAACAGGACAAAAGCATAACTGCAATAACAAAGAGGTGACAAAGTCCATGGGTTTGGGTTTTGAATGAATATTTTTCCTGTGCTAGTGAATAAAGATTTTGTATTCAGTGCCAAAAAACTCTTTGGGATGGATTTGAGCTTTACAAATAGACATGGAATGTTGAGGCCAGTATACAAAAGAGGATCCAAGTCAAAAAATGTTTTGGGGGGCACAAAACATGCCATCTGTTATTCATGGCAAATTTTCTTACGGTATTAACTTATATGTGTTGTTAATGTGGGTGCTCCCAGGGGAAGAGAAAGTATGAGGGCATTCAGCAGGTAGGCAAAACCCTCAAAGTGGTAGCTATGTGGTTGTTCATAGATCTTTTCAATTGTTACCCCCACCCAATTCCTCGAGAAATTTCCTGAAGAAAATTGTGCAGTCAAAAAAACACCTAGTACAATTTGCTTAGAATCTGTGATTTAAAATTGAGAACAAACAGGGTTTAGGGACAACTGAAAGTCAATCTCCAATCAGAAGGATGCTGTAAATGTTTACAGAATCACTACAGGAGAGACAGACTCCGAGGCGTGATCAGCACAGATCAAAGAGTCTGAGTGAATCTGGTAACAATGTAGTGTAAAGTCCGAGTCCACAAGACAGAGTGGAAAGATAACTGACTGGGTTCACCTGACAAGGAGAAGATAGGGAACAAGCAAGATGTCTCAGCCGGGGTTCCACCTTTGCAGGCTAGGGCCATGAAATTAACTTTCAACACAGTGGATGGCAAAGCTATGGAGGACATGAGGATTTTGTTCCTTGCAACTTCTCCCTCAGATTGGTGGACTGCATACGCTGCATGAGGTTAGAATCTGGGTGAAGACGGACATACGTGGATCTGTGTGATGAGTTGCGGGACTCTGAAACAAGGATGGTGTGTGTCCTCTCCCAAGTTATCCAATGTGATGGCCACCTAAAATCAACCATACTTTGCTCATTCTTGATGGTTGCTTATCAGCCACTGGTATTCTAGATGTTCTGATGTTTATACTATGTAAGTGTATAGCTTCAATCTGTGTAAATAATTATATAACCGCCATTCCAAAGACACAACAGTCGCTCAGAGGACATTCCAAAGTAATGAAACCTCACAGCACATAACCTTTAAAAGAATGAAGGCAGATATTATAAATGCACAAATTATAATGCAAAAGCCAGAAATTAGACTACTAATTGAAATACTGAGGAATGTATATATGCAAGCATGTATGTAGTTGCTATGAAATAAAGATTTGATTGTATTAGGAAAACAGGCTCCATGGTTTCATACCTCTCTAACTCATAATTTGAAACAGACACAAGACTTCGGCCCAACCTAGAGTTTGCAGAAAGGGTACTCTGTCTCAATAGTAGCGAAGTATCCTCTCTGCCAAACCTCCGATCTGATTTAGTGTTGGGCTGATCACCATGTTTCCGCTGACGAAGCAAAACATACTTTGTCAGTGTAAACCTTCCTCTGATAGCCCTACGGAGTGTGGGATGTTGGAGGAAGCATGTAACACCATCTGCCCTGTTTAAGCTGAATGGCGTTATGTGTTTTTTTCCTGTCTGTCTCCACAAGGTTTTACATCGCTGAGAGGGATAGGAAAAAACAATTGTTGATCCCCACACCAATGGAGAAAACTCAGATGGTGTGAGGGTCAGAAGACTTTTACAAATTTTCAAGAATAAACTCCCACTTTGGAAATTTGATTTTGAAAATAAAGTTTGATGGCTGGCCATCATGTTTGGGGGTGCAGTCCATCAAACGTTTCCAATAATGACAGGAACTGCCGTGACGGCTGCACCTGCCAATGTATAGCAATGTTTGTGGGGCCTATGAACATCTCTACATTTGGCAGACACAGTAAAAGCAGGGACGGAGTTGAAGTCTCCGCCACCCTATCTGCTCACCAAACCCTCAATCAGGCTCTTAATTTTGAGTAGGTTTTACTGCGTACTAGACTTATTGCTTACAATGCGTGGTAAGAAACCCAGGAGCACAGTGACCCCTTTGTATTCATTGCTACAATGTACGCCAAAATAATGATTGCACTCAAATGGCAAAATTGTAGTGCACAAGACTTTGCTTAATGGTGTCAGGAGATGGTGAAAACTAACAGTTTTGAAAGGTGGGTTGATTTCTCAAGATTGTATGAAAAAATATTATGATATTTGGGAGCTCATGTACAAATACTGTACTTCATTTTAAGGTCTACTAAGAAAAAGTACTTTCATACTGAAAAATATTTTTATATGACCAACGTCCTTAACATTCTGATACTCGATATGTACAGTTTATGTGATTCAATGACAAAATAAAACAGACAAGACCCTATGGCTCTGATTACAAGTCAGGTGGAGCAGAATTAACTCATGGAATTCTGTTCTGCCTGTAAGATCACTGTAGCTGACACAGAAGATGCACTTATAAATAGGAGGTGGTCATATGTGCTTATGCATATGTTCTAATGCCAGATATTGGGTGCCCACGCCCTGTTCTGATGATGAGCTCAGATTGCCAGAGGTCAAAACCGATCATCTGATTTGCAGACCAGCCCTTGTACAGGTACCTGCTGATTAAATCATTTCCCTCCTAGAAATAGCTCTAATAAAAAACTATTTTCTATTTGAGGGTAATACTACAGTCAACACAAAGGTACATCCATGGGAGCGGTTTTCGCACCGAACTTTGCCTTACTGTTTGTTGACGCCGTGGAGACAAAATATGTCCAAAACAGTACCAATCAATTGTTTCTTAAAATACGCCTATGGAATAGATACCCCAGAAGGCTTGGAAAACACTATCTATAATGTGTCAGGTATTCCCACAGGCAATTACTGTTACAACGCAAAGACAAAACATCTTGAATAAAATCAGCTGTGTCTCCATCTTTTGCCCCATAAGCAACAAACTGACTTAGAGTATTAGAAATCACTGGAACGTTTTACCCACAACAACTATCGATAGAGCCACCTCTGTTCTCATTCAAACGAGGACGTAACATCAGAGACCATCTTGTTAGGGCACACAAACCCAAACAAATTGACAACACCCTACATCCTCTACTGAACCTTCAGCCAGGGTCATTATAAATGTGGAAACTGCATAGTGTGAAATTTGACCACAAACACGAAAACATTCCACCATGAGAACATTCTTCAAGATCTGAATTTCTTTTTAAACTGTAACTCATGCAATATAATTTACTTTATTTGTTGCTTTTGTGATTTGATCTACATTGGTCATGAAACCAGAAAGTGAAAGTGAGGATTTCCAAACACAAAAGCAGAATCCGATGCAAAGTCACCACGGCTCCTTTGATAGAAAAAAAAATTCTACAAGGCCACATTGAGAACGACTTCTTGTGGCAAGTGATCGAGATCATCAAACTCCAGCCCAGCGGGAGCAACACTCAACAGCTGTTCAACAGAATGGAATTTAAATGAATTTTCAAATGCCAGTCAGTATCCAATAGATTGAAAACACAAGATGAATGGAACGGCATTTTACAGACTTATCCTTGATCTGCCCCCCATGATAGATTGCCTTGATGAACATTAAAACATAATTTGTCTATGTGTGTCTATCACTCTGTGTGCCCATATGCACTCTCCCTTGATTCTTATGCATACTTTTTAAGTCCAGATATCGGGTGCTCACCCCAATCCTGATGATGACCTCACATTGCCAGAGGTCGAAACGCCGTTGACAATAGACCTATAAAGACTCCATATATACGAAGGATAAGGAAAAAAATTATAATAAGTCATATGGCTTTTTATGTGTGATGCACGTTTCTTTCACCTTTCTATCACCTATCACTGCACCGCTCTTCACTTAAGTGTGAGCACTGGATTTTTCTTAAGTAAAAGAAAATGCATAAAAGGTGTAAAAGTATGCAATGAATGAATACATTGCTATACATATATATTGATTACCTGCCTTCTTCTTCCTTGCCTTCGGTAATTGGTGTTAAAATGTCTCTAATACTGAAGACATATTGTTCTTTTATTGTGATTGATGCCCCCAGCGAACCAATATATAAAAATAAGGCACCCTACATGTTGCAGCAAGTGTGCTCTCATAGTGAAATAAAACCCAAAAGCTATGTCATTGTGTAGGCCTTGCTTGACCTTTTACTGAACAGGCCTAGATGGGATTATAATGTTTATTTGCTATCTTCGCCTGAGTAAATACGAGAAAAATGCTTCAAAATGATTATTTACTGAATTAATAAGCTCTGATTTAATGGTGAAATCTGATTTTTGATAACTTTTTTTTTTTTTTTTTTTTTGAAACCTTTATTACAGAAGTCAAAAGAGTTACAAAAATGGGCCTACAACCTTCGGGCCGGCCGCTAGCAAACGATAAGAGCATAGAATACAAGTGGGAAACACACGCTGCGGCGTGAGAGAGATCACAGGAGTTGGAAAGAAAAAACATTGGCGGCCACACCGTCCGGACCCCCCAGATGGCAGTTCCATTTTTATGTAAGAAATAACAAACAAATCCACAAGGCAGCAAAAAAATCGAAGCAGCAGTATGCGCTCCCCCGGGGAGGACCCTACCGATACACAGGAGAAGCGGGGGGGACAGGCCAGAGCGGAGACAAAGTGGACTCCGTACCCAGAACCAAGGAGACTAGGGAGACGGGGCCAGTGCCAGTTCAGGCGTCAGCGGCGGGGTACAAATTCCGCCACGGTAGGAGTTCCAGGGGCCCCACACTTTCACCCATTTCCCAGGCTTACCTCTCGCAACATACACCACTTTTTCCCGAAACATACACCAATCCATGTTGTCTTTCCATGCCGAGATCGTTGGCGACCTCTGGGAGCCCCACAGTTGCGCTATGTCACGCTTTGCCACCATATAGCCCAGAGTCACCCACCACGTCTGCGGCACTGAGTAATCAGTCGGCTCCCACACATTTAGCAGACACCTCCTCGCCTCAGGAAGCAGCGGCACATGTGTGACCGCCTGCAACACCGCATGCACACCACGCCAGAATCGCGCCACCTCCGGACATTCCCACAAAATATGGACGAAGGTCCCCAATGATCCGCACCCACGCTTACACAACCCATCCACGGAATATCCCATACGGAGCAAACCCGGCCCCGTAACATAGACCCTATGGAGTATTTTGAGCTCGACGAAGCGAAGGCGGGCCGGTATGGCCACCTCTTTCGGGGAGGCCACCGCAGACACCCAGTCCTCGTCGTCCAGCTCCAATCCATCGGCGACCCACGCCTCACGAAGGCTAGTCAACAGTCCCGAGCGATCATTGATGAGCTTTTTGTAAATCAAGGAAATCGTGCCATCCGGCACATGCCCATCTAGCACTCTATCTTCCAGAGGGGAGTACTCCGGAATGGAGGCAACATCCGGGAATACGGAGACCAGCGCGTGACGGACCTGTAGATATCGAAAGTACTCCCTGTCATGCAACTGGAATTCCGTCTGCAGCACATCGAATGTTTTGAATCCCCCCCTCGTCCAGAGATCGCCCACCCTGCTGATGCCTATCATGTCCTACTTCTCAAAGCCCTTCGAGGTCCACAGGGAGCCCAGCCGCTCAGAGGCATACAGTGGCGTCACCCGGGTCAATCGATCCTTCCACCCCATCGCCAAGTTTGCCGCGTGCCACACCCGTACCATGACCCGCGTAGGGCCCGTCAGACGCGCGTCGAGCGATCGAGAATAAAGCGCCCGATTGTAGTCACCACCCGGCAGTAATAGTTTATCCATCTCAAAGGCCGGGTTTAAAGCAGGCCCGTAAAGGCCGTGGTTTATCGCGGCCAGCTGGGAGGCCCAGTAGTACCGTTTGATGTCTGGGAGGGCGACCCCCCCGTCATACCACGGGAGTGTCAGCTTCGCAAGGGCGATACGCGGCCTCCCATCCCAGAATAGTTGGCGCTGCAAACTCTCTACCTCGCGAAAGTAGCCCGCCGGGACAACATCCATCGTGTTCTGTAAAGCATATAGGAAACGTGGCAGCGACATCATCTTAAACAATGCCGCACGGCCAAGCGACGAGAGCGGCAGGCGCCTCCAACGCGCCACGTCCTCCTTCAGGCGCTGGAGGGGGGGGAGCAAATTTTGTTTATATCGGGCCTCAGCATCCAGGGTAATAAAGATACCCAGGTATTTAAATCCCTGCGAGGCGACCTGGATAGGGCAGCCCCGCGGTAGGATAGGAGTCTCCCCGGAGAGGACACACACACAGGATTTAGCCCAGTTGATGACTAGGCCAGAATTACGGCCAAAGGAATGCAAAACATCCACTAATACAATCAGCGATTTACGCGGGGAAGCAAGGTATAAAAGGATATCATCTGCGTAAAGAGATACGCGATCCTCATACTCAGGGGTCCAACGGAGACCACGAATGGAAGGCTCCCACCGCAGCCACTCCGCCAGGGGCTCCAAGGCAAGCGCGCAGAGGAGCGGCGACAGCGGGCAGCCCTGCCGCGTACCCCTGCCCAGCTCAAACGGAGCCGACACTCTACCGTTCACCACCACCTGCGCCAGAGGTCCGGAGTATAACAGTTTCACCCAGCCAATGAATCCCGGGCCAAAACCAAACTTCGCCAGCATCGCCCAAATATATGGCCATTCAAGCGTGTCGAACGCCATAGTGGCGTCCAAGGACGCCAAAATGGCTGGCTCTCCTATGAACGGGACTCGCGCGAGCACCCCGTGCAGACGCCGCAGATTAAGCGCGGTGTTGCGATGAGGGATAAAACCGGACTGGTCCTGGTGAATCAGATCGCACACCACGCCAACCAGCCGATTTTTGATAACTTAAGTGAAAAACTAACTTGATAAAAAATGCACTTAAGGAGGTCTGAACCACAAATGGCTTAAAATTAGTTCTTGAAAGAGAAGGGAGGGTGGTACCGGGAGCCGATCTTTAAGTAGGTCCTGCACACAGGGCTCCTAGAGAACTGTGTTATGAAAGGGTATGCAGTTCCTAGAGTGGGAAGGGAGGGGTAAAGACAGGTCTTTCTTCATGATGCCCTCACACACCCCGAGAGGTGTCATGCTTCATCACTGGGCTTTGCTCCTCGTCGGGCCGGCGCTGCAATGCCCAACAGGCTCGCCGTAAACGGGGCTCTTTGCCGGAGATCTTTTTGAAGAAGCCGTGGGGTGCATGCAGGTAAGAGGGCAAGGGGAGTGTAGTGCATGTGAAGTGAAACTTAAAATAAGTCTGGATCCGTCCTATTCATAAGCAGTTTTAATGATTTAGGTAGATCCAGCCTAATTAAAAATGAGTGGACGCCCTATGGGGATATAATGTTCCTAATGGGCAGTCACAGTGTGTAGGGTCGACATGTTTCGTGCCTTGTTGCTCTTAAAGAGTCGTGTGGCACTTCTTCAGGACCTACGTGATGGTGTGGTGCACAACTAATGACAGGTTCCTAATATTTGGGATGGTAGCCTGGCATGGGGCCCTAGTAGATCTGTACTGGGCGGTTGAAGACCTGTGGAGATAAAGAAGACAAGAAAAAACGGGGTATTTTTAAGGGGGGCTACAGAGCGCATAAAACGCGGTATTGTTTAAAGGGGGTGACGACGTCCAATTGAGGCTTACATAAAAGGTGTCATGTGCCAGTGGTTATTTAAGTAAAGTATGCCTATGGGAAGGGCCGTGCTGTTGGCACTGGAATTGGTGGTCAGCCTCTTAGTACTGTGATTTAAAAAACGATGAGTGAGATGGTTAGGTCAGGTTTGACAGCAGTGGAACCCTCTTTAACCAAAGGCTATGGGAAATGGAATGGCCTATATTTATAGTGCGGTTTACAGCGTGGTGGGCTTACCATCCTATCGTAGGGTATTTTACATGGCTAACCACTTGCCTGATACCAGACGGTCGTGGGGGCGGTTAGAGTGTTGTTGGGATTATGAACAAACCAGGTGCCCAACACGTGATGTGGAGCGGTAATGTGGTCATAAGCTTGCGGACATAGAGGCCTTGCCAGGGCTAAAAGGGGATGATATAGTAGCCCGTTTTGGGATGCAGGCTACCCCGTACTGAGGCAGGGTCCAATCGCCACTAGGAATGCAGGTGGGAATTGCCTTTGAGTGTCGGGCATAGCTGCGGCATGCACAATAATAAGACCGGTATTGTCAATGCATCGACAGAACACTACAACAATCAAGGTAGGTTTGCGGACATGCAACTCTTGTGGGTACTGACTTCCTGGGCTCCAGGCATATCGGCGGCATGCACAGTGAAATAGAACGATATTGTGAGAGGCGGCATAAACACCTAGATTACACCCAAAAATCAACGATCAATCTGCGGATAGGCGACTCACCCCCAGTACAAAGTCTACAGCCCGACGGGAATGCGACAGAGCACGATGTTGCTCCGATCCTTAAAAAGAAGAGAGCCGGTCTAAACATCAAAGCCCACACATGGAATTACTCCTGTGGCTAAAATTAGTTCTGCCACTCATCACACTTCTAGAGATGAATTACACATTCTTGGTTGGAGGACAACAGCCAACACTGAAACCAAGAAGGGCGAATGGGTGTTAACTGCTGATCACTGAGCAGGGATTAATTACCTGGTAGTGCTCACAAACAATTCGTAGAACCATGGGTGGCTTCAGCACCACATCATTTGACTTGGAGATGCAAGGAAGATCTTCTCCTACTCATTCCATGGACCTCCCAGACACAATGATTCCAGTCAGAGTAAGGGGGAGAACTAGTTCCGACCATATCAGATTGGAAGAGGAGTCCCCTATATAGGAGAGCGATTAAAGAGCTGAAGATAGGACTGCCTGAGGGCAGCTGGGTCATACAAGCTTAAAACAGTGGCTCCACTGTAATTTTACAGTAAGGGAAATACCAAGTGTTCCAAAAGGGGGTGGGGGACTATTAGAATATAATTTGGATTGAGTGGTAGAATTTCTCCAATCACTGGCTAGTGCACATGATACATTTGGCACCTCAACTACCACCTGTCAGGAATAAGGGGGTTACATGGACTCTGGCTTTCACTTTTAGGACTGGTCACTATATAGTCTGAATAGAAAAATCATCAAATCAAAATCACTTTATATCAGTTACAAAAAGTAGCCATAAAATCACATAAATACAAGACAAGTGCAAATCCATATCATGAAAAAGAAACGGCAGGCAGAGTCGCGTGCAACATAGTCATGGCTAACAGGACTAATTCACATTGAGGCAAAACCTCTATTCCACCCTATACCAATAAAGCAAATATATCAATGTCTGTCCTTCTTGCCTAGACACTGGTTACAGTAAAAATTAAAAAAATCAAATAGCAAAAAAATAATAAGAAACAACCCATAAGGGAAAACACATACTCAACCAAATCACAATTCATCTGAGATTATCAGTCACCACAGATCCCTTATTAAAACCAAGATTTTGAACCCCTAGAATATTCAATTTTAGTAAAGCATTAAAGATTTCCTTCTATTGAGGGCACATTTAAGAAAGGAACAAATATTGAAACATTTTTTATGAGGAATCCAGTTGCTGCAGACAGACCAAGGCTAGTCGAGAACTTCTGATTCCATGCAACTTGATAATAGGAATTAAAAACTTTTAAGTGAAAACAAGATAAAATTGGTAGAAGAAAGTAGAATGCAACAGGCTTTGTAGGGGGATTCATCAGAGGCACAAATTAAAACTTTAGATGAATCAAATTGGCCAAGGGGAAACCTGAGGTGCCACCTCATGAATCCCAGCCTAAACCTGGTTAGTAGTGATCTGTCCCACGAACCATCGATCCAAACCAAATATGGTTCCAAGGTTAATGAGCTGTGCAAATCCAAATACTCCATAATAGTTGGTTTACTTAATTCTAATTCCTCACTACTGACTCATATTTGTCCTGAAAGCAGTTTTAACCCAGATCAAGGGCCGGCCATCCCAGCTTCACCAGTCCTGACTTAACATAACTAAACCAGGAGATTTTCAGGGCTCTCTTGCACAAAAGACAATCCTCAATAACATCCTTATTAAGTGAGGTGTGTGGATTTTCCAAAAGTGAACACCACAGAAGTATGGAGGCCAGCTTGATAATATTCTCAACGTAATCCATCCCCAGCACCAAATGCGTAAAATAGGTAAAGCAGGCAGGGGGAACACCCAGAATTTGCCTAAGTACCCTAAGGGGAGCTTGCATTAGAGTATCCCCAGATACCTGAACCATATGTAAGAACTGGGAGACACTTTCTCCTGTAGATCTCCAAAAGGGGGGCATCAGGTTTTTTTTACAATGCGTTTGGCCAAGTTCCAAATATTCCCCACTGAGCTTAAAAATTTCAGCTGCACACTGGCAGTGTAGGGTCCTCAATTACCCTTAGCGTCCATGACTACCCCTAAGTAGGAGAAATACTGGGTCTGCGCAATGGTTTGGCCTTGTAGAAATAATACCCGCCTCTTATGCTGTCTAGGCTTGCAGTCCATAATATAGGTTTTTGCTTGATTAGTGACCAAATCCAATTACCCCATAAAGGAAATAAAGTCTTGAAATAGAGCATTTAGGCCATTATGAGTTCTCGAAAGTAAAACTGCATTGTCTGCATATAAAATTACTGGTACTTTTTACCTACCAATTGAGGGTGCGTCGGAGACAACCTTGGATAGGGCTGTGCCTCAGCCATTAATATACAAAAGGAACAATAGAGAGCCAGGACATAGCCCTGACGAGCCCTCTCCCCAGCCTAAAGCAGTCCGTTCACCTGAAGCGCTGTACCTGGCTGAGGCTGATGGGTCATAATGTAGGGCTCTCAAAAACTGTGCCAAATCATTCTCAGCATCTAAACCAGCTAAGATCTCTCAAAGTTTGGACCTAACTACACTATTAAAAGCTCAGGAAAGATCCATTAAGGCCAGACAGACACTACCCTGCTTAGCAGTGGTGTACTTAGAGACTAACAGGTGTAGGTTTCAAACATTGTTCCAGCATGCCTAGTCCCTTCCGGAACCCATACTGCACTCCTGAAAGCGTGTTACTCTCACTCACCCAGGTTAGACTTAGAAGATGCTCCAATACGGCTCTCCCTGCCAACTTAGCTGGGGAATCCAGCAAGGATATTGAGTGATAAAACTCCGGAAGATAAGGGTTGCCCTTCTTAAAGATCGGCACAATAACAGCAGTATGCCATTATTGTGGAAGTCCCACCTTGCAAACGGTGCTCAAGCAATTATTTAAGAGAGGGGCCCATAATTCAGGTGAAGCTTCATACAAATCCATTGTCACACCATCAGGTCTGGGTGCCTTGTGGGAGGAGCTCCTACCAATTGCCTACGTGACCTCTTCAATGGTAAATTCCAAATCTATGGGGAATGACCTCTCCTTCTCAACATGTTGTTTAGATGCGCTATGTCCGTAAAGTGTTTTTAAATGGTTAACCCAAGCTTCTGGGCTAATAGTAGTTTGAACCGTGTTGGATTTGGTACTCAGAGATTTGGTATTATTGGCTTTCAGCCAAAAGGCCCTAGAATCTTTCAACCTACAAGCACTGACCAGCTTCCCACAGGATTCATTTTGTAGTTCTTTTTCCCTGTACCTTAGAGCAGCCTTATACTCTGCTCTGCGCAATTTTAATTTACTAATATCACTGGGTATCTCCTTTAAAGCTTTATGTAATTAGACCGAGACCTTCCTACAATGCTGGTCGAGACACTCAGCCTTGTTTGACCATGATTTACTAGGTTTCATAAGCTCACCACTGATAATTACATTCAGCTAGGCAAATTGATTAGCCACCACCCGGGGGTCGTCATTAATGGTGAGACATTTTAACATCATGGACAGATGGTTGATCAAAGTTTTGAAAAAAAAGGTCATATCAACATTTCTCCATGCCAAGCACAGGCATTGTGACTTGACCATTAATGAATTTGTGGCCTCGTACTTAGCCCCCCTGCTCCTAGGTAGACATACGTCTAGGCTTACGGGGTTGTGGTCATTGTGTGCACTAATAACAATGGCAACCCTATGAATCCTGGGCAACAAATCACAAGTTACAAAAATATAATCAATAGTAGAGGAATATTCCGCCCTTTCAAAAGTGGCCTTACAGTGAAAAGTAGGATCCCTAAATTCAGTCACATTAGTCAGATCAAAAGCCTTAATCAAATGAATAAGAGCTTTCCCACTCTAGTGACTAGGGAAATAATCGTGTCCCGTACCATTGTTGTTGAACATGTTGCACTCAATATCTGGCTGTGAGATCCCAAGTTTGGCATTAAAACCACCCTCCCCCCCTAAAATTATTTTACATCCTTTATGCAAATTAACAAATTGAACTTCCAGATCACAGATAAAATCATGTAAACTTTTAAAATTGGCAGTAATATCCGTATCAAAATACCCATTATAGAAATTATTAAAACCAAAATGTAATCCATTGGGTCACATAAGTAAAAGTGCTTGACATAAATTGCAACTCTTCCTGTCTAAGATTGTGAATGGGAGCTTCCTAAAACTATTTCAGAAACATACAACACAGTGGGCCAGGATACTTTAGGTTTTTGAGCTGCAAAACCGTAACAAAACAAAACATGAGTCTGAAGTTCCGGTAAGGAAAGATTCTAAGAAAAAACAGAAAGCTAAAAAGAAAATCAGGACTGGATCTTCTCCACAGCAGGAGTCTTGTAAGGGTGGACGAGTATGAGGAATCCTGATTCAATTAACAAGCCAGATTGGTATCAGTATTCCGATAGCTGTTCTTACCAACCCCTGCAGGATTTTATGTCAAGTCAGGAGGCTAGCATTATGCATTAACTTTTATTTCCCACTTCTGAGCAGCACCATTAAAAGCTCATGGAACCTTAAATCATCACAATCAACAAAGAATCTTCAAGTCCATAAATATCATGCGACCACCATCTTCTTCTTTTGTTTGCTGCTTCTGAGCAGATAAGTATTGGTCAATTTTATTGTTATTATTATGAGTGTTTATGTTGCATGGCTGTATTTGAGATGTACTGTGTAATACCCAATTTCGAGGTTATGAATCAGTATTGTTTATATGGGTTAACCGCAGGCCTGGGCGGTAAATTCCGTTTCGCTCGCGGAATTTGGGTAATGTTGCGTTCCGCGGAGAAAGCGGAATTGCCAATAATTCTGCGATCCGCGGCTTCGCGGAATTCTTTGCTTGTTCGCGCTTTCAAAATGCGTGTTTGCAAGATATTTCTCCCCGAGCACGCAAACAGCATTCGCGAACAGGAAAAAAGTATTGCAAACAGGTGGAACAAGCAATTCCGCGTGTTTGCGAAACTTTTGCGTGCTCGCAGAGATTTTTTACCGTTTCGCGGAGCTTTGCGCAGTTAACTGTAATTAGAATGACATTTTATATAGTTGGAAATTCGATTTTGTTTTGAATTTAGGATACCTGGTAGTCGAATTAAGTGGTTTTAAGTATTTTAGCACTGCGCAACGCATTTTGGGTCGCGAACGGGTTTAAAATGAATTTTAACATAGTATTTTGCTTAGCACAAGCGCGTGATGCTGTGTGAGCTAAACTGTACTATTTTTATTTGAATGAGGATCGCGCTTACCGTGTTCTTGTCTGCGTTAGTAATAGGGAGAGCAAGCTGCATGACGCGCGCGCGTCGAGCAGGCTCTCAGATTGGCTGACGCTGGGACCTTTTTCAAGAGGAATTGGAGCTTGTTTTCAAACAATCAAAATATTTTCTAAAGTGAGAAGCTCTGCGAGGCCGTTCCCTTGACAACGAGCCATAGTTTATGCTTCGTGTCAGAGGGATGGCAGTTGATAGTTGGTGCAGAGCGTTTAGGTGAAATTAAAGGAGTTTAAGTAAAATATATTTAAGACAAGTTGTTATAAGAAGGAGTCTAGATAAAGTGAGGTATTTTTAAGCAAAAGAAAGATATTTTTGAATGAGAAAATGGAGAGTAGTAATGAAGGACAGGAGAAAATGATAAGGGAGATTATAAATAAAGAGATGAAGGAGGCTATTTAGGAGTCAGTTAAACAGGCACTAGGGAAGAAAAAATAATGAGGAAGAAGAGTATTTCTCTGTTTCAGAGGAAGACAATGAAAGAGGGCCAGGAGGTAAATGTTTGACAAAAAGGAAACATTTAAATGAGAAACAGGGTCAGAGTGGAGTTCCAAGCGGCTCGCAATGGAAAGGTATCCAACTCGATTCAGAAGGAAGCCATTTTAACACTGGGAAGCATGGTAAAGCATCGGGTGATGCAAATAACAGTGATGATGAGGTGGATGAATACATATTGGATTTGAAGTATAAAGATGGATTAGGAGAGGAGATTGAGGATAGTGGTAGAGAGAGAAGCAAGGAATCAGTGGTGGATCCTTTCGGGGAGCTATTGTTCAGTCCCAGGGACATTAGACATCCGAGGGGTAAGGACTGGTGGCCACTGGACCATGTGGCAGCATACATTAAGTCAAGAATTAGGAAGCCTTTAGAGAAGCAAGAAAGGAACATTATGAGAGCAGAGAGCTCAAGGCCTGTCATTGAAGACAAAGTGACTATGACTCCTAATATAGGTCCGGAGCTCATTACTTACCGATTTAAAATGAGTAAGGAGCCGAGAAAGGGCTTGGATAGGTCATTAAAGCAGTGCCAAGACAAGCTACTTGACATTGTGGGGCCATTGGCCAAGATTTGTGATGCCATTGAGGAGGTTTACCTAAAGAATTTGGAATTGGATCTATCTTTATTATGTGGTTGGTGCCAAAGGGCAAGATGCTTTTTAGATAATGCTAATGCTGACATTCTATCAGAGAGAAGGAAGACTATCCTAATGCAAATTAACCCAAAATTGGGTGATTTGGCAAATAAGGAGTCCAGGGATGAAGCTCTCTGACTTTTGTTTGGTGAAGGGATGCTGAAATCCTTAACCAAGTACATTCGTACTTTCACCTGTCTGGATAAGGCTCATTATTCTATGCGCAGAGTCTTTAGCAGCAGTAGTTTTTATGGATGGGCCGGTAGAAGGGGGCAAGCTATCCGCCAAGCAAATTTCAGAGCCTTATATCAGGACCAAGGAAGTGGGTATTCCAGCGGTCAAGGAAGTTATAATTGCTTTCCACAAAGAGGTAGAAGTCGGGTTCGCACCAACAAAGGAAGAGGACAAAATCAGGGACAAGATCAGAACCAGGGTGAGTATGAAGACGTGTTCTTTTTCTATCCCCAAAAGTGATGGAGGAAGATTGAGGTATTTCAAGGAAAAATGGAAGGAGATAACCCAGGATGCATGGGTTCTAGAAACTATAGCAGGTTTTCAAATAGATTTGGACTCAGTCCCAGTTCAGAGAAAAGAACCACACAAGTTGGTTTTTCAGGAAGAGTTATTACTAATAGTAGAAAATGAAGTGTGTTTGATGTTAGAGAAAAACGCAATAGTGCGAGTGGGGGAGGAAGACCAAGGCTTTGTAAGTACTTTGTTCCTTGTAGAAAAGAAGGACAAAGGATGGAGACCTGTAATAAATATGAGGAGTTTGAATCAATTTGTGTTTGCTTGTTTGTTTTATTAAATTAGCACAGTTAAATAAAACCATTGCAATAAAAAGTAATCGTAGCATTGTTACCACATTAAAAACAAAGCGAACCAAACCATTAAATTCATACACATATTTCTGACGAGGCAGTTTTGTAATTACTGTTGTACACACGTTACAGGCTTCAAAAACCAAGGATAAAATAATTTGATGCAGAGACATTAGGGTAAAGTGCAAAAATAGTCTGTGATGAGTTTTTTGGGGAGGAGGAGCCAGTTGGACAGGGGCAGGAGAGGGAGAAAGCAGGTTGTCTAAGAGTCTCACATATTTTCCGGACCTTGCAAGCGCTGGAATATCTGAGGAAGTGAAACAGAGAGCAGATGCCTCCCAACATGTGCTGATGCCCCTTTATAGATATAAGGGTTTTAAGAAAAGTCTTCTGGGAGCGTCAAGGGCGGGACAACAGCAAAGAAGTTGCAGCCATGATTCGGACCTGTAATTGCACAGTCTACAAGCTCCCTCCTCACTAGTTGGAGCCCGTCGGTTGAAGGCAGTGGAGCCCAGCCCTAGGAGACGCATAAACATTACATTTTTGCAGGCCACTGCGTTCAGACTATCTAGAAGGTAAGGTTGTGGTACTCCAGGGAGGTATGAATCGTTCAAGGGGAGCAGGATAGTTGATGTTTTTAAGACCCGAATGTCCATCTGGTAGGAAATTTGTCTAACCTGCTTGTTGATAATCCTTTTCCAGACTGTGTATGAAATAGAGTCTGCAGTTAGTGATGTTTCGTCAATATGTAGCATTCTTATGGCTTTTACAATTTGACGGTTCAATGGATTCCCAGAGCTGGCAAGAGTTTCTGTTAACCGGGCTTTAAGCATATTATCTGTGGCTTTTAGTGCCCTTATAGAGTACTTCAGGGTGTCAGCCTCACAGAAAATCGATTGTCTTTGAAGGCCCAGCTCCAGTCGTAGTCTTTCCCTGTGAATGTAATTCGGGAGACAAAATATTTTTTTTTATAAATGGTGAACTGGGCATGGTCGGAAAGGCCTGGTGCCGGTAACTTAAGGCAGGAAGAAGGGTAGCTTTAATCACCTTCAGAATGGGTTCAGCAGAAGGACTACTCAGGGACTGGTTAAGTCGAGTCAGGCTGTATGTTGTTGCTCCAGCTCTCTTTTTCAAGGCAGCCAAGTGGACTGATGGTCTGGAAGACTCGCTAAGCCAGACCCCCAGGTAGTTGTATTTTGATGTTGTTTTAATCTTTGCGGGCCCAATGTTCCACGTTAGACTTTTATTTTTCTTGCAACGGCCAAAAATCAAGACCTTGGTCTTATCCTGCTTAATTTTAAGAGCATTAGCTGTGTTGTATTTGTGGAGCAAATACAAGGCTCTTTGGAGGCCAGAGTCGGCCTAGTCCATTATGACAATATCATCAGCGTATTGCAGAATGTGCAAGTTCGTTTTTGCGAGGCCAAGTTTTGGCGGAAGGAGACAGCTTTTCTCCAGGAATCTCCCCAGGTCAGCGGTGTAGAGGTTGAATAAGAGGGGAGCAAGAACACATCCTTGCTTTAGGCCGTCTGAAGTTGGAATTTTTGCAGAGACTGTTGTGGGGCCAGTTCTAACTCGTACCCATGTGTTCTTATGCAAGGAGATAAGGGCTCCGAGCAGGCTCTGTGGGATCCCCCACTTATCCAATTTCCTCCATAAAGTGTTACGAGAAACTTTATCGAAGGCAGCGCTGTAGTCTATAAAGCAGCAATAGAGGTTGAGTTGATTTTTTTGCGCTGCTTGTTGACTCAGGATGGCTAGGGCAGTGATGTTGTCAATTGTGGAGGCAGAAATTCGGAACCCAGTTTGAAAGTATGGTAAAGGAGTAGTTTCTTACCTGTAACTCCAGTTCTGTAGTAGGGGTATCTCTGTTATAGTCATAATCTATGAATAATCCCCGCCCATGTGCGGGGACCCCGGAGCAATCAAAGATATCTCTTAAGCTGTCCCGCATTTGCAAACCTGCAAAGACACTTAAGAGACAGACAAAATAATACAGCCTAATCACCACAAGGCTGCACTGGCCAGCACTTCCTCTGAAGTGAACACAAAAGCCAAAATAAAGTTGAAATGTCATTTTTTATTCACATTTGACATGTTCCTTTATTATCACACACTCCCTTCACCAAAATCCCTTTAAACAATAGAGAGGAAGGGGTGGACAGACAAGCCCTATAGGCTGTCATTATGTGTCTGCTAAAGGGATACCGTGCCTTTAAGAAACTCTCCAGAGACCCCCGGTATCCCAGGATGCACAGCCAACACAAGTTACTTTCAGTTCTTTTTGAAGGTGTATAACAACAGGCCTGATACCGTCAGGTTACTCCACCGGGGAGGAGGGAGGGTCGCTTATGACTACAACAGAGATACCCCTACTACAGAACTGGAGTTACAGGTAAGAAACTACTCCTTCTGTAGTAGGGGATCTCTGTGTATAGTCATAATCTATGAATAGAATGGCAAGCCCATCCCAACCAACAAGAAGCGGTGGAGTAAGACCAACCACCAACAAATCACTGTGCAAACAAATTCCTTAGCGAAGCCTGTCCAACCTGCGCATCTGCCCTAGCATCAGAGTCCAGGCAGTAATGCTTTGTAAACGTATGGACTGACTTCCAGGTGGCAGCCTTACAAATGTCAGCAATGGGAACATTCCTAAGCAAAGCGGTGGTAGCCGCCTTTCCTCTAGTCGAATGTGCTGTAGGCTTACCCCCTAATGTTTTATTAGCTTTTTGGAAACAAAGCTGAATACAGGAAACAATCTATCTGGAAATGGACTGCTTTGAGGTAGCTAAACCAGTTCTTACCGAACCATAATTAACAAACAGTTGATCCGACCTGCGGATATCTTTTGTCTTATCCAGGTAGAATTTCAACACCCTACGCACATCAAGTGAATGCAGAGACCTCTCCGCCGGAGAGGAAGGATGCTGAAAAAACGTAGGCAAAGTTATCATCTGATTCACATGGAAATCTGATATCACCTTAGGCAAAAATTTAGGATGGGTACGCATCACTACTTTAGAAGCATGGAAAACAGTATACGGCTCTTGGCAACACAGAGCCTGAATCTCACTCACCCTCCTGGCCGATGTAATGGCTACAAGGAAGGCCGCCTTCCAAGACAAATGCTGCAACGAAGCCTTATGGATAGGTTCAAAAGGCTCCCTCATCAATCTAGATAACACCACATTCAATTCCCAAGGTGGAGAAGGCCTTCTAACAGGGGGAAACACCTTACGCAAACCCTCCAAAAAATCCTTAATCACAGGGATTTGAAAAAATGAGGTTTGAGAAGGGCCCTTCCTATACGCAGTCAGAGCTGCGAGATGAACCTTAATAGATTGAAAATTAAGCCCAGACTGAGCTAACTGCAGCAGATAAGGCAAAATAACGTCTTCTTTACAGGATGTAGGGTCAAAGTCCTTCGCCTTGCACCATAAGCAGAATCTCTTCCACTTATAGGCGTAGGAAGTCCTCGTAGACGGTCTCTTTGCCTCTTTCAAGATCTCCATACAGTCCTGAGGCAGGTTCAAGTGTCCATACTGCACTAGCTCAGGAGCCATGCTGCCAAACTCAAGGACGAGAGATTGGGGTGAACCATCTGCCCTCCGAACTTCGTGAGGAGGTCCGGCCAGCACGGCAGGCGCCGGTGTGGCAGAACAGACCGGTGAAGAAGGTCGGTGAACCACCATTGTCTCGGCCACTCCGGAGCAATCAGGATCATTCTGGCTCTGGATTGCGACAGCTTGATCAGCACCGCCGGAATCAGGGGAATGGGTGGAAAGGCGTAGAGAAAGCTGTTGGACCAGCTGATCCATAGTGCATTCCCCAGCGTCCCTGGTTGGTAGTACCTGGACGCGAAGTCGCGGCATTTGCTGTTTTCTGCCGTAGCGAACAGATCTATATCCGGAGTGCCCCATTCTGCGAAGACGTCTCTTAGCACGTCGTCGTTTAGCACCCACTCGTGGTTCTCTTGGACGAGTCTGCTGAGCGCGTCTGCTTGGGCATTCTGCACTCCCGGCAGGTGGGTCGCCGTGATCGTCAGATTCCTGGCCACCAGCCAGTTCCAGATCGCCTGTGCCTCCCGAGACAGGGTGCGTGACGGGAGCCCCCCTGCTTGTTGAGGTAATACATGGTCGTAGTATTGTCCGTCTGAACCAGCAGGGAGGACGTCCTGAAGGAGGGATGGAACGCCTTCAAGGCCAAGTGTACTGCTCTGAGTTCCAAAAAGTTGATATGGTAGGTAGTCTCCATCTGCGACCATATCCCCTGAATCTGAAGAGGGCCCGAATGCGCTCCCCAGCCCTGGAGAGACGCATCGGTCACTATGGTCTGGGCCGGAATGTCCTTGTGAAAAGGAGTCCCCTTGCAGACATTCTCTGGGGAACACCACCATTTCAGAGACTGCCGAGCGTGCTGAGACAACTGGATCTTGTCCTCCCAACGCCCCCTCCTCTGGTCCCATTGATCCTCCAGACATTCCTGCAGGGGCCTCATATGCAGACGTGCATTGGGGGTGAGGAAGATGCAAGAAGCCATCGACCCCAGTAATGAAGACACCGTCCTCACCGTAGGAGAGCGGGCTGAGATGAGATGCAGAGCCTTCCCACGGATCGATAAGCGTCTCTCCTCCGAAGGACACACGCTTGCGGTCAAGGTATTGACTGAAGCCCCCAAGTACTGGAGACACTGCACAGGGATCGGCACTGACTTCGTCATGTTGATGTGCAGCCCCAGACGGTGAAGCAAAGCCGCCGTCCTGTTGAAATGGCACTGGGCTTCCTGATAAGTGGACGCTTTGATCAACCAGTCGTCCAGGTAAGGGTACACAAACACCTTGGTCTTCCGCAGGTGTGCCGCGACCACTGCCATGCACTTGGAGAACGTCCGTGGTGCAGACTTCAGGCCAAACGGGAGTACGGAATACTGGTAATGGTTGTTGCCTACCAGAAACCTCAGGAACTTGCGATGCTTTGGTGCGATCGGCACATGAAAGTAAGCGTCCTGCAGATCTATGGCGCACAGCCAGTCTCCTCGATGCAACTGAGGGTAAATCTGATGCAGGGACAACATACGGAACTTTTCTCGGCGGATCCACCTGTTTGCTTGACGCAGATCCAGAATAGGCCTGAACTCGTTCTTGTCTTTTTTTCTTACGAGAAAGAACCGTGAGTAGAGACCTTTTCCTTTTTGCTTCAAAGGAACAGCTTCTATCGCCTTCTTTTTTAACAGAACGTCCGCCTCCCGCTGGAGCTCCCGCACCATGGTGGAAGAGTGCACTGGTGGAATCTGTGGAGGCGAACTGGTGAAACGAAGACAGTAGCCATTGCAAACAATATTCAGCACCCACTTGTCCAGTGTTATTGTCCTCCACTCTGCCAGGTAGTGTTGAATACTTCCCCCCACCGGAGCGGGTAACGGATGAGGGGGAAGTAACTTTTCAGGGCTTCGACCCGGACGGGCCTTTGTTCCCCGCCGAGGACTGATGCTGGCCTCTGCCCCTCTGGCGCTTCTGAAAGGGCTGCCTCTGGTACTGCTGCTGTTGCTGGGGCTGTTGCTGGGGGCCCGACTGACGCCCTTGGCCCCTCTGCTTGGTGTAGCGCCTGCCCGAGGAACGGAAGGACCTCCTCTGCTCCTTAGGCCGCTCCAGCCCCACCGCCTTCAGAGTTTCCGCCTCAGCCTTCATGCGGGCCATCTCGTCATCCGCATGCCACCCGAATAGCGTCGTGCCAGAGAATGGTAGATTGGCGATCTTCTGCTGCGCTTCCGGCTTGAGCGGAGTCAGCCGCAGCCAGGAATGCCTCCTCATATGTATGCCGTGGCAGTACCCATGGGCCGCCAGCAGCGACACGTCCCCCGCCGCACTGATGATCTGATTAGAGACCATCATGCCCTCGTTCAGCACCTCTTGAAAATCCTCCCTCTTGTCTCTGGGCAGGGAGGCCGCGAACTGTTGCAGGGAGTCCCAAAGAGACCTGTCATAGCGCCCCAACAGAGCGGAGGCGCTAGCGGCCTTCATCGTAGTAGCCGACGTGGAGCACATCCTCCTCCCCAAGGAGTCCATTTTGCGACTCTCCTTATCCGGGGGAGCCGTGGAGGAAGGCGTCGTAGAGTGTTGCTTACGAGCCGCCGCCACGATAACAGAATCCGGTGGGGGGTCCACTCTGAGGAACGCCGGATCCGAGTCAGGAGCCCTGTACTTCTTTGACAGTCTCGAGGGCGCCGGCTTCACCACGGCCGGCGTTAAGAACACCTCCATCGCAGGTTCCTCCAGTCCTGGGACCAGCGGGAGGAGGGGGCGCGACAGATGTACTTTATGCAAAGTCTCAAAAATCACAGAAGTAGTGGGAATAGGGGTAGTCACTGATATCCCCAACTTCGCAGCCCCTCTCAGCAACACCTCCTGGAACGTGGCAATGTCATCCACTGGAGAGACGCGGGTAGGAGGCGTCTCCGACAGCGAGGGCGAATACTTGCCAGCCCCCGAAGAGTACGTGCCCCTCGACCCTCTGGAACGAGACCGATACCTCCGTCGACCATGTCCAGAGCGAGTGGAGGATCTGCGCCTACTCCGTGATCGCCTGCGAGGGCGAGAGCGAGATCTCTGCCGGCGAGGAACCCTCGGGGGAGGAGGCGGTGGCTGCGGTGGTGAAGCAGGCAGCTGAGGCACGGGCAGAGGCAGCGGAGGAGGTGGAGGAGGAGGAAGAGGAGGAGGAGGAGGAGGAAGAGGAGGAGGAGGAAGAGGAGGAGACGGAGGAGGAGGAGGCAGTGCAGGCACCGGTGGAGGCGCCGGTGGAAGGTCGGGCACCGGAGGCAAAGGCGGCCGCTGGGTACGCAGCGGGGTCAGATGGTCTGAAGCCCCATCACTTCTAGCCGGAGAGCCCCCATCATCATTGTCCGGGCTCGCGGCTACTCTCCTCTTCTTGGCGGGCCTGTCCCGCGGGGAAGCCACCGAAGGCGAACGTCCACGCCTCCCCGATCCCCGACTGGAGATCGTAATCACCGAGGACGTATTCCCCGATGTCTGGGACATCGAACTGTACGTCGACCTCGAACGGCGTCTCTTCGCCCTCGACGACGAGTGCCGCCCCGCAGTTGATCGTCCTCTCGACGTCGAACCAAGTCTCCTCGATGTCGACCCATGCCTCCTCGGCGTCGAGCCCCGCCTTGATCGCCGTCGCCGGGGTGTTTGCCTCGACGTCGACTGTCTCCTCGACGTCGACTTCTGGCGTCTCGACGTCGACCGCCGGTGCCTCGGCGTCGACCGCTGCGATCTTGACGTCGATCGTTGGTATCTCGACGTCGATCGTTGATGTCTCGACGTCGATCGTTGATGTCTCGACGTCGATCGTTGCTGTCTCGACGTCGATCGTTGGTGTCTCGACGTCGACCTGCGTCTCGGCGTCGACCGCCTCCGCCTCGACGGCGGGCGCCGGGATCTCGGCGTCGACTCCGTCAGCGTCGAGCCGTGGGTAGACGGCGGCGAGTGAAGTCCATGGGGCTCGGTACGACGTCGATGTGTTGTGGACGTCGACCGTGACACCTGCGACGGCGACCCGGTCCCGGGTCTCGCCGGCCCCTCCCTCGACGTCGAACGCCGAGGCTGCCGTGACCCAGAGCCCTGGATCGACGGCGAACATACCGGTGCCTTCTCTCTCGCCGTCGACGTCGTCGCCTTCGACGTCGAACGCGACCTACCAGCCGGTAGGCGCCGTCTCTGCTCCTTGCTCTGCCCGGAGGTCCCTCCAGGGGCTGAAGCATGGGCGGAGGAGGGGGAATGGGACCCTCCACGCCCTGAAGTCTCACCGGTCCTCTGCTTCTCCTGTCCCTGAAGGCGAGTCTTCTCCCTGTCCCTCAGGGTCCTTTTCGAAAAGGTGCTGCAGATGTCACAGGCAGCTGGGACATGTGAGGGCGACAAGCAGAGGATACACACCTCATGTGGGTCCGTCTTAGCCTTCTTCCTCCCACACTCAGGGCATTTATCGAATAAAGCCATGCTGAGAGTGGGCCAAAACTGCTCCAGATTGCAGGCAGTAGTAGACAAAGGCTTTAGACGTCGAATGAAACCACTTTCATTTTATCCAAAAAAATCCGATTTTAATCAATTAAACCACCCAAAAGGGTAGAGCTCAAGCTCCAGGGTCCTGCTAGCAGGAGCCGGAAAAAAGAACTGAAAGTAACTTGTGTTGGCTGTGCATCCTGGGATACCGGGGGTCTCTGGAGAGTTTCTTAAAGGCACGGTATCCCTTTAGCAGACACATAATGACAGCCTATAGGGCTTGTCTGTCCACCCCTTCCTCTCCATTGTTTAAAGGGATTTTGGTGAAGGGAGTGTGTGATAATAAAGGAACATGTCAAATGTGAATAAAAAATGACATTTCAACTTTATTTTGGCTTTTGTGTTCACTTCAGAGGAAGTGCTGGCCAGTGCAGCCTTGTGGTGATTAGGCTGTATTATTTTGTCTGTCTCTTAAGTGTCTTTGCAGGTTTGCAAATGCGGGACAGCTTAAGAGATATTTTTGATTGCTCCGGGGTCCCCGCACGTGGGCGGGGATTATTCATAGATTATGACTATACACAGAGATCCCCTACTACAGAAATATTATTTTCCGCTACCCATTTTTCTAGCGACTTGAGAAGACACCGAGCATATACCTTAGCCTCAAGATCTAATAGGGCAATGAGTCGGTAATTAGCTGGAAGGGAAGGATCTCCTTTATTGAAAATTGGGCATAAGATCGAGCGTTTCCATGAGTCTGGTATCTGAAAGGTAGTAAATGCATAGTTGTATAAGGGAAATAATAGCTCAGCCCATTCTTCCAGCGCATATTTGAATACAGCAGATGGAAGGCTATTGGGCCCTGGAGCACCATCGTTTTTCATGAATTTCAGACACGCGCAGACCTGGACCGAGGTAGTCAGCTCATGGGTTTTCATCAGCGTAGTGTCAGCAGGATCTCTGATTTCGACCTCAGCGAGGTCCAGGATATCACAGCAGTATTGTTGAGTCACATACTGAGACCAGATTTCTTCAGAAACTGCGTTCCCCCTGCTCTTGTTGGAGGAACGAAGTTTGTTTATATGGTTCCAAAAGTAAGTCAGGTTTTTTTCCGTTAACAGGGCAAATATATTTAGCCAGTCGTTCTGTTCTTTTTGTTTCCTTTACGTAATAAGGCCATATTATTGACAGTAAGCTCTGTACCTTTTGATTTATGGAGGCGCACAGCCCTCCTCAGGGCTCTTCTTTGGGTGACTAAAACCGGATCAAAAATCCACTGCAGGAGAGGCCTGGGGAGTCTGTGATGAACTTCAGGGCCTATTAGAAGGTCTCGTAATTAAACGATGGCAATGTCCCACCAATGGTGATAGCCTGTGGGAGGATAGTGAGTGAAATTTGGAGTTATTTCCATGAGCCAAGTGCCCACCTTATCGGCACCTAAAGAGTCCCATTTGATTCTTCTGACTAGAGCGTGGAGTTCGATCTGCGTTAAATGCCCCACTTCGATTACTTTGGCAGCAACAGGAACTTGCAGGTCCATTGTTACGGTCAAAGGGTTATGATCGCTCTCTGTACGAGATCTCCATTTTAACTAACTTACTTGCCAGAGATGGTGCTAAAAAAATATAATCAATGGTCAAGAGATTCTCAAATGTTGGAGATAGATGGACACTGGGATCCTGTTCCAATGCGATTTGCTTCGCTGAATGTAAATTGTAATTGATTAAAAAAGTGAACATGGCTTCTTGCTCTTTGGTTTTCGTGACTAAATGAGCGTTGGATCCCAAATCTCTGATGTTGAAATCGCCTAATAACAAAACTTCAGCAGAAGCGAACTCAAGTAAAAGCTCTTCCAGATGCTTGACCAAAAGAGGTGTTGCCAGTGGCTTTGATGTTTTAACTGTGTTGTGGTAACAGTTGATTAAAAGCAAAGGAAAGGCCCTGGTTGGAGTTGAAAGACCAGTGATTAATGCAATTTGCCCTGCCATGGGGTTCCGATAGAGGCGGGTAGCTGCGATCTTGCACTTGTGTTTAATGAAAATGGAGAGGCCCGCGGAAGTTCTACCATAAGAATGAGGCTGGGATGCTGGTTGAAAGAGTTCACAGTAGCCCTGGAGAGCCGATGGAGACAAAGACCAGGTCTCTTGAAAACCGATGATATCACTTTTGCTCAAATAGTCCACTGCTGATTTGGATGAAAGAGTTAACCCAGTTTGTGACTTACCGACATTTCAAAATGGAGGGTATTTACCTTCTGAGAGATATTCCACAAGAAGGGGATTGGATGGTGAAAATGGATCTGAAGGATGCGTACTTCACTATTCCAATAGCGAAAGAAAGTCAAAAATATCAACAGTTTAGGTGGAAGGGTCAATTATTTCAATTTCTGAGTCTTCCCTTTGGACTTTCCTCTGCCCCTTGGTGTTTCACCAAGATTATGAGGTCTGTGGTAGGTTTTTCAGGGAGAGAGGTATCAGGATGATAATTTATCTCGACGACATTTTGATTATGAATCAGGATATTGGGTTTCCAAAAGAGCATTTGAATTTTGTAATGAGCATGTTAGAGAGTTTAGGATTTGTGATACATTTGGAGAAGTCACTTTTGGTTCCAGTAAGAAAGGTGAACATTTTATGTTTTGTAGTGGACACAGTTGCGTGTCAATTGTGTCTCCCAGAAAAAAAAGTGAAGAAGATAAAACAAGAGATTCAGAAGTTTATCAACAGGGAGAGAGTATCCTTGAGAGAATTGGCAAGTGTGATTGGTCTACTGTCATCGTTACTTCAGGCAATTTGTCCGGGTCCTTTACATTACAAGGCATGACAGCGTTTGAAAAGATCAGGGCTGTCAAAAGCTTTGTGGTATGGAGACATGGAGTATGTAGCTATGGAAGGGGAGGAAGAGTTGATTTGGTGGAATGAGAACATGGATGCGTGGAACGGACAAGCAATTTTTGGAGTATCCTCAGAATTTGTTTGGAGACGGATGCGAGCAATCTTGGCTGAGGTGCGTCAGGTCTGGGGAAAGAGACTGGGGGTGCTTGGTCACCTTGGGAAAAAGAGAGCCATATACATTTTCTGGAGATAAGAGCAGGCTTGTTTGCTTTGAACAGTTTCAAGAGAGGTTTGGCAGGCAAGTCGGTGTTGCTCAGGATGGACAATGTGTCTGCTGTGGCTTACATAAACAGACTAGGGGGTCTCGGTCAAAGGGATTGGCGGAGTTAGCAAAAGAAATTTGGGAGTTTTGTTTGAAGCACAAGATAGGACTGAAGACAGAGTCATTGCCGGGTGTCAAGAATGTGCTAGCAGATGGGAACTCGAGGAATATGATAGATTGGAAGCTGAAGGAGGACGTTTTCAGGCAAGTGATGGAGAGAATGGGCCCTCTGGAAGTGGATCTTTTTGCTTTAAGGTTAACCTACCAGTTGGAGAGTTATGTGAGTTGGAGGCCAGATTCAGGGATAATGGCAGTGGATGCATTCCTGCAGGATTGGAGAGGGGTGAAGGGTTATGCCTTCCCCTGTTCTCTATGATTCAGAGGGTTCTGGTTCAGGTGAGGAAGCAGGAATGCAAGTTAGTTTTAGTAACTCCTTTTTGGAAGAGTCAACCTTGGTTCCCTTTTGTGGTGGAGTTGGCAGTAAGAGAGCCTCTTTTGATTTTGGCATTCTGAGGTATTTTGAGAAATGTGGAAGGAGGAGACCATCCCTTGGTGGAGTTGGGTTCTCTCAACCTTCTAGTTTGAAAGATATCAGGAGTTCAAGAGCATTCATGGATCTTTCTGGAATGGCTGCAGAGTTATTATTTGAATCCTGGGCACCAGGAACAAGAAAGATATAGAGGGGCATGGAAGGTTTGGCTTAGTTGGTGCTTGGAAAGGGGTTTGGATCCCTTGGAAGCAATTGACATTCAAGTAGCTAATTTTGTGGCTGTTATTTTTGAGAAGGGAATGTCCTATAGAACTGTGAACTGTTATAGGTTGGCGATTTCTGCTGGCCATTCTCTAAGTCATGATGTTCCTATTGGAAGAAGTCCTTTGGTTTGTAGAGTAATGAAAGGTATTTGGATTAAGAGGCCTCTGGAATCTAAGTATAAGAAGTTATGGGATGTAGACATGGTTCTGAAGTTGTTTGTGAGTTGGCCAAGCAATAAGTATTAGGGATTTGTCCTGGAAGTTAGCTACTTTATTGTGTCTTATTTCTTTCAGGGGGGTTTCGGATGTCAAGGCCTTGGAGATTTCACATTGGTTTTATCAACCTAATGGTGTTCTTTTTGAGTTATGTAGGAGAACTAAGACTATGTCAAGTTCTGTTTTTTATCCAGTTTTTGATGACTGTCCAAGCTTGTGTGTAGTTTGCTGTTTAAAGGAGTATGAGAGCAGGATGTTGGAGAAAAGGGGAGCAGACGTAGATCAGGTTGTGAACTCTTATGTGAAACCGTTCAAGGCTGTTTCTAACACGACTATTGCGAGATGGGTTAAATGTTCCATGAAGAAGGCTGGTGTTGATGTGTCTAAGTTCTCAGCGCATTCAGCGCGTGGGGCTATGGCAAGTAAGGTGAGTATGTTAGGTGGAAGACTAGAGGATATTATGAAAGCAGCGGATTGGTCATCTGTTTCTACGTTCAGGAGATTTTATTTTAAGTCAGCTGAACATGTTTCAAAATGTGTTTTAGAAAGCTTTGTACATGCATAATGCTTGCCTCCTGTCTTGACATAAAATTGAGATTCTAATAGTTTTACTGATTATAGAATCAGGATTTTATTAAAGACAAGGAGGCTAGCATTATCCCACCCACCCTTCCCTTGGGTGTGGCATAAATCTTTGTCTTAAAATTGTTTAAGAATTCTTTGTTAAGAACTTAGTTTGGAGTTTTTTTGATGCAAGCATTACGAGGTTGTTTATGCTTGCTAATATTGATTATATGTTTTGTTGTACAGAATTAAAAAAGGTTAATTTGGAGTTTTGTTGGAGTTGGAAATAAAAGTTAATGCATAATGCTAGGTTTCTTGTCTTTAATAAAATTCCGATTCAATAATCAGTAAACCTATTAGAATCGCAATTCTGCGGACAGTAAAAGGAAAGAAAAGGGCAGTTAGACTGAATATTGCAAAGGATCAACACTCCAACAGAAAATTGATAGTGTCAGCATGCGAGGTTTAGGTCAGCATGAAGGAAGAAAAGCAAGGTTCAGACTCAAAAGCTCATTTTAAGAAAATAAAAAGCTGGTTTAGCAAAAAAGAATGCCTAAGAAATTTTGGATACCTCTGCTTAATGAGACTTGGGCAATAGCGCTCCTAGAAAGCACAGCAGAAGTGATAATAGTTTGCTAGTCTCAAACTGTATCTGGTAGTGACTCCAGCTAAAGATTATCGGAATTTAAAAGCACACACATGTTGATGACAACCTAATAAGGAAAAAATACACAACAAAATTCGATATTTCAAATGGATTCTTTGGCCAAAATATAGCACCTGAATCCCAGTACCTAATTGTGTTTGTACTAGGGGGTTATCAATATTCAAATACAAAATTGCCTATGGGACATACGACTAGCCCTGGGCTAGGGGCCATGTTCTGCAGTGCAAGATGGCGGTTGCAATGTTTTAAGCACTCCCACGGCAGCACTAACAATCCTGCATCATACTGAGGCCACCTTGGAGCCCCACCCTCTGGGTTTAGCAGAGACCTGGAAGAGGGTGCAGATGCCGCCATTTGGGATGTCATGAGCCTGGTGTATTGTTTACAGGCACAGCGGTTAATCTGATGTGGCTCAGACTAAAAAGCATGCCTGTCTCACCCTTGGCTGTGAAGACACTGACATTTGGGTAGCACCGGAAAACACAGGTCGCACTCCGGGTATCCTGATCCAACTGTCAGAGGGGGAATGGAGCAACTGAGCCTAGCGGAAAGTGAAGGAAACCCTGCTGTAAAATCCCGCGGGCCTGGGGGTCGAGCAGCCTTGTGAGTGAGGTGCTTGGGTGAATCGGCATATTGGGTTAAAGGGACCATGGGTTAGCAACTTGAATGTTTAAGACACAAGACTCAGGAGAGGTGTATGGATCTGAAGTACATAGCCCGCCTGTCCCCCCCTCCCTCTTGCATCTTGCAAAGATGGAGGCATCATATTGGAATATACATGTCTGCCAAAAGAAGTAACATTGGGCAGAAGACCACGATATGAGACCCAATCATTTGGGGCCTTGAGCGGCTACTTACCCTCCTGGCAGTGAGCACAACATAAAAAGGAGCTTTAACATTTTTGGCTGGTAAATCAGATTTCCTTAATTTTCGAGTGGGCTCACCACACCATTGCGCAGAAAACACTGCCTGGAGCCTCACTTAGACCCATGCTCATCCGTTTCCTCAATTACAGAGACAGCGATCAAATGCTTCAAACAGCAAGGGATTGGGTGAGGTGATGCATGGCTCGCATAAAATACTAAATTGCCAGACTACACCAGACTCGTACAGAGGCAAAGGTAGTCCTTCGAGCTGATAAAGCAGAAGCATTGTGTGCTGAAGATAAAATTCATATTTCCGTACCCAGCAAAACAAAACCATTTCTGTTAGTCATTGTTCCTTTTGCAGGGTCACCCCCAGTGTATTGCCTTATGTTGCTGAACCCGTTTTTGTTGTTGTTAGGGCTCTGTGTACTTTTTCCCTGCTAACTAGTGCTAAAGCGTATTTACTGGCTAAGAAAAAGAGGCATCTATTCCAGAATTGTTCCCTCAAGAAAAAAATCAGAGGGGCAAACTGTCACAGACATGCTGCAAATTGCAGGGCAATTTATAGACTACTGCATGGATTTGTACTGGATGCGCTTGCCTCCTCAGTTAGAAGCGGAAAACCCATCACCAGTGATTTTAGGTATCCAGGTGCTCCCCCACTGACTAATATGAACTAGACCTCTCACTCTCTCTTGAGCAAATACAGTGAGCATATTAGAAACACCCTCCCGCAAGAACTCGGGCCATAATTTATGTGCAGTTATGCAGCACTCTGCCACAGCGACTAGAACACACCCACATACAAGTAACTGGAGAAGATTTTAAATATTTAAGCATGAATCAGCAGAGGGCCTGTGATCTAAACATCACCCTCTCGTAGGGATCAGGATTCATGGTCCTCTTTGCCTATATCTATGATAGGCATCCCTTACAAAATGATCACTTTGCCATGTTTTCTGTAAGCGTTAAAGAACTACCTTTACATTCTTCCATCAACCTTTTTTTTTCTCTGATGTGCAATCAATGCTCACAAACTGTATGTGGGCAGGCAAACCCCCAAGTGTATCATATCCGAAAGACACCCTGAAGGAGGAATGAGAGTTGCTGATATTCGTCTCTACCATGAGCATCACAACTTATTCAGATACTGAACGACTGGCTGTTTGGAGATAGACAGAACTCAGCCTTGTGTCTGGAAGTGGAGGACCTAGAGGATTTGGCTTTTTGCACTTGTTGTCTGGCAGTGCCCCACCTGCATGTTCATTTCACAAATCACAAGGCTAGCAATCTTCTGTTTCGCTTACCAATGTATGTACCCAATCTTGATCTCCCCAGAAGTGGCAGAGTCAAAGACAGATTTACTTGACAAATGCATTTGCTGCACAACTTTCAGGAAATTAGGAAAGGTTCACCCAGCATAAAAGGCTCTGTCACCATGAAAAATAAAGCTGCTAACAAGTGGCTCCCAGAAGTGAGAGAGCTAAGTTAGGAATGTATCCTTGACAAGCAAGTCTTTGGACAATTATACAGACCACCTGTTCCAGTTCTTCCGCTAGAATGCCCATGCACTTTGATCCTGCTGCCACTTACTTACTGGTGCCAAGAAGAAAAGAAAAACGTTGATCAATCACATCAGAAAGCACTATGTGGTCAATTCTGTTCCGCAATCTCCACCAACACCAAAGTGCCGCCAGATTAGACCTTATTCTGTAGTTACCATAAGAAGAGGACAGCCAAGTTGAAATCATTGACCCCGTTCAAGGGACTGATGAGCATGTTGTGAATCTGCAACCACAATTCACTGTGGCCCACTAAACAAATCAACCTCAACTGAAATGATACCAGAGCAAGATACTTCACTTTATAAAAGTGACTCTGATTCAGATTTTGAGACTGATGAATTACAAGAAACCAGAGAGATTGTTTATTCCTCTCCTTGTCTGATACTACAGATGGCTTCTCACATGTTGCTGGTTCTGTGACCAATACAGTTATCCATCATGATCTTACATCTGGATTGCCAGTGCAATAATAGTACTCCATATGTGAATTATAATGCGGATTGTAATCTTGTTGTTACATGGAACTATATTCCTGAGAAGCCAATGCGGTCTTCTGTGATGCA
The DNA here is from genome assembly GCF_964204655.1 of Triturus cristatus. Classification (NCBI taxonomy): domain Eukaryota; kingdom Metazoa; phylum Chordata; class Amphibia; order Caudata; family Salamandridae; genus Triturus; species Triturus cristatus. The sequence continues at coordinate 843,873,047 of NC_140581.1, read as the reverse complement.
GGAATTATAACTGCATTCTTCTTCAGAAATAGCCAAAAGGGTTTTCCAGGCAGTTAATATCACTGTGCATCCTGTACTTGACAGCGTCATTTGGGAAAAGGTTCCTTATCAAATTTTAGGTCCTACAGAAATGATTCAGATTTATTAAATTGCAAAAATGTCTTTTGATGACATTATAACGCCACATCCTTTTTCAAGTTCATGGGACACGAATGCAGTTTAAAAACTGAAGGCTCATCTAGGTTCTTATGCTTCATAGGACAATGAAGATCCTCATATCAATTGGAGAATCATCAGTAGCTGCTTTGTTTTCATCATTAAGAACACAATGACATTCATCGAACAGACAGCCCAAGAGAAATATACAATTGCACACAGTGGGGACATTATAAAAAGCTCTGCTTAACAGTCCTAAAAGTTTCACAAAATGTTTCCTTATTTTATCAGTGATGACAGATCTTATCAATCTGAATTTTATTATTCTCAACAGCCTGAAAAGCTGAAAAAGATGTTGATTACCAATCACATCTTTATCTATTCACCACAGTTCATAAATTCGTTTTTAGAACAAAGGTATGTATACTGGAAAGAAAATATTAATGAGATGAAAAGAGTGTCTGGAGAAGTACATTTTAGCATATTCATAGAACCGATACCTTGTTCAGAGCAAACACATTTCCTAGAGAAATTATATTTTTAAATAAGGCGGCACAATAGACCACTTCCAGATACTTGCATCTTGCAAAGATTTAAAAACACCAAATTATGTGACACATTTTACAGGTTGAAAATGGAAATAAAATATAATTGAAAGTGATTTAACTGAAATAGTGTACAATGGTCCATATAATTTAACATTGTTTGGTTTAAATGGTACAGCCTTATGGTCGACAGACACTAACATATTATTAATGGATTTCTGTCTAAAACTGCTGGTCGAGTAGCAAACAGACCATACCTTACATATAACACATATTCTCCCATGACTATAGCTACTTATAGAGTAGGGAAGCTATACCAAAGATGGCTCTCCCAGTCTAATTTGACTGCTGTAAAACACCACATGACAAAGCTCGGCGAGGTTATGAATGTAAGTGATTTTCTTCTGGGGCCACAAATGTGAAGAATAAAAGGTTTGTGTCTTCACTCACCTATGTTATAATAGGAGAAAAGCAGGCATACTCAGAAGAGAAGCTGCAGAAAGAACCGGAAAGGCTGACAGAGAAATAATGCATACCACTTTTAAAGTGATTGACGTTGGTTTTCAAACTCTTTCCAAACATATATTCACATCTCCAGCAGCACCATTTCTATATTCAGTCTTTTGAAATAAGATTTGAATCTTTTGCAACAAGAGCAGGGCCAAATGCAAGTAGTAACACAGTTAAATTGGGGATTACAAGAACTTGAAGCTCCTAAAGTACCACAGAAGTTTATAAACAAGACTCTCCTGTTTCTCCTATATAATCTCACATATAGACAAATCACAATATTCAAAACAAAGCATCATAAAATCTTGTATCAATTAAGATGATAGGAAAGACTCCTTTGTCCCTTGCTGAAGACCTACAACTTATGTGGTTCTTGCATGGAGTAATCTCCTTACCAGTCACCTCCTTTCATTTTTATGACTGTCAAAAAAATGCATCTCTTAGCTGATATGAACGCATTTACAACAACTTCCTGCAACACAACACACTTGAAAACTGCCTTTTGCAGACAGTTGTAGGACAAAAGATATACTATTTTCATTAGCACATCAGCAAGTACTATTCCATTAGGACATTCTCTCCTTCATGACTCTATTGTTATTCATGGGGCTTGTAACCTTTGAATCTCAGACTTGCTTGTACACTCCTTGCTGCACCAGTTTCTTTCATTCATTCTTATCACACACTTCTAAGAAATGGTTCTTATATAAGTAGAAGAAATGAATCCTGTTCTGGGATGACCTCAGGTTTTGTCTATGTGTTAACAGTTCAGAAAATGGTAAAATGCTGTGGCATTTCCTTTTATCCTCTCCCAACAAAAATATTTGACACTATTACTTGGCCAAAGGAAGACATGATAAATATGTGAATTAATAAATTAAATATGTTAATTGTGATTTTAACACAAAACCTCTGCGACAGGAACTTTTGAGCTGGAAACAGCCCATTCTGCATCTGAAATTCAGCTACTTCTGCAGACTCAATTTCCGACACAATTTGCTCATCTTTGGCACACGATCTATCATGCTTCAAACACAACTGTCATTGTTCATGTTTTTGGGACTACTGAATCAGGCTTGTTGACTGGCTTTTAAACATTTGGATTCAGTTCATCTCTCTCAGGTCATTGTTTTCAAGTTGTCTGTGGAACATCAACTATATTTCTCATAGTTGGCTGCGCAATTGTTTTTATTTCCTAGTGAAGAAATAAGAATGACATGGATGGAAACATCATAAACGTGAATACAGCTGCATCCTATCCGACTGAATACCAATTCTGTGAAACTATGATACTCTGCTTTGCAGTGGATTTCCTTGCCATGTGAAGCCAAACTTGGACTCTGTCTTTTCACAGATTTTGAAGATACAATTGGTGTCACTCTACAAAATGCTTTGGCAAGTGGAGTTTTACCATCAACTCAGCCTTCGACATCATGTTCACCTGCAGTTCTACAGTTTTAACATCTGAATTCTTTGATTTGGCCATAGCTTCATCAGAATCAACATTTGTTGAGAACCATTATCATCCCATTTTTATGATTCTTCGATCTCTTTTGTTGCAAAGAAGAATGTGTAAACAATGTCATCCACACATGTGAATCTTTCTTCAATGCTGCAGGTTTAAAAGTTCTCATTTGTAACAAACTCAGTGCTGTAAAGAGAAACACAATCAGAAGCAGCTACTGTTTTTCTGTATAACCATCAGAAAGGGGCTTTTTGAACTTATGTTTTTTGGATTGCTTTTTGGAATTAGTTGCAAACCGCATTGTAAGATTCAGCACAAGACATCATTGCCTGAGCTTTTTTATTTTCATCATGTGCATAAGATTTCTACACATACATGTACTCATAATGTTTTCATAATTGCTTCACTATTAGTCTGGGGTTAATGTAGTCTTTGCTTTTCTGTTTTAAAATTCCCCATTGCATATTATATATTTATTTGATTGCATCTTTCATAATTCATAATTATAAATGCATGTTGCATTTATTTTGTTTGGTTTGCACAAATATGGTTTGCTCTAGTATGATTTTATAGTTTAGCAACTACGTGCCAAAGTGTTCACCACTGCACAACATTGTTTAACATTGTTTAATGTTCATTCACACCACTGTTCATATCTACATTTCAACAGTCAACAATGTGTCACAGAGTCAGTAAGTAAGTGAAAGGTCTTACTGGTTGTTTCTCATATTGGTCACATTCAATAAGAGGTGACATGTTGATTGTTATTGCTAATAACATCTAGTAGTTGACCCCTTAAAGGTATATAAAAACAATGCAAACATGAGATAGGGAGAAAGGAACGTTCAGGGGCTGAGAGATTGAGGTTGGCACCTAAGCTGAAAATCTTCTTCTTCAAAGACAAGGACACTGGCGGTTGTCTTGAGAAAGCCAGGCTGTCTTATTGGCTTTTGCTAGAACGATAAAACCGCTGGGAGCAGGGAGAAACACAGTAACTTCCTTTGTGAGAAACAACATCTTCGTTATTCCATTACAGAATACAGGTGATAGGCGAGGCCACCTAACATTTCTTATGAGCTCCTTTTGGTGCTACTGCAGTTTAGCTAGAGATAAGGAATGGCTGGAGGAGAAATACAGTGACTTGTTTAAGTACCATTATGATGTTGCAATTTTTCCCTTTATTCAGCCTGGTAGCCACTGTTAATGCTGCTATTTTGTTTGCTGTTTTTGTTGTTACTGCTATGTATATTTTACAGTCTAGAATAAGAGTTTGATCTTGGTATTTTAAAAACTAGTTATAGAGATATATACTTAGTTTGTGTTCTATTGACGGTGAAAAATAGTTTGGATCCTACGACTGACATGTACTCCTGTGAGTCTCATCGGACTGATCATTGCCATCTTCATTTAGTGTGCCGATGGTTTGTGGGGTTATAGTACACCGGGTTTTATGTCTCAGGATTGGTACGCTGACTAAGTCCTTGCTACAAAAAGGGTCTATGGGTCCTCAACTTAGCCCGTATTCAGATAAATCCAGAAAAAGTATCATGGGGTGTTCTGTTTCCTATTCAATTTTGAAAATAGAGGTATTCCTGCCCCTGATGGAAGTAAATCCACCAATTTCACATTCAGAAATCATCTGCATAAGCTTATGAATACAGAGAAACCTGTGAGTTTGGAAGTGTTCTCCTTTTGCAGTCAACCTTAGGATGACTCACACACAACCCATCCTGTGAGTAGATTTACTTGCACTCAAAATGAAGGCTTACTACTGTAATATTATGTGCAAGTAAATCTGTTTACGACCACAAATTCATGTTTGCTGATATAAGAACTTGAATTTGCACTGGTAAATGATGCTATTTTCCCACCTATGGGAGTCCAGCAGAGGGAATCGTGGCCAGTAAATTCATCCAAAGTAATTATTGTGGGAATACCGCAAGGTTCAGCATTTTCCTGGTGCCAAATCAAGCCCCCTTTTCAAGTATAACAGGTTGAAATGGGGAGAAAACAAGAATGTTATCCTCAGAATAGGGAGGTTTTTCTCCCACACATTTGTAAGTAGAAAAACATGTGCAGGAAAGACCACAAGGTGTGGAAATGTCCTCTGCACAAATTGTAATCCCAAAACGTAGAGAAACTCTGGTTTCTGCCCAAATCTGGATTGCAACAGGACTTGTAATGAGCCCCTAGGTATCACTAAGGTGTTCGTGCAGTTCTGTGAATCAGAGTACAAAGTCCTAAAACCACGTTGGCTTGAGGGTCCCTGTTCAGATACAGGACCAGGTGAAAAGCAAAACAATTCATAACCAAAGCAAATATAGAACACTTTCGCAACATCTTTGGGATTCTGGAAAAACACAACTGGTTTGTTAAGGTAAAATTCGGAAGGTACCTTGGGAAGGAAGTATGGGTTTGTCCTCAGAATGACACTGTCATCACGGAATTGCATGTATAGTTGTTTAATTATAGAGCCTGAATTTTGCATACTCTTCTTGCGGACGTCAAAGCTAATAACAAAGCTGTTCTCCAAGATGGGTATTTAAGTTCTACCTTGTGAATAGGCTCATACAGTCAGACAAAATTATATTAAATTGCCATGAAAGTGGTGGATTTCTAATAGGATAAACTCAAGAGGAACTCTTCAATAATTCTATTTGACCATAAAATAATTGATTAGCTGGCCTCGTAAATTGTGAGATTGCCGCCAAACAGACTTTGATTCAAGCATGTAAGCGGCCTGAACTTGTTAAGTGTAATAAGCATGGTACAATCTGTCCAGGAAGGGAAGATATAGGATGGATATTGTGATTGGAACACCATAATGAAAAACATTTCCATTTAGATTCATATGTTTAATTTGTTGATTCTGCTCTGGTGTAGAGAAGTATTTCTCTACAATCTTCCGAATATTTACAATATAGTTTTCATTGTGTTCAGGAGTCAAGAAGATAAACTGAGAGACTTCATCTTTGGATGCAGAACTTGTCCTCTGTGCTGTCAGAACATTGCCTACTGGCTTGAGGGGAATAAGGTCCTGCTCTGAAAGGAGAAGTAGCTCTGTGTACCAGTATTTTCAGGGCCATGATGGTGCTAGTAAAATGAGGCACCATTCCCGTTTCATTTTGCTTAGGACTCTCGTCATTATGGGGAATGGGGGAAACACATTGGCAGAAATTTCTGATCAAGCTATGAGGAAGGCATTTTCCCACAACCCTTTATGTGAGAATCTGCTCATGTAGAATGAGCATTTGTACATCTGGTTGCTTGCAAACAGATGCTGGTTTGGTGTTACCCATATTTGGAAGTCACTTGCCAACCAGTATTTATCTAACTACCATTTGAGGCTCTCCTTCGTTGTCCTGCTTAGAGTGCTGATACTTAGTACATGTTCCACTCTCAGAGTAATCTTATGCCAGATTGTCCATTTCCAAATCTTCTGTGGCTCTATGGAAAGTAGAAGTGATTTTGTTTCTCCCTGTTTGTTTATGTAAGACATGGTTATTGTGTTGTCTGTATGTAACAGTGCGGAAGATACTGCAATGCTTGGGAGAAATTATTGAAGGCCCAATGCCACCACTCTTAATTCCAAAAGATTGACATGCAGGTGGAACGCTTGATGCATTCTGTTCCTAAGTCCACCATGACATATTATCTTTGATTCTGAAAGTTAATCTGTCAAATCGTCAAATGAACCTGACGTAAAGGAACATCAAGCTCCATTTGCCTGATTTCTTTTTCGCAAGTAAAATAATCTAATACAAATCTGTGTTTTTCCTGGTAATAAGATACTTGTTCTATTGCTTTTTTTTTTAAGGAGAAAATAAATCTCTAGTTGTAACAGATGAAGATATTTGTAGGACCTCCTTTGGGGTGGTTTGGAGGAAGCAATTCTATGGTGTCTACTTTGATCACCAAGTCTAGAACCCAATGATCTATGGTAATAGATTGCCAATGTTTCTAATAGTTTGAAAATCATCCTCCAATTGAATGGAGAGGAGAAAGTGTGACCGGTGCCAAGAAATATCACTGACAACTATAAGATTTCTGGGACCTTTTTGTGCCATAGACTTCTTGAGGCATGCCTGTCTAGAGTAGGCTGATGGTGAAGGGCACTAATAAAACTGGTAAGCTCCTCTATAGGGAAACTAAACTTCTTCCTCTAGCACCATGAAACAGGTGAGGTTACCTCTGTTGAAGAACCCTTCATGAACTTGCTGTATCAGTGTCAGATTTAATAGACTACGAAGCGTCATTGACATGCTTTCAGAACATAGCCTCCCCATCATAAGGCACATCGAGTATTTTTGTTTGCACTTCTGGACTAAAAGAAGTTTCTTTAAGCTATTCCCAGATTCTAAGGACAGTTGCCCCAGCAAGTTGATGAAACCCTATAAAGGTTATGTCCTTCGCTGTATCGATGATCTCAATAGATGTTCTCTCACTGCCTTGAAGAATTGTCCTTGCTTCATTTCTTTTGCCTTCTGGGAGGAATTCAGGAATACATCTTAAGTGAGACCACAACTGCCTTTCATATCTCCCAGAATTGTCAATGAATCCGATGCTCTTGCTGTGGTAGCATCCATTTCAATAAAAACACTTGCCTATGTGTCAAATCTTCTACCTTCCCTATCAGGCAGGGTAGAATAAGGAGTAGAAGGATACCTTGATCTTCTATATGCTGCCTGCATCACCACATAATCCAGTCTAGGATGTCCTATGAGGCAAGCGGAATAGTTTTCAGGCGACATATATATATTTTGTCCAGATGAGTGACAATGATTCTACAATGACTGGGTTCTTCATTACCTTCCAATCCTCCTGCTCATATGTAATCAATAATTGAAATGGCCTTTACTGACTTGCGAGCAGATTCCTTAAAGTCACACAGGAAGCATTACAACACTTTCATGGCTAGAGGTAGATTAATTTAAACCTCTAGGACTCTCACTCCAGCAAAGCATAAAATTGTCCAATGTCATCCAGTGGAGAATTTGCTGCAGGCGGTGTAAGAAGAGCTGATAATTGTGGCACATAATCATCCCATTCAGAACCCACAGCCTGTGGGCCATCATCAAACATCCCACCTTCCTCACAGTCCTCATCAGAGTATATGTCCTTGTGAGTTGGACAAACAATTGGTCTTGGAGGAGGAGGTTCAACAGATTTACTAGGTATTTTTGGGCTCCATAGAAAAGATATCTTTCTTAGGGTGTGAGGTGTTGATGTTAGAGGTGGACGTCCTGGGAACGTTAGTTGGGCAGACTGTTCGGAGAATCTTTTATGGTAATCTGCAAACATTAAATGCATATCTTTAATTAATGCTCTGCGAACCCACATCATAGATTCTCTCCTGATACTGATAGTCCTCTTAATAATACTGTTCTTCGAAGGACTCTTTGGCTCTTGTTTGGGCATTCCTGTCTGACAATCCCTTTATTTGATATTAAAATTACTTTAGTTGACATTAATGATGATATCGTCAATGACTGTTTCTTTAGCTGGACTGTAGTTGTTGACTTTTTTTTTTTTTAGAGATGACGTCGTTATTGATGGAATTGTCATCCACAGAGTCCTTTTTAATGATGTCCATTGACAATGAATGTGGTTTTCACCTTTGATGTGGCAGGCGTAGGTGTCTCAGTCAAGAAGTCTCATCAATGTGTTTCGTCAATGATTTTTTTGTTGACATAGGATCCATCAAGAGTGATTTCAACTTTGATTTAGAAATGTCATGAGACTGTATCTTTAGGGATGATGTGGAAGTTTCAGACAGTGGTCTTTCTAGCCCTGAGGGAACGTCGTTATTTTTAGGACGTGCCAGGGTGTCTGAAGCGGAGCTATGGATCTCAGGTGGTATCAGCTCAATGCCCTTATGCATCATCCTCATAGGTCCAGCAGAGGGACCCGCTTCTGAGGAGTGTTCAAAAGAACGCACTCTTTTGTGAGCCTTTTTAGAAGCCTTTGACATACCTTCCTTTTGTTCTCCTGATGATGGGGTTTCCTTGGCCTTGATTTTCTGTAGCCATAGTAATAATCTGCCTCATTTTTCTCTCAGTGATTTTACACAGATGTTATGACAGATCTTGCCACTGCAAGGCAAGGTGGATGCTAGAGGGTCAAGGTAACCTAAGACACATCCATTCTGCAGGACATGCTGTCTATTCTGTGGCAGTGCTATTCAGGTGGGCACAGGGGACAGTACCTTCTGAACCAGGTAATAAATTTGGCATATAAACATGTGCTGAATTTACTAATGAAGATTGTTGCAATGTGTTTTATAAACATCCTTGATATATGTTGGGTCGGTGGGTGTTTACATATCATGTTTATACTACATGTGTAGTTTATGAAATGTGTAAACAAAATTGCAAAAACAGTAACAATACTTTATGATATTGAATATACTGTTTTAGTGCGTACACATAGGGGTCTTTTTAGGTTTTAAAGTATTGTGTGCATTGCATACTGTGGGACGATAGTGCTGTCAAATTGTAATTACGGGCATTGGGATGTGCTTAAATGCACAGTTGCTCATAAAGGGACTCATAGGACTTCTTCTTTGCAGGGAGACAAGTATGTTAAGTGCCTGTTGAAGGATTGCTAACAGAAACATTCCTTTACAAAAATATTTTAAAAGGTTTCTTTCCATAGGTTTACATTCACAGATTGAATGCAAACAATCTTCACCAGCTAGATTCCTTAAAATCCTGCATGTAAACTAGACCTTGAATTAAACGTTTACTTACCTTTTCTATTCGTTGTTAATTTTGAATGCATCTCTGCTTCCCTTCTACCTTCTGTGCTCCTCTTCTGTATACAAACTATTATAAATCTCATGCCTGTCTGTCTCCAGTTCCTTTTTTTGAAACCACAATATCTATTTAAGCAAGCATTTGCTTCTCACATAGCCCCCTCTAATGATCACATCTAAGTCACTAATATACAACAAAGAAACTGAAGTAAATGCATGGAATGGTTTCCTTCTGCATGCAAGGCTAACCCCAATAAGCAGTGGACTGATTAATCACTAACATCAGGCTCATGGGTAGAGTGCTACTCATCGTACACCATTTCAATGCCTCGTTAGGGGTAGTAAGCACTATATAAATGCAATTTCAATGTCAATCTTACATTCCTTGGTCTTTTGTCTGGGATGAATACAGTAGATACATTGTTTGTGGGGATCTTCAAAGTATAGTCTTAGTTCCCCACAGTAGCCACAAGGTCTAAAGAGACCTTTTTTTTAGAAACATCTGACATATATTCTATCGGGAAAAAACACCAAAAGATGGGGTAGATTGGCGGTGATAGACGTAGTAGTCAACTTGATGATTACATTAAAGAAAATTCTCTCTCAGAGAAACAAAACTGAGCGGAGCTCAGACAGTCTCTCTTTACATGACATGCAGTAAGAAATCTGAAGTATGGTGGCCCCTGAGGGGAGTGGTATTCACTGGTCTGTCTCCTGATTGACTAAAGTTTAGTTCTTTTCAAATGGTATGACTAGGTTAACAAAATGGTCATTTTTTAGTTTTCCTTTTCGACAAAAACATTCCACAAAGTAGACAGGAATTAAAAATCTACGATCTTGGCAATACATGGGTTGTTGAGTACCCTAGCAAAGCATTAACTTGCAAAGTCACCATTAGTGAAGGCTAGAAATACACACTGGTTACGTTATTTTATCTATCAACAGGGTTGGTAGGATCTTGCAAAGACAAAGATGAAACATGTGGGATGCCATGTCACTGTACGGCAACAAAGTGGTTTTAAGTTTTTATAGCTCAATATAGTATTGTACTACTTACTACATTACTATTAAACCCGCTTTTTCTGCTGACCCTATAGACACCTCTAGTGTGCACTGTGAGAAGTTAGCAGAATACTTCACTGGCAAAATAGAAGTAATTATCAACTTTCCTCTTAGATGTTCCTGCGGCTATCCTCGACACTACCGCGCTGTCGGTACACCGGCACTCAATTATTTTGCTCCGCTTTGTCTGCCTGAGTTGATAACCTCTGTAGGCAAGTAAAATCTGGCTCACCTGCAGATCCGCTTAAACCTGTTCTGTTACTCAAAGTGTGTGACTCTCTCCATCCACTCTTCCTAGAAGTGATGAATTTCTACATTTCTGCAGCTCACATGCCTAGTCCCTGGAAGAATGCCACGGTCATCCCTCTTTTGAAGAGACCCTCTTTGGATGCCTTCAAACCTGAATATTTTCATCCTATTTCTCTCCTCCCTTTTCTTGCAAAGGTAACAGAGAGACACGCCAATGGGATTTTGACCAAATTCCTGGATGACAACCACATCCTGGACGTTTCCTAAAATGGTTTCAGGACTGGACACAGCACGGATTAAGCGCTTCTTGCAGTCACCAAACAACTCCGAAGTGCCCTTGATGAAGGCCATTCTTCAGCCCTGATCCTATTGATTCTGAGTGCCACATTTGATCCGGTGTCTCACAAAATCTTATTGCAGCGCCTACAAAGCATTGGGATAGGTGAGGTGTCATAGTTTGCGTCTTTTTTTCCTGAACGCTCCCTCTAGGTCATCCCACCTACCCACAGCTCTCACCTTCATTCCCTACCCCATGGAGTCCCCCAGGGCTTCTCTTCGAGCCCCACCCTGTTTAATATTTACATCCACCTCTGGCACAGATTATCAAATCTAAAGGGATTGCTTTGATATCGTATGCCGACGATACTCAGTTGGTGTTCTTTTTTACAGATAACCCAACACTGGACAGGTTTAACTTCCAAAGAGGACTGCTAGCAGTTGAAGAATGGATGAAGTCTAAGTTCCTCTGCCTGAATGCTAATAAAATGAAAGTACTTCTACTGGGAAAGGACACTCTTTATTAGGGCAACCATTGGTGCCCTTTTTCCCTTGGGTCCCCCCACCATACCCAAGTCCTCGATTAAAAACGTAGAAGTCATCATGGACAGTACCCTGGCCTTTGATGGCCAAGCTAAATCAGTTGTTGGCACCTGTTTCGGGCTTATAAGAAGCCTCAAACCAATCCTCTACCACTTTAATTCTAGCACCCGACAAACTATCATTCAAGCAGTAATTCTGTCCCGACTTGACTACTGTAACATTTTATATCTTGCCACTAACAAGTCAGTCGTCAGAAAACTTCTGCTTGCTCAAAACGCGGCAACCAGGCTTTCCAAGATTTGCCCTGTTTCTTGCCTTCTTCTCAAACTTTTGGCCTCAAGAAGCACATATACTTTAAGACCTTTTGTACGGCTCACAAGATCCTGTTCTCCCAAAGAGCTCCTATTTTGTCCAATCTCCTATCTTGCTATAGACCCTCCCACCACCTACGTTAATCTAATCTTAATTTGGCCACTGTACCCCTAGTCCGGAGGGCCCGAGCTAAAGGCCGCTCATTTTGCACCAAGGCTCCCATTCTTTGGAATGCACTTCCTCTCTCCATCAGGAACATTGAAAACCATCCGCACTTCAGGAAATCTTTGAAGACATGACTATTTTCTAACAAATTTTGCCTGCTTCTCCTTTTAAAAGGCTGATTGCGTCAGCAACCTATTTTCAAGGTCTAGCGCTGGAAAGGACCATTGTTGGGGCATCTATATGATCTATAAAACCCCTTAACATAACATACCATAACTACAAATTACTGTAAGAACCCCAGCTTGACGATGGGAATAATTCAAGCATGTGAATCTATGGAAGATTTAATACTGGAGAACTGTTTCTTTGCCATTTTGTTATTAATGTTTTAAACTACAGATTGTGTTCTGGATCCTGGTGATGGAATTAAAGTCTGGATTGTTGGACACTCCTTTACAAAGTGAGCAGCTAAACAGGCTGTGGCTACTGCACTTGGAATACAGCAGGGATTGAATGCCAGGAGGATTTCAGTGCAATGGTAGGATAAGGGTGAAATTAGGTGGGATCAATTATTACCCACCTTGGCAGATTATTTAAAGGGCATAGTTGCACAGATTTGTTAGTTATGCATTTGGGGGGAAATTACTTTGTGCATCTATCTGGTATTGTATTCCTTAAAAAGATGGGAAAGAATCCAGGCCATCTGAAAAGTTTGTGATCTGGCACTTAAGAGATATGTGTGGGATTTGTGCAGAGAAGGGTATGGAGAGGAGCTTTGAAGCTAGAGGCAATTGAAAAGCAAGAAGGAAACAACAGGGGGAGGAGCCTAGCGCGCAACCAAGATGGCCGCGTAGGCTTGTGGCTCCCGAGGGCCTCCGCAACCTCCCACGTCTATCCTGTCATAATCCTGGTTTTTTAGACGGGCTTTTGTCTATAATCTTGCGCTAAGGTGCCACTCGTTTTCCAAATCGAAATTGGACTCCGGGAACCGGACTGGTGGCGATCTGAAGTTTGCGGCCTTCTCCGGCCTTGGTCCCGAACTCGAGTTGGTGAGGTGCCCGGGTGCGAAGTGAACGACAGCGGCATGCCAGTCTGGGACTGCCCCGGACCCCGTGCTTTCACTTTCGGTTTCGAGTTGATCTGCGGAAACTGACGTCGGGACTTTGGGTGAGCAGTGCCGAGGACGGAGTGCATAGCCTGACTCTCGAACTGTAAACGGGCCTATTTCAGTTGGTGGCCCGGATCTCCTGCACTTGTCGCCTGCCTTCCTACGGGTGCTGGAGGGTGCTGACCTTGGTGGTCGCTGATGATGGCGGCGAGAGTGGACGGCGACAAGCTGAAACCCAAGTCTACCCGGAGGGGAGCTTATTCCCCGGCCAATAACATGGACCGCTATGCGCAGCGAAAGGGATCCCCTAGTGGATCACATAAATCGCCTGAGCCGCCCAAGGAGGCCTCGGGCGCATCATCCGAATTGACTCTGCTGGATGTCATGGGGGCCATTGAGGAGATGAAGGCGACTGTGAACCAGCAATTTGATACCTTGGCTAATAAATTGGACTCGGTGTTGATTGATGTGACTTTGGTCAGAGCGGACCTGTCCAAAACAAATGACCGGGTCGACTCATTGACTCAAGCGGCGTCGAGCCTAACTGTAGATGTGGCCGCTTTGCAGACGGAGGTGCGGAGGTTGCAGCTCGCCAGTGACCTGACTGATCGTCGCCTGGAGGATTCCGAAAGCAGGGCCAGGCGGAATAATGTCCGTATTATCGGGGTGCCCGAACGATCGGAGGAGTCTGCTGCGGATCTTTTTGTGGAGGATCTAGTGGTGACTCATCTAGCACCCAAGGGGCTGAGCAAGTTCTTCGCCGTGGAACGGGCCCACAGGCTTCCAGGTGGTGCGCCCAAGGTGGGTGCTCCCCCGCGGCCTATCATTGCCCGACTTTTTAACTTTCGGGATAGAGATGCTATCCTTCAGGCATCGAGGGTGGCTGGGCCATTAAAGTTTGAGAACTCTAATGTTAGCTTTTACCCAGACTTCACGCAAGCGGTTCAAAAGCAACGGTTGGAATTTTTGGCCATCAAACGGCGCTTGAGGGACATGGAGCTGAAATATGCGATGCTATTCCCGGCTAGACTGCGGGTTGAGTTAGAGGGTCGCTCACATTTCTTTGACCGGCCGGAGGCGGTGGGAGAGTGGCTGAATGCCCTACCTAGGGGTCGAGGTCGGGAAGGTCGGATGGCGGAGAGCGGAGAGTGTTCGACGGAGTAGGAATGGAACTGGGATCCTGGCTATGGACCGGACTGGTAACGTTTTGCACCTGTGGCTGCACTGGACTCCAGTTTGTAACACTTTGCCCTTTGGTATTTGGAGGTTGCGGGGGGCTTGCTGGGGCCCTTTCCTCCTTCTGGGGTTTTTCTTGTCCTTTTTGTAGTGAGTTTCGTATTGGGGCGACAGGCACACTGCACGTTGGAGGGGCTGTTTGGGCTCACGCAGGGGTGCAGGGAGGGGAGAGTTTTGTTGGGGTTGATGGGGTGGAGTTGGGGTTTGTTTGTTTGCATCACAAGGCGGGGTAATGTTTTCTGTTGTGCTATTATGATTGTGCTCTCCGGGAGGGGGATGGTTTGTGCTGGGAGGGATGGGGGGTAAGGGGTTGAGACTTCTTTCATGGAATGTGAATGGGCTGGGGGACAGGATAAAGCGGGGGGTGGTCCTGCAGTTCTTGAAACGTATTTCGCCTGACATTGTGTTTCTGCAGGAGACGCACCTCATAGGGAACTCTTTCCATGCCATGAACAGGCGAGGATATCGCCTTCTGGCCCATTCTGGTTTCACCTCTGGCTCGAGGGGAGTGGGCATTTTAGTTAGGACCTCTCTCCCGTTGGAGGTGGATGAGGTGCTCCACGACGACAGAGGGCGCTACACTGCGCTGGTGGGGAGATGGGAGGGTAAGTTGATTTCGCTGGTTACTGTCTACGTTCCGCCGGGCCTGCAGACGGCCACCTTTGCTGATTTGGGGCGCCTGCTACTTGGGCTCCCGGGGGGGGGTTTGGTCTTGGGGGGGATTTTAACGCAGTGGTTTCCGGAGTTGAGGATCGACACCCCCCTAGGGACCTCCCTCGGGCCCAGAACTGGCTGGGGGACTTTCTGGATACCCTGGGACTGATAGATTGCTGGCGGTTGAAACACCCTGGACAAGCGCAATATACCTTCCACTCCGGGGCCCACGGTAGTCTTTCGAGGCTTGACTATATGCTAGTGCCTGCGGCCCAAGCTGGGATGATTGGGGAGGTGCGACACTTGGCCCGCGGTATATCTGATCACTCCCCTCTTTTGCTACACTTAGATATCGCCTTGGGGGCAGAGGGGAGGGTTGCGCCGATCAACCCCTGGTACCTACGAAACCCCACGATCCGTGCAGACCTGGTTAAGTCCCTGGACCACTATTTTGACGACAACGTGGGGTCGGTGTCTTCCGCCGTCTCCCTTTGGGAGGCCTTTAAGACGGTGCTCCGGGACCAGGCTCTGTCTCTCATCTCCCATACCAAAAAATGCGAGGCGAAAGAGGTGGTTCGACTAGAAAATGAGATCACCGAGTTGGAGATCGATTTGGAGCAAGGTGTTACGGATGACAGACTGCATGTGCTGGGGCTTAAGCAGGCCGACTATAAGGCGCTGGTTACTGAATCTGCTAAGAGTATGAGCAGGGAGCAACAGGGGCGTTTGTACGATATGGGTGATAAGGCGGGGAAGTTGATTGCCTGGTTGGATAAGAAGGAGAGAGCGAGTCGAGTGGTGCCGGTTGTTGAGAGGGTGGATGGTGTGTGTGTGACGGACCCCGGTGATATTGTTGATTGCTTTGCGGAGTATTTTCACGGGGTTTACTCTCCGGTCTCTGAGCGATCGGAGGAAGACTCTCGACTGCTGCTTAAAGACATTGCTCTGCCATCTCTATCTGATGAGGATAAATTATTGATGGATGCGGCCCCGTCGCCGGATGAGATTGCTTTGGCCATTCGCTCTATTGCTTCTGGCAAGGCCATGGGTCCTAATGGCCTTCCCATCGAATTATATAAGTTGCGCCCAGATAAGATTGCGCCGTATCTCCGGGACATGTTCCTGGAGGCACAGGCGGCGGGCTCCCTCCCCCCTGACCAACGTCTTGCTACTATTGTTGTTATCCATAAGGAAGGGAAGCCGCGGGACCGGTGTACTTCTTACAGGCCTATCTCTTTGTTGAACGCGGAGCCCAAAATCCTTGCCAAGGTACTGGCCAATCGCCTGATCCGGGTCGTGGGCGACCTGATTCATCAGGATCAATCCGGTTTTATACCTCATCGCAATACCGCTTTGAACCTGCGGCGACTGCATGGCGTCCTCGCTAGAGCGCCATACATCCGTGAGCCGGCCATTTTGGCGTCCCTGGACGCTACCATGGCGTTTGACACCTTGGAATGGCCGTATATTTGGGCAGCATTGGCTAAGTTTGGGTTTGGCCCGGGGTTTATCGGTTGGGTGAAATTGCTTTATGATAACCCACTGGCACAGGTGGTGGTCAACGGACGGGTGTCGGCTCCCTTTGTTTTGGGTAGGGGCACGCGACAGGGATGTCCGTTGTCGCCTCTTCTCTTTGCGCTTTGTTTGGAGCCCCTTGCGGAGTGGCTGCGGTGGCACCCTTCGATGCGTGGCCTTAGATGGACGCCGGAGTACGAGGATCGTGTCTCCCTATATGCGGACGATATCCTCTTGTATCTTGCATCTCCGCGCAAATCGCTCATTGTATTGGTGGATGTGTTGAGCTCCTTTGGTCGCAACTCCGGATTGGTCATTAACTGGGCTAAGTCTTGTGTGTACGTTCTCTCCGGGGAGGCCACCCCCCTTCCGCGGGGGTGCCCCATCCGGGTTGCGCAGTCGGGGTTCAAGTATTTGGGAATCTTTATAACCCTGGACCCGGTGGCCCGGTATGAGCGGAATCTTCTCCCCCCCCCTTCAGCGCCTAAGGGCGGATGTGGCGGGTTGGCGGCGGCTGCCGCTCTCGCCGCTCGGCCGGGCGGCGTTGTTCAAAATGATGTCGCTGCCACGCTTTTTGTACGCCCTACAGAACACTGTGGACGTAGTGCCGGCCCGCTATTTTCGGGAGGTTGAGTGTCTTCAGCGTCGATTGTTTTGGGATGGGCAGCCGCGGATTGCTCTTGCCAAGCTAACTCTACCGTGGTATGATGGGGGGGTCGCTCTCCCTGATATTAAACGATATTATTGGGCCTCCCAGTTGGCTGCTGTCAATCACGGGATGTATGGGCCTGCTTTGAACCCGGCTTTTGAGATGGACAAATTGTTATTGCCAAGCGGGGATTATAATCGAGCACTATACTCGGGGTCCCTTGATGCGCGATTGACAGGCCCGACGCGGGTCGCGGTGCAGGTGTGGCATGCAGCAAATGCGGCGATGGGGTGGAGGGGTCGCTTGACTCGGGCAACGCCATTGTACGCCTCCCAGCGTTTGGGTTATCTGTGTACTACGAAAGGCTTTGAGAAATGGGATATGATTGGTATCAGCAAGGTAGGGGATCTCTGGACGAAAGGGAAATTTAAGACGTTCGACATGCTGAAAACTGAATATCAGTTGAACGATAGGGAATACTTTCGGTATGCTCAGGTTCATCATGCCTTGTGTTCCGTGTTCCCGGACGTGGCGGCTATTCCAGAGTCCTCCCCGTTGGAAGACAGAGTATTGGACGGCTATGTGCCGAATAGCACCATTTCGCTGATTTATAAGAAGCTTATCAATGATCGAATGGGTTTGCTGACCTCATTGCGGGAGACATGGATTGCCGACGGTTTGGAACTTGACGACGAGGATTGGGTGTCAGCGGTGGCCTCCCCGAAAGAGGTGGCTATCCCGGCCCGCTTGCGTTTCGTCCAGCTTAAGATACTTCATAGAGTGTACGTCACGGGGCCTGGTTTGATGCGTATGGGGTATTCGGTGGACGGTCTGTGTAAGCGAGGCTGTGGACTACTGGGGACTTTCCTCCATATCCTGTGGGAGTGTCCAGAGGTGACTCGGTTTTGGTGTGTAGAGTGCATGCGGTGTTAGAAGAGGTCACGCATGTTGCCTTGTTGCCGGAGGCACGGAGATGTTTGCTGAATGTCTGGGAGCCGACTGATTACAATGTGATGCAGACGCAGTGGGTGACTCTGGGCTATATGGTAGCGAAGCGTGACATTGCACAACTGTGGGGCTCTCAGAGGCCACCAACGGTCTCAGCGTGGAAGGAACACATGGACTGGTGTATGTTCAGAGAGAAAACGGTGTATGTGGCGAGAGGCAAGCCTGGGAAGTGGATTAAGGTGTGGGGTCCCTGGAACTCCTATCGTGGAGGTATTTGCGCCCCGCCCCAGACGCGTGAGATGGATGCTGCTCTGTCTCCCTAGCCCGCGCATTCCTCTATGCTCCTGCGACATGCGCATTTGGTTTCTTCTGCCTGCCCCCCCCCCTCTTTCTCCCTGGGTTTGTTTACTCCTTCGATACGGGGAGCACATGTTACTGCTATTAACCTCCTCTGCCTTGTGTGTGTGATGTTTTTCGTTTTCTTCAAAAATATGAAACCTTTCTTTGCTTGTCTATGGACTGCGGCTGCGGCCGGCTGAGTTGATTAGCACTCCAGTAGCTCTCTTATTGCTTCATCGATGTGGTTGTTAAGCTGTGTCTAGGCTTATAGTGTGCATTAGCGGCCGGCCTGTTGGTTGTAGGCCCATACTTGTATGTCTCTGAAACTGTAATAAAGGTTTTTCAAAAAAAAAAAAAAGAAGGAAACAACATATGGGTGTTATTATGCATTGAGAAATGTTTTACGAGGATCACACTCCGGATCAAATTCACTGTTTTTTATAGGGAGATTAATATTTTTTGTTAGGGTTGAGTGTTAGAACTGTGAAGTCTTTATGTGAAGTAATATGGTGCTAAGTGGTGCTCTAGGAACAATAGGTGTTGCAGTGGTTAAAATATGCAAGAACTGTACAGTAGGGTTATGCAGGGCTTGTCTTGATTGGAAAGATGGAGAACAGCCTCATGAATACATACCCAGGTTTGGAGCACTACTGATTAGGTAAATCCTGGAGGGTGAGGGGTGTTCTCGATGTACTGTACAGATATTTGAGGATAGTTAAAAGAAATGTTGAGGGGCAAAGAGTGGAGAAGGATGGCAATAAGAAAGACATTTTGGAAGGACTGTACAACAGCTAGAGGACTTAAGCAGAATACAGCAAGGGATGTGCTTTGATTTGGGGGGATTTGTGGTTACAGGAAGGTTTATGGGTGGGATTTTAGGAACACCTACTGAATTAGAGAAGTGGGTATTCAACTAGGCTTTTGTGAGGGTATTGTATTCGCAGAGCTGCTCTATTAAATTAGCCTTTTTCACTCAATCAATGGCCTGTGGTCATTGGTGCTGTCTCGCTCAATGAGAGCCGTAGCAGAGTTTACTTGGCTATATGAGCGGGAGGGCGAATCTACACAATGAAATGGGCTAGAATTGGTTGAGACGTTTAGGGGACAGGTTTGGGAAGGGATTAAGGTTTAAGGGGTGAGATGTTAGTAGAAGTTGATGTATTAATAAGGTGGGGATTTGCCAAAAGATTGCATGGATATACCTGTTCTATTAAAGCAGTCCTTTTCATTCACTCATTGGCCTGTGGTCATTGCACACAGTCTTAATTGATGCATTAATATTAAGAAATACCCAGCCCGAGAAGAGGCGATGAGAAAGAGGTCATCATAAAGAGCCCTGTTACAAGAGATAGCTAGGGTATGGATTTGAAGGAGAACAATCCTTCCTTATTCTAACAATTTAGGTCAATTGCGAACGGTTTCGACAAGCATGTACCTCCGGACACCAAGCAGGAAATCTTACATTAATGGTACGAGGTTATGTTACTTTTGCAGCTTCAGCTACTTATCACAGTTGCCCATCAGAGCACTTCTGGTTAGAATTTGCATAGTGATATAATGATCTGTCATGTTAATGACAATAGGCAACAATATGATGCACTTCTTTGAGGATTCAGTTATGCGCGATGTATCCAGCTGCTTTCCGCTGAGGTGTCCAATACCCATTCCAACATGCCACCCTAGTGGTGCTGTAAGCATAAACAAATTTGATCTTGGCCATAGAGGTGCTATGTACGTGAAGAACAACGAGGCTAAGGACTTTCGTTTTTCTCAAGTCCTTACAGTGTACAACAGAATAAAAACACTTCTATAAGACACAGAGTGGAGGATATCAGGAAGACATCAATTTGTCTCTATGGGTCTAAAAGATTATACCCCGGTAGAGATAAAAATGCACCTGTTGGAAGTTTCACCACAATAGAAAGCAAAGTAGACACAGTAAAAGCTATGTCTCCACCCACAACAATAATTACCTTTATATAAACATGTTTACAGACACCCCACAAAGCAGACAACGGGACTGAAATTGGTGCCCATCAGCACACTTCAAGCAGTCTCTGTTAGTATGTTCAAAATAATAACAAGACAACACAATCAGAAAAAATACATAAACGCTCTATTTGCAAAAACAAACCAGAAGTTGCTTGAGTTACTGGATAAAACAGTACCCTCTTAATGAGTAAAGTGGACCAAGCCCCATTGAACTTAAAAGGAAAATTCTACAAAAAACACAATGTGTGAGACACTAGGTTTGTCTATTACACAAGCGTAAACAGAATCAAACATATAAGGGGAAGAAAAAGGAACAAACTGATTCAGTGACATACAAAAATTGACAGGGCTCCAAACATTGTGCACTACTCTATGTTTTAGAAGCAGATGACCTAAACAGACCATGCATATTTAGAGTGTGCAAACCCCTATAAGATGAATGCAGAGTAGAAAATGACAGCTGGAATAATTCTGAAAGAGGAATTTCTAAATGCCATTGTTTCAATAGTAATAAACATCAGGTACAGAAAGCCAAACACGACCATTCCACTATATAATTTGAAGATTTACTTATTCAGCGATGTAATCTTTTCTTCTCTTTTGGTGGTAGTAGGATATAACACACACTAAATATCTGGTGCCACAGTAAAACTCAGAAAAGACCTTGAAGAATGTAGTATCTATCAACCTAAAACACCATTGGATTTCCCATCAACATATACATGATCACACTGGCCAACATCATCTGTGCATTTGACATCAACATGCTCTCCTACGCCAATGGCACGCAACCTATACGGTGGGTGACCTTTTCTACGCGGCCACTACTTCGGATTGCCTTTACTTCGCATCGTTAGTGCGCAGAAACCATTACTTCACATGGTTTTACTGCGCATGACCGTTACTTCGCAGGATATCCACATTGTTGTTTTTATTTAGGCGCTTCCATTTCTAAAAAAAGTAGTACGACTCTGAAGACGCAGGAAGCTGGAGCAGTGGAAGGTGATCCACGAGGAGAGAGAGGTAAGTGAAGCTGTGTGTACGGTTGTGTAGGTGTAGTGTAAAGTAGTGTATTTGGGTGTAGTGTATTGTATGGGGTCGTGAATGGTAGTGTTTGGGAGTAGGAAACGGACTGGGGATAGGGGCAGGGTCGTGCTGGAGTTAGTGTTTTAGGGTAGTGTTGTGGGGATAGTGAAGTGTAGGGTAGTGTTTTAGGGTTTAGTGTAGTGTCGGGGGTTGTGATGGGTAGTGCATGAGTGTAGGAGTAGGGGAATGTGTATGTTCGTGCAGGGGGTAGTGGTTTTGGGTAGTGTAGTGGTGTTTCAGTAGTGTAGGGTAGTGTAGTGTTTTAGTGTATTGGTAGTGTTTTAGAGGTGTAAGGTAGTATGATACGTTATTCCGCATACCATTTTTATTACTAGGTAAGTTTTTACTTCGCATACATTAACATTTTCATTGTAATGGTATGTGAAGTAAAAACGTGTGTAGTAACGGTTATTGCTAAGTAATAAGCGCATAGTAATAGCATGCGAAGTAATGGCATGCAAAATAACGTCTAATTTTCGACCTATAACCTCCCTCTCGGACAAGACCCCCAACACAACAAACAATTTCACCCCCTGCATGACCGAAATCACAAAACTGCATGAAATCCAACTGTCTGGAGCTCAACACCAACAAGACAGAAGTAGTGATCTTCGACAAGAACACCTCACTATGGAACTGCAATCGGTGGCCAGCCGACCTGGACCCACATCCAGCATCCATGCTAGGAGCCTTGGAATAATCTTCAACAGCAAACTGGACGTTACTGTAAAGGTCAATGCCGTCACTGCATCCTGCTTCCACACCCTGAAGATGCTGCGAAAGATCTTCAAATGGCTTCCAGGAAACACTAGAAAAACTGTCACTCGTGCCCTAGTCACATGCGAGGTGGCATATGGAAACACCCTCTATGCCGTGATCACCAAGCAACACAATAAAAGAGTACAAACCATCCAGAACTAAGCAGCCAGACTCATCCTCAACCTCCCACACAGAACTTACATCACACAATACCTCAGGGGGCTCCAGTGGCTGCCGATACACAAACACGCTCGCTTCAAACTGCTTACACATTCAAGTCACCACCTATCTAAACAGTCGCATCTCCTTCCACCAACCACCTAGACACCTCCACAGGACGCCTACCTGCACACATCCAATGCATGCACAGAACCAGATCAGGAGGATGGTGTTCTCTTACATAACTCCTACGTGTGGTACAGTCTCTGACTCCACATCAGAGCCTATTCCGCTCCTCTTGAATTCTGCAATAAACTGAAGAGCTGGCTTTTCAATTAACTGACCTACCAGAGGTAGGGCAAAGCACACAAACCTGCTCAGTGCCAGGATACCTTCATGGGTGTTAGTGCTCTTTACAAATTCACATGACATATGCAACCTGGGTTAGATTTCCAATAGCTTCCAGGTCAGAATTCTGGATACAGTTCTGCACTCTCTAGTCAACTTTGTTTGGGGGGAGACAAATGTCTAATAACATATGTAAAAAGAATTGGTAGAGCCAATGTGCATGGCTTGCCTGCTATACACATAGTACACACAATGTAGAGCCATTATTCGATGTATATGATATTGTGAAGCAGAAAGTTACTGCAGTAACTTTATCTTCTACACAATATGTTCAATGGCACAATGTAAACTTCTGCAACATGCTAGAGAACGGAGATGGGTGAGCTTTTTTTCCTTGTTTCCCCTATCTCTCATTTGATGTGATATACAAATTGAATAACTATTAATTAAACTTCATGTTATGATAAAAAAAAAATATGACTAAAGAAATCAAGTTCCATTCAACATAATGCATCACCTGGATGTGGTTCTCAAAATGTAAACTTAAAAACCCATAACATCTGATCAACTGTGCCAGATATTGCACACAGAGATTAAACAAAATAAGTGAGAGGAGAACCCATGTGGAATTTGACATTTCAAATAATATGTAAAATCACTGGTCAGATAAAAAGTAAGTTAATCAATCATGGTGAAACCAGTGAACTCACAGCATGCCAGGGGACTGATAAATAGCTATGAACAACAGTGGGAAGAACAACTGAAAATAGTACAAGACCACATCATACACCACCAACTGTTACTTTTCAGGTCTGATAAGACAACTCCCTCTGAACTTCTCTCCAGACTAAACCCTGGACTGGAAGGGGTCCTCCTGCATGTCAAGAAATTCTAAACTAGCATAATGTACATATATGTATGTGTGTGTGGTGTATATATATATATATAGAGAGAGAGAGAGAGAGAGAGAGAGAGATACAGACAGATATATATTATATCTGAAACAATCAATAAATATGTTTCATCATTAAAAAAACATGAGCACTGTGTTCTGCGCAAAACACTTACAGGGAAGTTTCGAACAGTATTCATCAACAGCTCTCTCCCCACCCCAGGGTGTGAAGGGGTCAGCTTTGGTTCTGGGAAGAGAAACTCTCGAGTGTTTTCTTCAAAGAAAGCCAGAAACTCTCCCACTGAAAAACAGAAAAAGAAATCATTAATTTTAGAATGTGTTCTTAAGGAAACCACATCTTCAGCTGCTAACTGTGAAGTTGGAGCATTTTTTTAAAGTTGCCATTCCCTGCAGTAAAAAGACCAATGGATATCTCCTAATGCAAAGTTACATATTTTCAATTAAACAGTGTCATGTGCTCTCCTCCACTCCCAACCACCAACACACCGCTAACAAATTAAGAGTGTCACAAGTTTAATTATCATCAACTATAAGCATATTGGCAATGGTTTGTATCATTAAATTTTAGCATGATTTGAGATCTATTATAAAAGTTTTCCTTAAAACTGGGGCCATTGGCTTATTGTTCTTAACTGGTAAATTAACCAAGACTGGTTGAAAAAACATACAGATAGGAGATTCACATCTGTACAAATATTTAACTAGTACATGAGCCAACATATTATTAAGAAATTCTAAAGTTTGAGTTTGTAGGTAAAAAAAGTTACAAGTTTTTTTTCTCAAAAGATGGTTTAAAAAGTTTAGAATTATTTAAAAATCTTTTTGAGATTTTATTAAAAATCTGGTGTCCAGAATACAAAGTGTTACAATGATTTGCGAGCCTTAACATTTCTACTACAATGTTCTGAAGGTGTCTTTTAAACAAAGCGAAATGCTGCAGGGGTTTTAAACTCCAACATCAGTGTCTTACTGAACAGCAGAAGTCACAGGTTCCTTTCCAACTCCATATTGTATATAGTCAAAGTGAATATTTAAAATTCAAATCAATACGTATTCTGGAGTCACAGAGATAGGAAAATTAACTTCATGGTGATTACCGTACTCATATTGAGTGGGAAACGTACCTCCATACATAGGAGCTCAACTCCAAATTCATGTTAACATATGCAACATCCAAGGTCGATTTAAAAACCACGTGTATGGAAGATTGCAGATAAACTTTAACTAACAGGGGGACGAGACGATGGTTGTTTGGATTTTGTAAAATAGAGAATAAAAATAAGCATAATGAAATCGCTATGAAGGTATATTTTCGTATAGTGTCATCATGGTTACCCCAATTCCAAACTGGTTGTCCACTTGATTTTTGCAATTTTTTTCTGTTCAGCCAGGCGAGACATGATATGCCGAATTAACCCTCGAGTAAACAAGTTGTTCAGTACCTACAGGCTAGAACCAAATTTTTCCTAGGGTGCGTCCAGCATAATGTCTGCAAAACGTATGCACCGAATGGCCCACTTTACTCCTCTACAGAAATGTATGTAATGGGAATGTGTCTTTAAAATGGCAATGACGCTACCTTTGCTTCAAGGAAATAAGCAAAGAGCCTCTTTGAGGCTGATGACTTTTAGAATCATATGGCTTTGAAATGAAATCCAGTCCTGTCGCTTTATGGCTGTGTGAAATATCACAATAAAACCAGATATTCTGAGTGCCTCGTCAACTTAATATATATTTGTTATAAAGGATGTAATCATTAAGCACGCAGAACTTCAAAACAACTACACATATACAAAGGGCACGAGTGGATTAAAAAAGACATGTCATGTAGATGTCGACATGTAATTCCTGTTGTTAAGTAGTAATAGTACAATACATATTCACTGCGGTATTTTGACACAGGATCACAAGTGATTCAAGGGGTTCAGGATACATCACATTACAAGCTGGCCTTTTCCAAAGGTCTAAATCTTCCTGTAGCTTTTGGGCCCTCACAGACACTTTGTAGCTCTGGAAGTCTGGCCATATCTGCTCCCAATGATGCACCTCTATATTCCCCTGATGTTTTGAAGACTCAGAAGTAGGAGTTTCAGAAAATGAGCCTCTGAGTGGAGATAGTCAGATCAGTACCGGAGCCTTTTTATTCCTTCATCCTCAAATGCTACACACACTTGAAAGCCCATTATGTTTGGTGTGCTGGTAATGAATTTTAACCCTCTTAGAAAATCCCCTAATGGCTTAATTTCCTAGAAGCATGTTTTGCTTTTGGACGTAAAATGTCCCAACTCCCAATGGTGCAGTTTTGCACCATTAGGGTGTTTAAGGAACACTGAACCCCATGATCTTGGTCTCCTCCATGGTTTTCATATGATCTCCATGAGGGTTACGTACTTCATTCCTGCTTACAATTTCAGCATCCATACAAATGTGACCTTAATTTTCTTATAATCAATGCGATTTGCCAGCATCCATAATCTGAAGTAGAATGGGGAATCTGTCTCTATATTGTCTGAGCCCCAGTAGGCAGATAGCCTGTTATGAGAGGCCACTGTTTTGATTTGAGCTGTGCAAGAGCTCCCACAGGGGCCTAACTATGTGACCCACATGGATAAATTATTTTTGTGAAGAATATCTGAATTATAATTGGTAGCTTTGTGATGCAGCATAACGAGATATGTGTGTGACAACTAAAACAATACCAATATTGTTAATAAATAACATTTTAAAAAGTCCAAACCACAAAAGGTACAAAGACAAAGAAAATACCACAAAAATGAATAAAATAGAATGGCAGATGAAAAATGATAAAGAAAACAAAAACACCACATGAGAAAGCATCGAGGAGAACCATTCAATGATATCCTCTGAGAAATGCACAGCAAATCTGAAACAAAAGCAAAAATCTACTCCATACTATTGTCCATAACCTCTGCATTTTCAGACGACGAATGAACGAGGTTGAAAACAAATTGGTGACTGATACCCACTGAGAAATTTTACCTTCAAACTTATAGATGTTTCTGGATGAAAAGTAGCTTCAGCGTGCAAACGTGTAGAATGTATTTTGCATAGGCATCAGAAGATTGGATACAATAATCAGGCATTCCTTCAACAACATCAAATCTTCCAACAAAAACGGGAACAACCATGAATTTGAGCACGCCAATGCAGCCCCTTTTTCAGGGAAACCGACAGGTTACAACCCATCCGCAAGACCATATTTTTAAAAATATACAACATTGTGCTCACATTCTGGAAGTGCTGCTACCATTTTCAAAAAAGTAGCAAATCATTAGGGGACCTCCACAGCAGCAAACAGGCTTCAAAGGCAGGACCTTGACTCCTTCAGCAAGAGGCTGCTGCCACCAGACCTGAAGTAAATGCTAGAAGCACAAGCCAGGTACAGCAGAAGACTCCAGACACCTCTCTGCAGACATGAGGGAAGTCTTAAGTACAGTAGAGAGGTCTA
Source organism: Triturus cristatus (assembly GCF_964204655.1). Lineage (NCBI taxonomy): Eukaryota > Metazoa > Chordata > Amphibia > Caudata > Salamandridae > Triturus > Triturus cristatus. The sequence continues at coordinate 843,845,835 of NC_140581.1, read as the reverse complement.
CTTTTAGGATCCAGGCAGATTCTCTCCTTCAGTAGGCCAACAATGTTTTTGCACTCATGCAGCGGTGTGGGGGCAAACGGGGGATCTAGCCAGTCCAAATAATATTCTTGCTTCCTACTTTCTGTTTTGTTCCAAAACTGTGTGTTTCCTCTCCTGAAAACATTCTTTGCAGCAACGTTATATACATTAAACCCATATCTTAGTTGTGCAGAATTCTCTCCTCCCTCCCTACTTCACCTCTGACCCTCCTATTTCAGTCCCCTAAAGGAAAGCTATTACCCAAACTGGAGCTTGGCCTACAGTGCATGGTTGTACTTAGTCTCCTTGGCCCGTCTTCTAAAGGGAAAGAGTGCTAGAGATTCTACTCAGTCAATGATGTCATACTTGACAGGACCTCAGATACCAGACATCTTGGCCTGGTTGAGCAGTTCTTTGAGTTTGAATACAAAGTCAACGTAATTTGTGATGTGAGTGCAGTTCTAGATAGACATGAGTACACCATTGGAACGTACTTTAGTTGAGCTCAGGCAGAATATATTTCATATATAAAAACTACTGTAAGTGTATTTGCTAACAGTTTTACTTCACCGCTTTTTTTAGCTCACGTTCCAACATGATGCAAATGTGGTTTTGATAAAATGTTCCAATCAAACATTACATGTAACATTACATCTTTTTAGCCCTTGAGGTATATATTGCAGCAATAGTTGCTTGGAAATTATGGAATCTAAAATCACATATTAAGGTTTTGAAGCAGAGGGTACAAATGAATCCTTCACTCTTGCTTTCCATATCTGTACACCTTGCAATTGTTCAGTGGATCTACACAGGTACCCAATTGATGGTTATGGCATACTGTAAAGACAAATGCCAACCAAAATAAACAGAAACAATGGGGCCTTTTCAGCTGACTGCAGATACTACAGATCGAGTTGCTCATAGCTTAGGAATGTGGGGAATAGAGGACACATATGGATTCCCTTACAATCGCCCTCTATGAGGTTCCTCTCAGTGGGTATTTTTCTCTGTTTGTCACTATTAGGCTGGAATGGGAAGTTCTGAAACCTGTCTTGACAAGTAAGATAGGGTGAATTTGTATGGCACTTTCATTGGCTTATGAGCACACAGGAATGCTTTTTCTTCTCTTAATCTAGGGTGGTGGAGTGGCAGCTTTCTGGGTCAAGAATAGTGCTGTTTCTATGACTGCCATTTATCAGACAGCTATAGGGGCCTCCCCAGTACCTTTATGAAACATTAATGACTGGATATGAGTACCAATGAGGCTGAGTTTGTAAGAATGGCTCTCAGGGTAGGTGACGTTTGAACAATAATTTTTGTATATATCAGTGTAATTTATACAGGTAATCATAGGGCAAACTGAGCTTACGCTTTATAATTCACAATCAATTAGTTGAGATCCAAATGACTTAAGGAGCGGTAAAAGGTTGAGGGATGAAGCTGTAATGTCCTGATCATTTATTAGCAACATTCATTACACTGGATCCTACTTCCACACCCACGAGAATATTATAAAAAAATATTTTCTGTTACTGAATCACCTGTTAAGTCTTCACAGTAGACTTTATGAGAAAATGTCTAGATGTTTCCCTTCCCCCATGAGAGCCTGACTGCAGCATCCACTTAAGAATTAAGGGCTGAGATTGGGAAAGGCAAGACTTTGTGTAATGAAGACAACTGTCCTGTTACCTGTTTTTGTATTACTCTCCCGGACTCATATGTCCTCGAATTGTGAGTTTCTTCCTGTTTTGTATTCTTACTTGGTGTCGATATTGCATTTATGTCCTTCATTTCATCCTTTTGTAAGCTGCTCTGATATCCTTCGGGATCTTGTTCGCGCTATACAAAACTTTATAAATAAACGGATAAATAATCCTGGGATTTCTAATCTTCAAAAACCTAACAAAGACTGCACAGTGCTTTCTGCAAATGAAATTAATGAATGGTTGTTCTGCAGCAACAACAACACCATTGTTGTTTGCCTCCATTCATCCTTTTTATTGCCATTTGACTAGGAAGACAGGATGCTGGTCTGCTAAGGTCATTGCTTTTATATTTTGATTAAGAAATGTAATTGGCAGTATTTTAATGTGACCTTTTGGTAGGTACACTACCTTCCCAAAAGATTAATGTTTGTCTCTTGCTTAAAGATGGACCTAACAATTTACTAAGGTGGCCTGCCACCTTCCAGCATGGCAACTGCTTTGCAGATGTCCAAGTCGAATCATGACATCAAAGTGCATATTCTAGAAATAAACATAGTAATGATTTTTTCACAATCTATTGCACTTCCTAAATTACAAACGAGGTAGTTTATGCATCGTAATTCAAAAAAGAAACATTCTGAAATTTCAACTTTTTTTGAATAGTTAACTAATTAAATGTTATATTACTATAATTTGAATACTCTTACAACAGTCTTACAATTAAAAAGAGAAGGTTGATGGTTGGAAATGTCAATGTATTCATAAATGGCAAATGGTGTATTAAAAGACTAGGACTGAGGTATAACGCTTCCAGAAACAAAACATCGCTCCAGAATATTTTGAGCCACAGGAAAACCACAGAAACAATGCTGTTCATGTTGAGACTTCTGGACATCTCATTCTAGACTAAGTCACTCCTGGTGACTGTTTCATAGTTTCAAACTCGAAGCAGTGCAGAACTGACCCATGCCAAATATTTTACATTACATGAAAAATTCTAACTGAGTACCAAAGTACCATATAAAATTGAATAGCTCTCAGAAAATGGACATCATATTACTTCTATTGTGTGACGTCAACCACTTCAGAGCAAATGTAGATTATATAACTCATACACCAAAGAAACAAGAAGTTAGTGTAACTTTAACTTGTCTTGGCTAGAATTGTATAACCATTGACAATAAGAGAACGTGTCTCAGGCCAGCAACTCCACCTGACCCATCCAACAAAGGACAAGATCCTCCACTCCATCTTCTGCCAGTTCAGCTGCCTGACCATTCTCTTCTGTCATCAATGCTGTACTGCCACCATTATCCTTTTAAACCTGTCAACAGCTTTTGACACCGCAGATTAACTCACAGATGCTTCCAACTGGGTAGCCCTAAATATCTAAAAGTTTAACTTTAAAAAGCAAAGGTTTTCATCATGGTCAAACAGTTCTTTGTTTTGAAATCTGCCTGGTGCCCCTCTGTTCTTGGCACTGTTCCTACTCCTATGTAGGATAAGAATTGTGGTATTAGTATTGGCTTTGCATCATCATTTGTACATCACATTAAAAAATGTGCTCAGATGGTTTGTCCTTGTTTTTTAGTCTTATTAAATTTTCTGATTCCTTACTACCAAAGGTAGATATCGGATAGTTCACGCATCCATATTATCACACCAAGACTATGTTAATCCTACCCTATGGGGCCATTCAGAAGGAAGCGGAAAAATCTTTTTTACAATGTTCCAAGTTGTACCTCAGCCAAACCGTACTTGCACTAGCTTCTCTGGCTGCACTTTGATTTTGAATACATGTGTACTCTACACTAAACAATCATGGGTTCCGGTCTGCAATATATGAGACAAAAATGTCAGCCTTATATGCTTGCTTACGTTTTAAGGACTACTTTATGCAATCTTCTGAGAATGCCTAGGATTCGGCTCTCCAGTGTTGTAATCCTTTTTAGGTCTCTTCTAGGCAGCGCACACTTGCTGTTATCTACAATTTTCATTCGTTCTTTTGTGTGCCATTCTTAAATGCTGACTTTTCAGTGGTGCATTGGATGTATTTGTCCCTGCTTTTGGTGCTTGGTTTCCCTACCATGGCAACTTGCCCTATTACCTGTACTCGTTCGCTCCTGTCTATTTTGGCGCAATATTTTATTTCTTCTCAGATCGTGTTTTCAGAATGTGGTGTTCCTGTGCTTTTTGAGCATAAGGTGCTCAGGTTGTGGCATTTGCATTTTCCAACAAGAAGGTAGCGTGTGTAAACAAACATTTCTTAATAAATTACTTTTGGAACTCATAAGGCTTTTGTTTGAACAGCACATGTGACTTTAGTATGATCAGCACGTTACTTTGAGTGCCTTGTTTTTCCTGTGTTACTGCTTTCCCCTCCCACCCACCGTTTCTCCATGTGCTGTCCCATACACCTAACCCCTACTCCGTCCTTGCTTGCGGGGGTCTGGGTTTTCAGGTGCACACTGTATAAGAGTGACTGCATGGCCACTGTTGCTGTCCCATCCCTGCCCATCCGGGCAGGCTGCATGCACCCTGCTCATGGGCTGGCACTGACCAGTGAATGGGGCATTCCTCTGGTGATTTGTAATGTAATGCACCTTCCTACACCAGGCGAGCACCAGAAACCATACATGTACCCTGGCGGTATATATATGCAAAGATTGTGAACATGCACTTTTACAGAATGTGATCCAGGCATTGCAATAGTTTCACCATGGAGGCGGTTTAACCCTACGCCTGTGTGTTTGTACATCTGTGTATATGTTTGTGTGTGCATGTTTGTGTGTGTGTACGTGTTTGTTGGGCATGCATCTGTACCTGTCTGTGTATGTGTGCGTGTGTCTGTACATATGTTTGTGTGTGTGTGCATGTTTATCTGTATATGTTTGAGCTTCTGGTATGTGCTTGTTTCTGTGACATTTGTGTGTGTTGGTGCACTGGCCTGTGTGTATGTGTGTGCAAATATATCTGTATATGTTGGTGTGTGTGCAAGTTTGTCTGTATATTTTTGAGCTTCTGGTGTGTCAATATTTTGTCCGTGTTTATGCACCCGCATGCATGTATGCGTGTGCAAGTGTCTGTGTATATATTGGTGTGTGTGTTTGTCTGTATATCTTTGGGTTTCTGGTGTGTGAGTGTTTGTTTCTGCATATGTGCGTGTTTTGTGTGTTTGCATACACCTCTGTATCTTTGTGTGTATGTATGTGTATTTTTGTGTCTGTATATGTTAATGTGGCTCGGAAGCTACAGATCATCTGCAATTAGAGTGATGTCATCTTTTGGCACATGAAACGTGCAGCTAAATCCATACCTTTGTTGACAGCAGACAGGGGCCCTAGGTCCTCTCTGCCCATCTCCGGCTACTCTCCAAAGCATATGGTCACCATTCTCCTCTGCTGCCCTGTGCTCTTGTGTAAACTCTTTTACTGAGCGTGCCTCCTCTGCACCACTCCACTCCACACCACTCTACTCTGCACCACTCTACTTTATACTACTCTACTCCATGCCACTGCATCACTCTACTGTACCCTGTACCACTCTACTCTATGTCAATGTACTCTTCGCCACTGCACTCTACACCACTCCGGTCTAGGCCACATCAATCTACTCGTCTTAACTCCACTCTACGTCACTGTACTCTATGTCACTCTGCAATACTGCACTCTACGGCAATGCACTTTACTCTGTAACACTCAACTCTATGCCCCTGCACTCTACGCCAATCCACTCTATGCCACTCTAATCTACTCTTCACCATTGCACTCGACACCAGTTTAGTCTACGCCATTACATTCTCTGCCACTATATGCGCGTGCAATCTACCCTGCAACCCTTCACCCTACGCCACTTCACACTACACTGAGAACAATCTACTCTACGCCACTGCACTCTTCACCACTCTACTCCACTATGCGCCACTCTACTCTATGCCACTGCATCAATCTACTCTGCATCACTGTACTCTACGCCACTGCTCTCTCTGCCACTCTACTCCATTCTACACTACTGCACTCTGACATTATACTATGCAACACTACACTCTCTCCCACTGAACGCTGTGCTACTCTACTCTGCACAACTCCACTCTATGCTACTCCACTGTACATTACTGCACTCTATCCCACTGCACTGTATGGCACTATGCTCTTGTTGGGGGGATTCTGCACCTACACGGAAATATGCGCAGGAAAACAGGACCTCAGTGTATAGGGGTGTACCAACCTATCATCTTAGTACCCAAAATCCCAAAACCGACTAGCTATGGTGTCTCATTCGTTCTCCTCCAAAAATCACGAAGCTGCAAATGATTAGACAAGCCAGAACACAACACTTCCGACTCTCTCAGGAATCGCGGTAGTAAGATATACCCTTTTGCTCGCTCACTCGTACTTGTCCACAATAAGAATTGGCAGTCACTATAATAGTTCACCAGAGGTCCGTGACACATTCCCAGGGTGTCCGCAGGCAGCAGTTTTAAAAGCACTACAAAGTTCCTTGTACCATCATCAGTTTTTGGGCAGCAATAAAAGTGTCAAGATAACTCCCGTGATTAAAGTACCTGCTGGAGAGAGATGGGGGTTTTGTCCAGTGGCAGCTTTGACTAATCTAAGGAAGCGCAGATGGTTAATATGCCTGTTGTGAAGAATGTCTACAATGCATTTTTTTAAAAGCAGTGTTTTGTTTTGTGCATAGCTCAGAGGGTGAGAAGATGAGAGGCACTGTTGGAGAGTAGTAGTGAGGGAATCATTGAATATTGTCAATCATTGAAGATTGCCAAAAGATTGTTGTATTCTGGTGCGTAGTCAGCTCATTATTTACTATTCTTTAAAAGCTAATACGATTTATTATATAATGACAAATGAGTTGTAAAATGCACCATTTTCTCCCAAATTTTCTTAGGGGAGAGCCCACCAAAGCCCAGTTTGTAGTGGTCAGGCTCACTCGCTGCACTTGGTGTGCTCTGTACAGTGACTGGTGTGACAGCATTTGCCAGAGCAGCTTTAGGTTTCCAGTCCAGCCATTGGCAGGAGCAGGAGCCGGAGCCTCGGGCAGCGAAATAAAACCAAACAATGATAAGTTAGTCGCAAGATGCGGCACCAACCTTCCCAATAAGGTTTTTCGATTTTTGCAAATAGTTTAAATATAAAACTACTAAAACCATTAGTAATTCAAGTCTAGTCTTTGTTTGATGTACACACGTTTGTGTTTATTCTTTCGAATTACAGTTTTAATGTTTGACATTTAGATTATACAAATTGCTTGGGGGTCCCCGGCTTCCAATAGTGACTCTATGGAGGTCCTCAGGAGTGAAAAGTTTGGGAACCAATGCTCTACAATACAGTATACGAGTCACTACCAGCAGCAAAATGCATAAACTCAAAACAATTAGCATTGTTACAATTCCATAGAGTACAAAGGGGGAAGTCATTATATAAAGACAGTGGAAAAAGGACTATAAGGCCTAACCACCCTCCCCTTGACTGGAAGAAGTTTATTTATATAAAAGAAGATCTCGGGGCATTTACAGCAGAACCCATACCTTAAAGCCTGGATGTAAGGTTTACATCATAGGAACAGCATAGCTCTTCTCCATGGAAAGGCTCTCTCCAAGTGTGTTAAAACATGCAACCCCGCAATATCAAAGCATGAGTCTCCAGCATTGCAGCTGTGTTTAGCATGTTATGTCTAGGTGCTAGAGACTGACGAGAACAGAACAACAAGGGGCATTGTTTATCGACCTTGCACATCGTGTTCAGACTAAACTACAGGAACTTAGAAGAGAACGCGTAAAGCAGGCCGTTCTCATGCGAAAGGTACAAACAGAGTCTTGCAAAAACAAAGTCATGTAGTAACCTGCGCAAAAGCAGCATCATGGCATCAAAGCTCATGCTAACTTAGCAATGTCGACAATGTCCCAAAGGAAAATATAACACTCTAAGCTACTCTATTCTGCACAACTCTACGCCTCTGCACTCTAGGCACTCAACTCTACTTTGCACTCTACGCCACTCGACTCCATTCTGCACCAATGCCCTCTGCATCACTCAACTCTACATCACTGCACTCTGCGCCACTGCACTCTGCGCCACTGCACTCTGCACCACTGCACTCTGCACCACTGCACTCTGCGCCACTGCATCCTACTATGCACCACTCTGATCTATGTCACTGCATTCTATAATGCTGCATTGTACCCCACTGAATTCAATGGCACTGCACTCAATGCTACTGCACTCTACGCCTCTATACTCTGCAACACTCTGCCCCAATGCACTCTACACGAGTCCACTCTACTCTATGCCACTCCAGTGTATGCCACTCTACACAACTCCACACTATGCCACGCCAATACATGCCACTCTCTGCCACTCCACTCTACAACATTCTAATCCACTCACACCCCATTCCACTCTACGACACTCCACACCACTATCCTCTGTGCCACTGAAAAGCAGCCACGCTGGTGTGCAACATGGCTAAAACACATTGGCAAAGCAAATATTTCTTGCATATGCAGGACCTATTGACTTTGCCAATGCTTGTTGTTTGGGAGCTCCCCATTCGGACCAATCATCCTTGGGAACTTTCGCTTCTGACTAACTAGTCAGTCCTCATGATAAAATGTAAAACTTGTTTTTATATATACGCGATTGAGCTCCCAGTTCTTTTATGTCCTGCTAGTTTTCATTGTACTGTTTCTGTGTTTTCCTCAAGAACCTTTGTGCCTACAGATAGCTGTTGCGCTTTAAAATGTGAAATTCATTCAGTCATTAATCCCATTCCACTTTTCTTCATTAGTCAGACAAGCAGATCAGTGTTCAATCACATCACTGCATGTAAAACTACACTTGGTTTTAGTTAAAGCCAAAACCTATGCTACCGAATTATAATAATCCATACATAACACGACAAACAGGGCAGTGGTGCTGTTTCTGAACCATGCTTTCTAATGAAACTATTTAGGTTCTAACAATATTAAAAAAACTATTCAGAATCAATAGTACCATTTAACTTCACAAATTCCAAGGCAAAGGCTTGTTACCTTTGAGAGAAAAATAAAATGGGGGCTGGGTGGATTTGTAGAAGGCACAGAGTAGTTACTGTAAATAATTATTCGTTGTTGAGCTTTCTAGAATCAAGAAAAAAGTTTCACTTTTCTCTGAAAGTGGTAAGGTCAAATCCCTAAAAGAGACAAAAGGGGTCCAACTAAATTATACCCTTTTGAAGCTGTCATCTTGAGTTGCCATGCCACCACTTAATTTGTGATGTCATGTAATCAAACTTTTGCACGAACTGTAGCGAGAATCCATATAAGGCCACCGTACCCTAATACCTCCAGACACATGTATGTCTCCAAGTAAGACCCCATTAGCTTTGACTGGTTCCAGGGCTCTCTGCTTTTCAAAGTTTTCTGAAAGGCTTAGTGCTTGGCATAGGCTATATAATATTGGTCCGTTGGGCCCCATTGATTGGAATAACCTATTAATGGAGTTACTTTCAGGTGGCATTGATCGATTGTTTACTCTAGTTTAGCTACATGGGTGGATTCCTTCTGAGTCTCATAAAAGGACGCCTCCCAACATTACCTCTCAAAGGACGTGGTTGGGCCTAACTCGCGGGTTTCTGGTGTGCAGCTTATACAGCATGACTTGGTCTTGTGCTCTTGGGAGCAGCATTCCATGTGACTCCTTTCCGAGGGTGCTCCACTCTATCATTAAGCTTTGTATGTTCTTGTCAGATATCAGTAGACTGGTGGCAAAATAGGTGCTAAACACTTCAGAGGCACTCCTGAATCTGTGGCCCTGCCAGTAGATCATTAGGATCCCCAGATCACAGTGGAGGAGTGGATTATAATATTACGTTTCTTGTCATGAGGCAATAGTTTGACTCATTATATAATAAAGGGAGAGAGTGAGAATTCAAAAATTAAAATCCAGACAGCTTTACTCTCTGGACCTATCAGAAGGTATACCCCCCTTGGCTTATTGACCTAGGAAATGGGGAAGAAGCCAAGACACTGACTCTCACAAATATAAGAAATGCAGGAAAGCTTCTCCTCACTCAAAGAAAAGTTTACAAGGGTGAAAAGTTCTATTAGAGTAGCAACTGATAGGAAAGTACAGTAGTGGCATCAAGGGAGACGTCAATGATCTCCCCATACCACTGTCCACTTTCCCCGGGACAAACAGATCTACACTTCCACCGCTTTTAATCAAATAAGACATCATTGACCTAATATGTACTTTATGTTGGCAGTGATCCAAAATACCGTACATTTTCTTTTCATTTGCTCATCTCTAATCTTAGTCTGTCGTAGATTTATCAAACCAACCTTTTTAAAGAAACTATTTTTTAATATAAAGATGGTAAGCAGGTATTATATAGACCTACTTTGGTCAACATAGGTTATCTTTTGCATACATTTTTAGAACATTTTTGCAATGGATTTCTGTGCATATGTGTCAATTTATTATATGTGTTTCCGTGGACGACAGTGAATGATCAAATACAATTCTAAAATAAATATCATATAAGATCAAAAATAAATAAGCCAGGAAGGAATTGATTTTTCAGGAATGGGAGATGCCGCGTCAGATCTTTATGCCAAACTTAGTTGTTTCAGATAAATCCTCTTGCAATGGCAGAAACTAATCTGTTACAATACCGCAAGGTGGATTCGATGGTAACTAATTATCCAGGCTGTGTTCAATGCAAGTGGGTGCCGGTGGCACTAACAAAATCTATGTTGCTTCACATTTGGCCATTAGGGCTGGTATCCAACTCAACATACGCTGCTAAATCTTCGTTGAAACATTGGCAGGTCTTTCCCTCTGCTATTCAGAATCAGATCAAATGCACAGAACGTACGTAAAACAAACTATGCAAATACAGAAATGTTTCTTGCTTCATCTTCAGCAGGTGAGAGCTAAGCTGCCAGGAGTAGGTGCTACTTTTGTTGTGAGAAGGCAGCTCTACACAAGAGACTGAAAGGCTTTAGAAGTGGAGAAAAGCATGCTCGTAGGATGACATTGCCAGCGAACAGCCTCTTTGCCATCAGCTCATACATCTGGTCCATGAAGTACTTAAACACTGCAATGACAGCAGTTCTTCAGTCACTCCAGTCAATATGAGAACAGATGTGCTTTTTCCACAACACCTCAAAGAGACAGGACAGGTAAACCTACAGTGAGCTCTTTCTCAATGTCCTCACGGCATTCCTAAGCATGCAGTGGCGTGAAAACACAACGTCTCAGTTGGAAGGTATTTGCACTTCTTGCTTCGTATAAAGGGTGATCACAAACTGGTGGGTTCAAGAGGTTATCACCACCGGATACTTCATAGACTTAGCACCAATTGCACTCTAAGCGCAGACATACGTGAAGCTCTATAAAGTAAGGGCTGCACAAGGCATTTGGAGTCATAGATTAGGGTTTGCTTCAGAAGGATGTCATTACTCCAGTGCCAAGATGGATACATACGGTCAACTTCCTGGGGCCCTATTTTGTATAGTTTGCATTTTCCCTGTCTGTGCCACGGCTCACCTTCAAATAGGTGCACTGTGCGCTAACAGGGAAAGTGTGCCCTGTTAGGTTTAATGCCCTGCCCTCTTGGCAGTCGCAAACTCATGCAGTCCTGGGGGCAGCGCATTCAAATGAAATACAAAGCAGCTGCTTCAAAAACGCTCCATATTTCACTGTTCAGGCGGCACCCACCTGCACTTTAAAGAGGGGAGAGAGATCCACCTAGCAGGTGGGTGCAGTGAGTGACTGAACCTGCCTGTAAGGGGATGTCGGAGGGGTCCACACCCTTGACCCCTTCCAGAGGGTTGCTATCAGGTGGCGCACTGACAGTGCATCACCTTTTTGTGGCGCTCTGTCAGTGCAGCTCCAGCTAGTTTCTTTAACTCAGCGCCCACGTGCATAATACGGCGAAGGCACAGTAGTAAAGAGACTCCTTCATTTGCGTGTGCCACGCCCTCATGGAAATGAGGGAACGCCCTCTTAAGATAGCGCAGGCGCAACAGGTATGCCAATGCTACCTTTATTACAGAAGGGGTTGCACAAGCGTTACTTCTGTAATACGGGCCTTGGTATCAGATGGGTTTTGACTCATAATGGACTTACAATAAAGCAGTCAACAGTTTTGAGCCAGTTCAAATTCAAGGTGAGCACTTGGGTGTGAAACTGCTTGAACCAGCCTACTCTCACTTGAGAAAACATGTGGAAATCAGCTCGGAAACACCATTTTCCAGCTGTAAGTCCCTTTATTTGGTAATTCTGGGGAGGGGAAATAAAGGGAACTTTTCCAGGGGACTCATAACAGGGGCTTATGTTGGAAGAGATCAAGCATAAGGGGCATCGACAAACAATAGAGCTTAGTTAGGGCAACTTACAACTCATAACAACAGAGAACATTTCCAGCAAAAATCAAAAAGGGGACCTGTGAAAGTATTTCATGGCAACAAAATAAATAGAGAAAGGAATAGGCAATTGCCAACCACAGGTGCTGGGGTTATGAGGAGCCCATGGGTATATGAAAAAGTAGCAAATGATGCGGATGTGTACAACAACACAAATCAATGGGAATCGTTTAGACAAGAGTGCCACAAGAGGACAGGTGCAATATCACAGCTCATTGAGGACACTTCTTCATCCTGGAACTAAGACATGTGCAAACACTGCAATTTAATGGACATGTAGAAATAAACTACACAGCAAACATAGTTATGCCAGTCAAGACAAGGATGGTAGGTGTGGAAAGAGGTCCAGCTGGGTAAAGAGGCAGTGGCAAAGGTCATATGGACATCTTTCAAGCAATGGGGTGGAAACCCCAGAAGTCAGAATGGAGAAACGAGCAGAGGCAGAAATTAGGATATATGAGAACATTAATTATGGGAGATCCGGGAAAAAGAGAAAGTAGAAATAAGCATATTGTGTTCATAATCGGTCTGTGTGGACCTTGACACAATAACAGGGTACCTGAGGAATTCTTTTCAACAGAGACCTAGCTAGAACAACAGTAAATTGGCCGTAGAAATCAGTGTCCCAGTGGGATGCGTGGAAACTAGATACCAGGAAGGCTGTAGGTTCAGATTTATCTAGAAGGACTTATGTTCTTTTTGCAGACTTACGCAGAGCACTTTATGCACATGATGGGCTGTGCTGGGAAGTAGCTTTCTACTGATTAAAGCCCTTAGGAAACAAAACACGGTTGAAAAACTGAATGGCCAATATTTAAGGCCAGACTAAAATAAACTGAATAGTAGCAATGTGCGACACCGTGTTACTCACTGCCATCAAAATAACAACACATTTAGGGTGGCTTATCTGCTGGGTGTGATAATGCTTCAACGGGTCTACCTCACGTGACTGCCTAGGTACTCACGTTGTTGCCTCTCCTCGCCCTAGGTAGGCTCATCATTTCATCTGAGGCTCATTCCTACAGGTCTGGAATCCAGGGCCTGTAAGTCCAGGCGATCAGCGACTACTAGGGCAACGCAATTCTCCTTTCGGCTAGCAGCAGCAGCAGATTCATATATCTCTATTGTTCACCATTCGTCATGGGTAATACCCAAACCTGTAATCTTAAGGCTGTTTCACTGCTATTTCAGAAGCAGGCATTCTCCTATCAGGCGGCTAACATCTGAATGTCCTACTCCTGTACCTAAGACTGTGCACACCCCACCTCCAGGTCAACAAGGAGCTAAAATCAGCAATTCCTTCACACTCTATAAACTGCTAAGGATGCACTTCTGCATCTAGCACTTTGATGCATTGCAATACGACACAAGTTTATTATGAATGAGCGGTGTATACCAGGTAATTGAATTGTAAATCCTGCAACTATGGAAAATTGCATGTGTGTGCATGATTACATTGTATATCAATCTGACCTTCTTCTATACAGTGTGTCAAATGGGAAAATGCGTTTTTAAAGGGAGAATTACCATAAAATGCCTCATCTTTCCTGTAGAACTATGCTTCAAGTAAATGTCTTAACCGATGCACTATGTTGTTTATATAACAATGCAATAGATGTTCTCTGATACATAACTAAGAAGTGGCAAAGATCTAAAATATAGGATTATCCTACCACCATGAGCCGGATTACAAAACATTTTAAACTGGCAGCAGTTTCAAGTGTTTAGTGGTAAGTTAAGGCAGTGCTCACTCCCAAAAACATTTACCGCCGTAATATGGAAACAGGATTTGGGAGGTGGTTGTGTGTGACAAGAATGCTTGTGTACATTTCTTGTGTGGTATTTTGTTGTGACGGTGAATTGTTCTGCTTCCTCTTGTGCTCCTGTATTTCTGTGCTGCATTGCTGCATTCGTAGGCTGTTCTGTTGTACTGTGGTTGTTGTGATGTGATTTGTTGTGATGTGCCCTGTTATGTCTTAACTGTTATATTATGTTCTGTGTTATTCTGTTATGTTCTGCTGTTTAATTTATATATGTTGACAAAGCCTGCTACATTTCCAGCCAACAGCAGCACATTCCTTGGGAGTTCATGAGACAAGCAACCATTTACCACTGTCTAAGGGTTTAAAATAGCGCTGCTCCAGCTCTTCAACTATTTAAGACACCAGTCAGTCCAAACATTTGACAGAGACTGAGGGCCTTATTTAGAGTTTGTTGGACAAGGTACTCCGTGGCAACAGCGAAGGAGTACCCTCTTCGCCAAACTGAAGTTCTGCGTCATTTAGAGTAGGGCGGAACTTAAATACGTCAGCGGCAGAGACTACTCTATCTCTGCTGCTGACATACTCCTCTGACGGCCCTTACACTTCTCAGGCCATCTGAGGTTTGGACACTTGTCTGGGCACCCTATTGAGAGTTGGTGGACAAATGGCAACGTTTTACCTTCACATACTGCCATCCAAAATGTGGGGGTAGGTGAAAGTACAAACATTTTAATGAGCCTCACGCAATGGGAGAAAACTCCCGTGGCATGGGGTTCATTGTTTTTTTTATTTAAAAAAAAAGATAATCTAACTTTGGGATTTTGTTTTTGAAAATTAAAACAGATATTGAAAGCTTGATGACGGAACCACACGCACACATTTAATAAATTAACTGGAACGACTGGGACAGCACTTCCTGCCAATATAAGAGATGCCTACTGGGGCTGTGGACATCTCCATATTCAGAGTGTGGTTACTCTGTCAGGGCAATGGAGTGCCTACTCCATCGCCCTGATGGAGTAAAATTCGTACTCTGATCTTCAAATAAGCCCAGTGTCTTAAATTAGCATTCCCATTTCTAGCTTTATGTGATACAGCTCGATGTTCCAATTTGTATTCAGTGTACAAAGGAGCAATTGATGTGAACTATTTTTCTCACCTCTATATAGAAAGCATTGCCAAAGCCAATAGGTCTGGAATTTGAGGGCCTGTGATGATTTATTTATTTATTTTTGCAAACATACATAATATGCAAATAAAAATGGCAAACATATGAAAATAAAGAAGTGGGCCAGCACACAAGTGACACCAGCCCTGGTAAGGGCATGCACTACTTTTTAGTCGGCAGTGCACATATGATCTGGCAAAAAGCTGTAACTTGCTATGCAAGACAGTAACTGGATGAAGTGGGCCGACCCACTGCTACATGCTGAGGTGGGATGAAGTAAATACTGTTAATGGCATTTGAACAGATCAATAGATTAAGAGAGCTGACTAAACGCTCCCCTGACGTTTTTATATACGGATGTTTGTTTATTATTACTTTTTATAAAACATGGGATGGGAGGGAGAGCTAAATACCAGACTTAAAAATTATAAAACCGTTCCCAGCAATTTATGTCAAAACATTATTCCAGTTAAATCCAATTCAAAACAAATTGTAGGTGACAAGCGATAGCTTAATAAGGACGTAAACCAATATTGCTTAAGCAGCACTGATCTTTTCACACCTCTGTGTCAATTTGAAAAATAAATGGGTACATTCAAGGAATATTGTGGGAATCAAAAATGGAATTTAGTAAAGATTTAACTAAAAGCAACTTCAGAATTTAAATCAAAGTGGCAATTATACTACAAAGTGCTAAACGTTTGTTTGGTTGAATATGATTACTGTTTGAAGTCTGTTACTCATGTAGTTACACTTCAAAAGATTACCCTGATTTTCCAGTAAGCACATCATGACCAGTTAGACCTAGTTAGGACATCTTGACTATTTGCCATATTGCCCATTTAGCACAACATAATCAATTGCTGTTATCACCAATTAGCATATCATGAATACTTGTATTAATATCCAGTTAGATCAATGGTTGCCAGATATTGGCACTCATTACAAGCGGGCTCTTAATTCCGATGGATGGATGGATGGATGGATTCATTGGAATGATGAGATCCACATGAACACGGCAGATCTTGTAAATTTCACCCGGAGATTTCATCAGATAAAGACAGCTGAACCTATCTGCAAAAGTCAGTCACAAAATGAGGAATTTCCGGGGGAATTGGACCCAGAATTTCTGATTCTCTTATTAAATCCTGATTTCTAAGGGGACCTTCGAGGTCCAACTCATAATGAGCCAGATATACTCCACCCTTGGAGCTACCAGTACTCCCGGTATGGGATAACTCTAAGGGTGGGTGAAATCCGGCCCACTTACCAGGCCACTCATATTGAGGGTCGCTAACCTGTTGCCATTACGCCTAGATAGCAGATAGCAACCTGTTGCCGCTATGGCCCAGTGAACACACCATGATCAGTTGACATTTAGGTGACATTAGCTAACCAAACACACTTTCAGTTATATCCAGTTAGCACATCACTGTCGTTTTACTCCATCGCTGTTATTGTTGCTTATCCTCAGTTCAATAATCGTTGCAAGTTACTATTATCTCTGGTCTGCACACCAGTGCCATCATAGCATTTTCCCATTGCATCGACAGCATATCATAGTCAGTTGACATTATGACCAAGTGGCATTATGCCCAGTTAGTAAATCACAACCAGCTGCCTTTAGGTCTAGTTAGTGCTGCATGATCAGTTGACATTATACCTATCTAGAAAACTGCAACCGATATTAATGATGCCCATTTAACACATCACTGTTGTGCGTGATTTTGACAGTTAGTAGATCTTGACAGGTTGCTATTAAGCTCAGTTACCACACCACTGCCACGCTCCATATTATTTATTTACTGAATCCCAGCCAATTACTCTAGAAGGTTTGAACCCTGAGGTCTTAGGAGGTGACATGTTCCCTTGTACCCTAGAAGAATTTAGAAGTAAACATCATAGGAAATAAATCTCTTCAAGAAGTCAGAGCTCTGGATCTGGATCTAAAGGCGCAGAAAATAAGGAACTAATGCCAGCACACATGAATGGCACTGATACACGGCTCCTCTGCTCGTCACTTTTGGAGCAGAACGGAGTCAACACAGAGTTACAGTGTGTCACATATCAGCGTGCAGGAGCACTGCTTTTTGAGTTTCCAAATCCAGTCTGACACCTGGGGATATTCGCATGGTGAGGAATCTGCTCTTAGAAGATCAGAAAATCATGTATGGATTGTTACTTTACCACAACTCATGGAACCAGATGCTGCGTCATAATGAGCCTGATGTAGTTGTCTTTTTTTTTCTTTTTTCTTTCCACACTAAACTCGGTTAGTCTTCCCACACAAGGGAGTACCAGGGTTAAGACAAGTTGTTGGGACCAGTTCTGAAGAATGCTCCATATAGGGCTGTAATCGGAGGCAGAAAAATGTAGACTAGACTTGGTGGTTGCAACATACAAGCTCCTTAGTCTATTGGTTTTACCTATGTGGTAGGCAGGTAAGACAAGGTGGTTTATGACATACCATCCCTCACACATTTTTTGCCATTTAGGTCCCTTACATAATACCTTGCCACTACCATTTAGGAGGTATATAATACCTCAGTTTGAGGAACTTTTTTGACACTCTGTAACCTAGTGGCAACTTATAAACACACCTTAACCTAACTAAGTGCTCCTGTAGAAGCTTCAGTGAGGACCAAGATGAGGAGGGACCCAATGATGAAGCATGCCACTAAGGTGGGCGAAGGTCACGTCTGTTTTTTGGGAATACTCCAGCTAGTAACAAATTAATAATTCCACTCATCTCCTTAAAGTATATTGGAATCACTGTATTATTATTGCTGTATTTGATTGATGCATGTACCTCGATTGGCAGGATACATCAGCAACCCTGCAATTTGACTGATAACTTTTCAAGATTTTGGGTGGGACAAATTGAACTGCTAACAAAGTTGAGACCAATGCTACATATATTTCATGAATAATTAATTAGCTTACTTATCATGTTGGTAAAAGTATTCAACATGATGCACAAAAGAAATAGAGCGTGATGTTCTGTATAATTCAACAGTTCAATCACAACATATCTATTGATGAAGGCAAACAATAAAATGTGAAGTCCATTGAAACTGAGCAGAAACTGCCTTTATTCAGTAAAAGGTTTTTGCATGGGATACAGGTGGATCTCATTAGTGGACAACACACATCCTGCATATCAGATGTTGAAATGGTATGGCTTATTGTACTAGTGGGAGAAGCCATCATTAGGGTTGGGTCAAAAACCCATATTCACGAGGTCTTGAATGTGGCAAACTTCATGTGGGCAAAGGCCCAAAAATGGATTTATCTCCGTAAAATGACTTTTGAGATCTAAGTATTTTTTCCAATGGCCAAAGTAATCTCGGTCTCTCTGTTGAAGTTTGTAAAAGGAACCAGGTACAATTACATTTATACGTGGAATATACCTGACATGGTATCCCCGTCCACAATTTCTTAAAGCAGCAGTACAATAGCGTCCAGTGAACTTTAGCATCCAAACTACTAAACAACGTATCTGACTTGTCATTTGTTGTTCCTATTGCCAATAAATACAGACTTGGCTTAGAAATTCAGTGAGTTCCATTTAGTCATTACCATTCTGGACACCTTTAAAATTCGCCACCTAGATTGCACAACTCATCTCGATGGGTTTCAATTTTGGTACTGTAAGGTGGTGTTCCACTTCTTTTCCCACTCTACAATTCCATCTATGTGGCAAACTGCTATAATTAGTCAAATTGTAGATGATTTAATGTAGTATGTGAGTGAAACAATGTGAAAGGTTAAAAAGAGTAGATGTTGAGGGAAAGAGTTATGTTCAAGTTACTATCTTAACTCAAGAATTTCCTGGGAGTGAGGCCAGTCAAGATGGCGGAGTAGATGGGACATACCAACGGCTCCACCACGCATCAGAATCCTGCCACAGCCTGCAAAGTTTCCATAACATGACAAAAATCTGTAGCTGAAGAGCCATCTGACTGGCACCGAACCCACAGGCTTACAGTTGGATTTGCACAGTGAGCGAGGTCCCTCTGCTACCTGTTGACCAGAGAAAATGCCTGCTCGAACCAGTGGGGCCTGTTTGTGACACAACGGGGAACGACAGAAAAGGCAGCTTGCTGTGATAGAAGTGGTGATAGGACAGAAGATCAGCATACCAAGGCCCATAAGCAGTGTAGTAGTAAATATTCGTTTATTAGTCAATAAAAACCATAAACATCATAAAAAGCATACAAATTTGGGCATATCAATAGATAAATGTCTAGGGTGTAATTATCAATCATATACAATTGGTGTGTACAGGTGCAGTTTAGCGGGCTGTATAGCTTAAGTCCTATCTGGCGCCCCATAGCAACCTACACTATAGTAAACAGCTGAGGCCAATACGATGTGCAAAATTGTGCAAAGAAACAGTTTGGCTGGTTCTAGTGCTACCTGCGTGAACAAGGTGATGCTTAAAGTGCTAACATGCTAACTTTCTTTCTCATTGGGCAATGGCCATTTGTACAAAGTTTGCTGGGCCTACACAGTCAGCAAATTTAGCAGCATGTGCAAAAATGCGAATATTTGATTAGTAGGGCTGGCAAAGGCCTATGCAATGTGCACGTTTGGGCAAAATAAGCTAATGTTTAGCCAAAAGAGCAATTGGAAAAGTGTCAAACTGGTAGTCAACCAGATGGGATAGGAAACAACAGGGATGCACGGTCCCTAGCAGCCCGCCATAGTATAAATACATTAAAGTGCAATCATGTGAACCTGCTTTCTTGTTTGGAAAATGGCCATTGCTACAGAATTTACTGAGACTACACAGTGAGCAATTTAAGAAGAGGGTGCAAAGGTGCTGATATTTGATTAGCAAAGCTGGCGAAAGCCTACGCACTTGAACAAATTGGGGGACTATCAAACTGGTACTTAACCTGATGGATTAGGAAGCAACAAGGATGTATGGTCCCTAGCAGCCCGCCAAGGTATAAATACATTCAAAGGATCTTGTCGGGGCTTCCTTGACCATTTATCTTGACCCCACCTATGTCCATGGATCCCCTAAAACAAATGATTTAAAGATGTCCAGGAACTGTACCAGTCGAATGTTCAGAGTTGTGTTCCTTGGATCCAGTCACTCAATTTGTGCTGATCTGTAGGACCTGATCCCTAAATTAGTAAAAAATTTTTCAGCAAGCATCTTCGCTGTATGGCCAGAACAGGGCAAATACATATGACATGCTGCAAGGTTTCATCTGGCTAATGACACAGGCGGCATTTCTGGTCTACTCTTTGGCCATTAACCCTCCACTTTGGAAGAAAAACTAAAGTTGGAATATCACCGAATCTTAATGCCAGTAATCTCTGTTTTATCTTCAAGTGGTAGGTGGCTTCCAGGAGGGGTGACTCTCTTTGGACTTCATAAGATTTTAGCCACAACCACCCGTGCGACTGCTTGGACACTCTTTCTTTATCGTTCATCCAACTTTGCAACTTAATGGATTTATTTACGGCTCTTCTGAAAGCTTGACCTGATATATTGGTGTTTCACAGGTCGCCCAGCTTTTTATATTCACCGTTCCACCTTTGAAGATTGATTTCGGACCAGACTAGATTAGCCAGAGTACCCTTGGCGGCTGACCGTAGTTTATGGCAGCACTTGATAAATGCAGCAGGCCTGGCGAGTGACTGCTTTGTCAATGAGAACTCCAGCCTAACTTGGGCAGACGGTGCCAATCTGGGTAGCCGAAAGACTTGTTTATAGGATCTAATCATGATTTTATCAAGGAGGCTGGCCTCAGCACCTGTCATTATTTCCGATCCATATTAGAGGATAGATAACAGTTTACCCTTCATTACTGCTACCAATGGCTTAAGGTTATGGCCCGAATGGAACTTGTTGATGTTGTAAATGCATGATTAAGGGGCTGCAATTTTCCCATAATCACCTCTCTTTGAGGTGCATACGTAGCTCTTGCATCTATCTGAACTCCTAAATACACGTATGCACTACGTCCATTTTTATGAATGTAACTTTTTTACTGCAATAATGCTTTTGTAAGATGAACTGTTTTAAATTCAATCATGACAGGCGGGCTCTTTTACGGCACAAATATAGGACTCAACCTCATTCTTTGTCAGCTCCAGTACAGGAAACTCATGCAGATACTGTACAAGGGACTGTATTCTGACAAACTTCCAAACAGTCTCAACGCTGCAAAGATCTAGTTTCCGCATTAGGAAGAAGTTGTGCGTACCCCATGACATGCGTCGTAAGAAATGTATACTCTTTTGTCTTTTAGGACTTTTAACCATATTTTATGCTTGTCTGTTCTTCTGCTTTTATGACACAAGCTGTCAAAATAAAGCTTATTATTGTTATTGTCGTACACAGGTGCCTCATCAGTTGTGTTTCCGCTAAGATGCCATTTGCGTGGATTTAAAATACGGCAATTGAAGGAGATCACTTTCGTCATTTTGAGATTAATTTCCAGCTCGTCGTCCTCTGTATATGATCCGAGGCGGTTCAGTAATCTCTGTAGGCCTATTCTGGTGTTACTAAGTAGTAGCAGATCATCTGCATACATAATGTTTGACAATTGTTGGCCACCAAGGTTCGAGTGTGAGATGTCTGGCCGTCCAATTCTACCACGTATAAATTAAATAGGAGAGTTGCTAAGCAGTGGGGATCAAGGAGAAGCACTGGGACATGTGCTCAGACACCGAGCTCCAGTGCAGTGAAATGGAGATTGCCAGAACCGCAAGGGGATGCCTGAGCAAAGTGTCCTATGCATGATGGGAAACTACAGCAGGCCAGCTGCTGCCGATGCTTGTGAGCGGCGCACCATGGAACCCACCAGGAACCAATGCCTTCCTTTAATACCTGCCTATAAGCTAATATTTAGACACTCACGATTATACAACTGTCAGAATTCATCAGTAATATAATTTCCAACATATTTTGTACAAATCAATAAATACAGCGCTATAACTGCCAATTTCAGTCAAAAATCTTGTGGGAAAAATGTTCTCTTTTCACTGAAGCAGCCACTCAATACCAAGAGAACAAACCCTGAATGCACACATAGGTCTGTCTCATATTGCTGGCATCTTGGGGGGCTTAAAAAAAGTTTAATCTCTGCTTGTCCCTCGCCATATTCAAAGTTTTACACCCAAAAACATTTAAAATGTTCTCATAACTAAAACCGCCCATATAAGTGATGGCTGTGAAGTAGTCATCCAGGATCTCTAGATCCACAAGATGTATTGAGTGGATCTCCTCACTGTTATACCTACCACTGGAGGTGCATGGAAAGTCCTCAGTAACCACCATATGCTCAACATGGAACCTCCAGAGTAAATTATATCAGCCAGCTAATACAATCTGAGAGCGACATATCTCATGCATGTTGTCCTTCATCAACTGGTTAGCGCTGTAACCCAAAAACGATAAGAACACCACTCTGTTCATCTAAGCATGACACAAAGAGGCTTCCCACATAGAACCACAGCAAATATAACACCTTCCAAGCAAGCACTCCCTCAGTGTAGCAGACTACCCATCAGATATTGCACCTCTGGGCTTTACATTAAGATATAAAGTGCGGTACAAATTTAATTACAATTCAAATAAAGGCAGAGAGCACTTCAGTACAGCACCATGAAAAAGCCTTCTGTGTGCAGGCTCAATTAGAGTACCATGGTAATACTTTTTAATGAAAAAATGGTGTGGTAACCTGCTTACAGAATATTGCTCCAGTCTACATACAGTTAGAACAGCACCACTAAGGTCCTCATTATGAGTGCCCCATTAATATAGTGCATCGCGGATATTTAATCCCGGAGAAAATCAATGGTTATTTCCATAGACTAGACTCTCATTGTCCACGGTGCGCTCTTGTGAATGCAGACATTTTACATATGCTCTGGTCCTGCTATAAGCTTCAACAATTTTGGGATACAGTGATTGAGTATCTGGATGGGTGCACTGATAGGCAACTTCTGCGCTCCTGGGAGTCATGTTTATTGGGATTGTTTCCTCAGGGGAAAACACACAGGGCCACGAACAGGTTTATTGATCTCGGCTATGCAGTGGCTAAAAGACTCATCACAAGGTGTTGGAAGGCTGGAGAACCTCCTGCCTTCTTAGCATGGGCCCACTCAGTGCTGAACTGGGCGGCAGCCGAAGGTACGTCCCTCAGGAGAGAGGACACTCTGGGTCTGCGGAGGTTTCCGCTGTCGGAAAGCTGGGGCACAATCCTCACGACACTGTATGTATGTATGTATGTATGTATGTGCGGTCTTATATAGCGCTCAAATTACCCTTGGGCATCTCGGCGCTTGCATTGGGAACCCGTCCTGGTTTTTCCCTGTGCGATAACCCGTACTGGGCATCCCCAAGGTGAAAGCCAGGCATCCCGCCGCGGGGGGCCGTTGTGGAGATTAAGCAAGCTTGTTGCCCAGAGCTGCATAGTGTGAACTCGTGCTTAGAGCAGGCACCGAAGCGAGAATTATCGAGTCCGTGGACAATTGGGCTCCAGACCCTGCCGCGTCGGGAATCGAACCCTGGTCCCGGGTCTGACCTCTGCTTCAGGGTATGCCTCCTCTAACCAGTGAGCTACACTTCTCCACACTGCAGCTAAAAGTACAACTAGACCCTGATAGCTTATACATGCGGCAGGATAGACTGGGGGTGGGTCAGGGTTAGGGCTGGACATGGGATGAGCGCAGGATGGGACAGCTAATGCCATACTAGCGACATTTCAGTGGAAGGGGATAAAATCTTGACCAGGGATAAATAATGTATATGACACTTTACATATGTGTGCTGTATGTATATGGGGGATGCCTTTGATTAATGATGTAACCTGTGGAAGTTGAAGTTGTTGGTTAAATATATATTGATCTACGAATTACACTTGAGATAATGCAATGACAGTGTGGTAAAGGATGCAAAGAACGGAGAGAACTGTAGAGTTAATGCAACGGGGGAAGACGAAGGCAATTGTTCGTTCTCACTTTAAACGTTAAAATCTCTGTGGCTTTGGATGTGCTAATCTATGGACCGTGCTGCTTTAATTGATTATGGTTGATTGCAGAATCGTTAAATGTGTAATGTACATGGCAAAAAGTATAATGCTGAATCTCATATTGCTGTTATGGACAATATAAAATAACAATAAAAAGATCAAACAAAAAAAATGAGTGCCCCATTAATCGTCCAGTAACTTCGGGCCTCTAGGGTGACCAATACCGGGGGGGCCATTAACTCCAGAAGCCTGGAATTACGGAAAACTTCAAGTGGGGCCTTCAGGACCCCCTTAAAAAAGTGTACTTCCTGCGGGAATCAGTAATTCCTGGTTCAATTACCCTGGAAATTCTTCATATCGGTCTGGATCTTCACACAGCGATTTCAATCACATATCAAAAAAACCAGGTCTGAGGTGTTTTTGTGGAACTCTTAATTTTGAGGGGGCTGATATATGCTGTCACCAGCCCCATGGGATTTAAAGGTGGTGACGGTGTGGAGAAAATGCAAAAAAAAGGAGTGATAATTGTGTAATTGCATATTATTCCAAATTTTTCTAAAATGTCCATAAATCAGGAGAAAATACCCAGCCGCAGTTGTAACTTGACTACTGCCTCTGGGCCTTTACCTCCAGTTTCAGCCGCACACACATAGGCCCTCATTACAAGGTAGGAGGCATACTGTGAGGTATTTACTACACATGGTATATACCATTACCCTGGGAAGAGATGTTTATCAAGTGTGGTAAATATCTTCTATTCCAAGTTTTCTACTTGAAAATGAGGCATAACATGTGGAACAGGTGTAGAACACAAAGAATATAGCATGTTCTGGCTATTTATAGGCATTTTACACTGGTATATTTCGGCAAAATTTGTCAGGGGAAAACTGTGAGGGTGTTATAGTTATCCAACAACTCTTAACTCCGAGCCCTCTGCAAACAAGCGTTTGCACAGTGATCTGAATTCAGCCCAGCTCTTGTAATGGAAGCCTAAATGTGTAAAACAAATGTGACAGAGTTCATCTAAGAAACTGTCATGTTTCCACCAGTGAACTTAGAAAGCCAACCTAACAGCTCATATAATTTATAGTCTAAAGAAACACAACCCTTAATGATGTACAAAATTAAGAAGATTTTACACTACTGTAGTGCTAGAGACACTCCTATGTTTTGAAACCATGTGTTGACCTTTGACTAGCATTATTTAATTGACTTTCGGTGATTTATTTTACCCTTGAAGATTTATTTTACCCTTGAAGATTTATTTTGTATCTCTTTGTAGTTTTAGCAGAGTGGGAGCTTTCACTGTGTGTGTGTGGGGGGGAGGGGGAAGAGGAGAGAGAGAGAGACAGAGACAGAGACAGAGACAGAGACAGAGACAGAGAGAGAGAGAGAGAGAGAGAGCTAGCTAGCTAGCATCTTGGTCTTGAAGTGCAGTGTTATAAGTAGTGGTGCTCAAATGTGCATTATGTTGTACATTGGGAGATGAAGTGTGTGATGCTATCGGCAGTGTTGTGCATGCTTTGAAAAATGCACAAAAATGCATTTTTCAAAGTGCCATGTGGAGCACACATGCCCTCACATGCCCCTTAGGGCATGTGTGTGCTTCACATGTACCCAATTACCTTTCTTAGGGGGGGGGGGGGGGGTTCAGGGGACCTTAGGGCCCTAGGCACCATTGACTTTGCATATGCAATTTGCGATTGCCAATTTGGTAATCATAATTTGTGAATGCATTACCATTCATTCGTATGGGCCTGTAGGCCCATAGGAATGAATGGAGTCACATTAGCTAATAGCGAATCGCAATTTCTGAATCGCTATTAGCTAAAGTTAAGGAATCGCAATTCTAATTGCGATTCCTACATGGATAGGCATTTGCGATTACCAAATAGCAATTCCTGAAAAATCACTTTTTGGTAATCGCAAATTCAGATGTTGATGCATGTGCCCCAATATCTTTTTTTTCTTTATTTAAATCTTTTTATTGGCATTTATATATTTCAACAGACTAGCACAGCAATATTTCAATAACAATAAGAGCTCAGTAGCAGTGCATTAGCATAACATAGACTGAGTTGATAGTAGAAATGGCTTGAGTATACTGTGGCTGCTGTGGATCAGCATGGATGTATGCAATATGTTTGCACCGCTGATGTGTCGCTAGTCATGATGCTTTTTTGTGCTATGTAGAGCAACCATGAACAGCGGGCGGAGGGTACAACAAAATGAGGGCAAAATAACTTGACTGAGGGGTGGGGTGATTGCCCGTGACTTAAGACCGAAGAATGTGAGTACCGGTGAATAACTGCTTGTGACGCATGTTAGGGTACTATAACCAGACAAAACGAATAGGGGTTCGGAATCGCCATCCCAATTGCAGCTTCCTTTTGATGATGTTGAAATGTCAATTTGGTGCTACTAAGATCACCGCATCTGTCTGTGTGTCTTCAGCGGGCGTAATTGACTTCTGTAATTCTACTACAATGGCCTCCCAATCCTTAGCTAGGGGGTACTTGCGGAGCCCCAGCAGGTCCTCATTCTGCAGGGCTATACCTTCTGCCCTGGCCCAGTTGAGAAAAGAGTGGCACCAGGCTAGTGTATGGGGCGCCGTCTGAGCTTTCCACCTTTTAGTAATCAGGCGTTTCGCCGTGATTAGACCTAGGTTCAAAAACCGTGTGGCAGCTTGGTGTTTTCTGCCCCTCATGAAGAGATGCAAGATATACACTTCCCAGTGAAAGGGAATTTCACGTTTAGTGCAATAAGACAGGGGGGCCGCTATGCCCATCCAGTACTCCCCTAGGGCAGGGCAATGCCACAGCATATGTAGGAGATCTGTGTTGGGTAAGCGACACCGGGGGCATTCAGCATCCCCCGATAGAAGTACTTATTTATCAGGGCAGGTGAGAGGTAGGCAAGGTGTAGGATAAAATACTGAATCTGACGGAAGCGCTGATTGCGAGGGATATGTATTGGACTTTCTAGAATTGTCAACCATTCCTTCTCAGGCAGGGCCCGTCCCAAGTCTTCCTCCCAGTGCTGTCTCAAGGGGGTCAGTGGAATCGCAGTATGTTGACGAAGGGAGGAGGCAAACCAGCGTATCAAGCGCCCCCCTGTGCCCATTATGTGGCGGTATTGCAACAGGTGGTGTGTGGGAGGTTCCATTGTGATATTACCCCACTTAGATGAAGGTGAGGCTATGAGCGCTCAGTGTAGTAGAAACTGTCCCGGGCGTAGACCGTCCGCTGAGATTAGATCTGTGTAGGGTATCAAGGCGCCATCTCTAAAAAGGACTGCGGTGTCATATATATCTGCCGCCTCCCAACCACGCAGCCCTGCTGTTGTGATGCTTGAACAACCCCTTGGTGACCACAGCAGGGGAATAGCAGGAGCATATGGCGTGGTAGTGCGAGTGATGTATAAGCTTCTACGGTAGCATTTGAACGCTATGGAGAGCAGTAAAGAGTTAACCTTACTGGGCCTAGCGCAGGGGTGAAACATGCAGAGTAAAGCGTGAAGTGACAGAGGAGGTTGCGAGGGGGCGTGGCCAAGCCGGCTACCATGGCGGCTGCAGCTTGCTAGGGCTCCGAGACCGGGCCGAACAACTGACCATCTCCAGGCGTTGCTCCTGCAGAGAAACGCAACCCTGGGCACCGGAACGGCCCTGGCGTCTCCTGCTGTGTAACCGCGGGGCATTGAGGTGAGGAAGAGCACCGGAGGCGCGATGAAATTTCGGACCGGGACTCGCTGACCCAAGATGGCGGCGAGCGAGTTCGGAGGTCCGCGATAACGCACCCGGGGGACGGCTCCGACACGGACATCACAGGTGCAGCTCCCCCGTGCCTCAAGCTTGCAGCGGCAGCAACGAGAGATCAGCGCTGGTGAGAGAGTGCACATCCGCCTCCTGGTATCGGCGCGCAGAAGATGGGCGGCCATGACAACAACGACGCGCGCCTCGCGCCGTGACCGGCTCCACAGGTGCAGAGGCGAGGCAGTACAGGCCCGGGACAATTCATCCCCTGCAAGGCGCTTAACCGCTGGGACTTCTGTGGTGAGAGCAACACGGAGGGGGAGCCCTGGGGTGTCTTGGATCGGGGCGCCTGACCCTAAGATGGCGCCCGGCGGGACACTGCAATAACGGAGCCTGGAGCTCGAGGCGAGGGGGAAAAAGACGGTTAGCACTGGCGAGGAACGACCTGCGCTCCCCCCTTATCAGGCCTGGGACACCTCACCTTACAGGGAGACACGAGTTCGGTGGACACCAGGCATTAAGGTCAACACAGCGCCCTGCAACCAGGTGAGGAGGCGCAGCAGTGCAGGCACGGGACAACTCATCCCCTGCGTTGAGAGCGGCACTGAAGGGGAGGCCCAGCGTGTCTTGGGGCAGGATCGGGGCGCATGACCCCGCTCGGCTGACACCAGGCTTCTACATTCATTCAGCGGCCCACGAGCTGACGAAGGGCAGCCCCCTGGCAACCTACTGGAGAGCGCCGGGCGGCGGAGTGTCCGCGGGACCTGGGGAGGCCCGCCTCGCGAGGAGCCACGTGGTGGAACGGTTCCTGACCTGCGCTCTGCTTGCTAATCCCTGGAGGCGGCGGTCGGTGGCCTCACTGTGACCCGCGGGCAGGGGAAGAGCAGCGGAGTGTCCGTGGGGCCTGAGGCGGCCAGCGGCGGGGTACAGACGCCCCAGGCGGGGACGCAGATCGCTGGTGAGGGCAGGACTGACAACGAGGTGTCCCCTAGCCTACCTGAGGGGAGAGGGACCCCGCGAACTCGGCGGACAAGCTCAAGGCACTGACGTACCCGGACACCAGCAATGGGGAAACCCCGGGGGACCCAACAGACGGCGGTTCCCGAGACAGCCCCTGAGAAGATGCCCAAAACCCGAACATGGGCGGGTGCGGTGGGGACACAGCCCGACTCCTCGGTCTCCATCAAGTTGGACCAGGTTCTAGCCGCTATTGAGCATTCCAGAGTTTCGATGGAGGAGCGGCTCGGGACGCTAGCGACGGACATCAGCCTTATCCGCGACGACCATCGGAAACTGGTGGATAGAGTGAAAGACGGAGAAAGGAAGTTAGAGGACATACAGCCGACGATTGATAAGCACCAGCAAACCCTCCAGGAGGTGCTACATCGCCTGACACTCATGGAGGAACGGGCGGATGATTTAGAAGGACGCTCACGACGCTGTAACATTCGCGTACTGGGGCTACCCGAAGGAATTGAAGGCACGAACCCCCTACAGTACTTGGAGACATGGGTGAAATCCTTCACTCCGGAAAAGGATCGCTCCGCATTCTTCTCTATGGAGAGAGCCCACAGGGTCCCGGCCCGCAGGCCACCCCCTGGGGCGCCTCCACGGCCGATGCTGGCAAAGTTCCTCCATTTCCGGGACAGGGATGCAGTGCTGCGTGCGGCACGAGTGGCGGGCGCCCTGCAGGTCGACAATCAACGGGTCATGGTGTTCCCAGACTATGCGAGAGCTGTTCAACAACAACGGGCCTCCTTTCTGAGTGTAAAACGCCGGTTACGCGAGAACAATATTCAATACTCCCTACTGTTCCCGGCTCGCCTCAGAGTAGTCCACGCCGATTCCACTGTATTTTTCACAAACGCCTCGGAAGCACAAGATTGGGCGGACTTACATTGCACACGACAATCTAGAGCGGAGATCGCAAGAGACCCACACCCTAAGCCCTCACGCTCTGGAAGGAGATCGCAGCGGCGCCCACGCAGTGGAGGGGGTGGCAGAGCCCGTGCACGCACCCAGGACTCTCCCGATCTAGAGCAAATTGTGAAAGAGCGGAGGGAGGCCCTACAAGCAGTGATCGATTTGCAAGCGTCTCCCCTGCCGGACGACATAGACCGACCACCGCATATCTTTACCTCGGAGGGGGAGAATGAAAGTGATGGAACGGTGTCGGGGGAAGACTCGGTGACGCCTCCCATGGTCACTTCTCAGACGGCGGACCTTATTCTGGACGAACAATCTGGCTCCCGAGCGAAATGAGACGGGACTTCTGAGACTGGCATAGAGCTAAGCACACTGTCTCTCCAACTATCGGACATAAACATCAGTCTCACTACTCGCTGAAGCAGGACCAACGCCCATTTTCTCTGCTAATGGCCCGACTCGTTTCTAGCCCAGTATGCATGCACCGCCGCCCCTTTCGTATATAGTTGTACCCCCCTTCATTGGGTGAACAGGTTTGGACGCATCGTTTTCGACGATGGGCCCTAAGCATTGGGAATGTTTCCCGACCCAGATTGTTCAGTTACTTGCCCCAGTTCAGCACTTCCCTATCCCCCTACATGGAAGGACATGGATCCAGACGTCCGCTACTCATGATTACACAGAGTCGGGGGAGGCAGGCGCCCTTAGTCAGATAGCTCGACCAAGCTTTACACACCTCAGGAGACGCAGCCCCGCGCATGGTGAAGAGACACAAAGACATGACACCTCATACGCCTCACACTGATGTCACCATCCTCACCCTAAATGTTAGGGGGCTTCACACTCCGCGCAAACGATATGCGGTGTACTCCTATGCAAAGCGTCACAACGCCCCGATAGTCTTGCTACAAGAGACACACCTCATTGAGAAAGAGGTTGGGAAGCTACAGTCAAAATGGAGGGGTCTCATTTGTGCCACGACTTATTCTGCATATGCACGGGGGGCGATGATCTGGGTGCGACCGGGAATCCCCTTTCAGGAGCTTCGGAGGGTGGTAGACAAGGAAGGTAGATATACACTACTGGAGGGTCTTTTGGATGGGCAGCTTGTACTTCTCGGTAGCATTTATGCCCCTAATGTAGAACAAGATAAGTTCTGGGACCATCTCACTGGGGTCCTTGCCCCATTTGCTTCCATACCCTGGGCCCTGGGAGGAGACTATAACTGCACACTCGACCTGAGACTTGACCGCTCACACCCCCCTCCAATACACTCCCCGGCACATAGGCAGACTGACAGATTCCGGGCTTGGATTACACACTGGTCGCTCACCGATGCTTGGCGCATGCGTCACCCTTCGATCCGATTGTACTCCTTCCACTCCATCCCACACAATTTGCGCGTCCGTCTTGATCGATTTTTATGCTCGGCGACTATATTACCCAAGATTGCCCACACAGACTACTTGGGCAGGGTCATATCCGATCACGATGCTCACATCCTCCAGTTACACTGGCAGCCCCCACACCCGCCGGTTCCCACCTGGCGCTTGCCGCGGGACTGTCTATCGGACCAGGTCTTTCGGCACGAACAGGAGAGTAGTATCCAAGACTATTTCCTCCGCAACTCGGGCACAGCATCATCCACATTGGTGGAATGGGATGCATTTAAGGTGGTGGCTAGGGGAGAGTGCTTGAAGCACATAACAGGAGCTAGGCGCGTGCTAGAGCAGGCTCTTACCACGGCGGAGCAACACTTGGCTGCTCTCACCAAACGGGATTCCACGTCCGAGGGGGAGACGCGGCGTATAGCCGAAGCAAAAACCGCCTATCATGCTGCCTCCGCGGATTTGCGACGGTACAACTTCCGGTCGTACGCTACACGGATGCATAAAGAGAGGGACAAAACGGGCACTCTCTTAGCATGGCTGGCCAAACAGGACACAGACGTCAAGCCCATTACCGAGATAGTGGATCCTGAGGGGGTACTGGTGCGTTCCCAGGCAGGGATTCTCGGGGCTTTTCGCGACTACTATGCAGCGATATATAGCGACCCTGCCTCTACCCCACAAGCTGTAGTGGATCGATTTCTCGGTCCCCTACCTATCCCAATCATTTCGAGGACAGAGAGGGAGGCTCTAGACGCCGTAATCACCGCGGCAGATGTGACACGGGCCCTGCGGGCCCTAGCCCGAAATAAAGCTCCGGGGCTCGACGGGTTTCCCTTAGAATATTACACGACATTCTCGGTGCACTTGGTTCCTCGATTGGTAGAGATGTTCGCGGCGGCACTGAAGAAGGGGGAACTACCAAAATCCATGCGAGAATCCGTAATCGTGACGTTCTTGAAACCCCATAGGGACCCGCAGCAAATGGCCTCCTATCGCCCCATATCGCTGTTGTCCGCTGACTGCAAACTCCTCGGGAAAACTCTTGCAGACAGATACGTGCAAGTCATACGCTCCTTGGTCCACCCCGATCAATGTGGATTTATACCCGGCAGACGCACATCTCAGAACATACGTCGGGTTTTCCACATTCAGGATCAGGTGAAGGGGATATACCCTCGAGCGGCCTGTCTCATCCTGGATCTTGAGAAGGCCTTTGATTCCCTCACGTGGCAGTTTCTGTTTTCAGTGCTACAGAGAGCGGGCGTCGGGTCTACCCTCCTAGCATATACACGCCTACTGTACACCGGGCTGACATCGCGGATACGCCTGGGCCGGTATATATCGACGGAGTTTGCGGTTCAGAGGGGCACGCGACAGGGCTGCCCGCTGTCCCCTCTACTTTTTGCTCTGGCGGTTGAGCCCCTCGCCATACGACTGCGGCGGGAGGGGGAGAGTTGGGGTATCCCGGTGGCAGGCACAGTGCATAGCGTTTCCTTATACGCGGACGACCTGTTGATTTATGTGCGGGACATTACGGACGACCTGACTCCCCTTTGGGAGACTTTGACGGAATTTACAGCGGCCTCGGGACTGCGGGTGAACTGGGATAAGTCCACGATATACCCACTGCATCCGGGTCTAACCCCACAGGAGGTTCGCCTGGGTGCTCAGCAGGTGCCCTGGAGTGCGGAGGCCCCTCGATACCTCGGGGTCCGCCTATACCACTCCTCCACAGATATGTTTGAGGGTAACCATAATAGGGCGTTGGCGAGTATTAGGGCTACAGTGGGATTCTGGAGGAGCCTTCCGTTGGCTCCAATTGGGAGAGTGGCATTGGCCAAAATGATCATGGTCCCACGATTATTGTATTTCTTTACCAATTTGCCAGTAATTCCACCCAGAGCCTTTTTTCGGGATCCTAGACTCCCTCCTCAGTGCGCTCATCTGGGGGTCCGCCAGACACAGAATAGCCCTGAAAAAATTGCAGTTGCCTACCTCACAGAGCGGCCTGGGAGCCCCCTCATTCGAGGCCTACTTCCTAGCAGCACAGCTGCAGTGGCTGTCGCACTGGACGGCAGAC
This sequence comes from Triturus cristatus, assembly GCF_964204655.1. Classification (NCBI taxonomy): domain Eukaryota; kingdom Metazoa; phylum Chordata; class Amphibia; order Caudata; family Salamandridae; genus Triturus; species Triturus cristatus. Next base: position 843,812,610 of record NC_140581.1, on the reverse strand, counting down.
AGGTATACTGTGGAAACTCACACCATCGCTGGACGGATAGCGGTCCCGGAGATCCGCCGCCTACTCCTCCCTGGCACCAAACCAAAACGCACATACCCTCTGCAGGTGTCAGTGGCACGTAGGTGCATGCTGAGGATACACCGCATGTCCCCGGGGACCCCGTTGTACTTCCCTCTACTCACCCTGGCGGGATGGCCCAAACAGGAACACTACTACACAACAAACGCGGTCCGCACGTGGACATCGTGTGGTATAACGGAAGTGGAGTCCCTTTTCGAGGACGGGCAACTGAGACCGTTCCACAGCCTTGTGGCAGAATACGATCTTCCCCCAGGACAATTCCTGCTTCACCGCCAACTCCTAGATAGCTACCGACCATATCAGGACCTAATCAAAGGGGAACCATGCACACATCCAGTTCTTCACACAATCCTACACATGGGAACAGGGCAACATTTAACGACATGGCTTTATAAAGCCATTCGGGAACTGACTAATAAACCACTGGAGACCCTGAGGGCTACCTGGGAGGTTGAACTCGGGCGCGCACTACATGATAGGGAGTGGGAGAGGGCTTTGGAGTACCCTAAGAAGGTCTCCAGAAACGCACGCTTTAAGAATATCCAATATTACATTCTGCACAGGGCCTATTTAACACCTGCACGCCTCCAACGATTCTACCCCGACACTCAGTTCCTATGTCCCAGATGCCTCGAACAGAATGCAGATTTCCAACATATGTTTTGGAATTGTTCCGTCATTAAAACTTTCTGGCACCATATTCATACTGCTTTGGGTACCCTCACAGGGCTGGCCTGCATGAACACGTGGGAGGCCTGCGCCATAGGCATCTTTCGCACAAGTAAGCAGCACAAGGTGCGGACCCGTTTTCTCTCCCTTGCGGTGCTCTTAGCCAAACGCAGCATCGCCATGCACTGGCGCTCCCCCACCGGTCCACCGCTGGCGGCTTGGGTGGGAGCTACACACAAATGGGCGGCGGCTGAGGAGGAGACATTACGGGAGGAGGAGGTGAGAGGGGTCCGCAAACACCCAATATCTATGGAATGGGCCATGCTATTATATCAGTTCAAGCAGCTAACCCCGGGGGCAGATCCAACAGACAGCCCACCCGCATTGTCAGCCCTGCACTAGCAGTCGCAGACCCCACCCAACCAATCTTTCGAAATACCGACCGCATGAACTCCACACAAACACCAGCATCAGGTGTGATATCGTGGCTTCAGGTCGAATCGAATATGTTAGGCAACCGTGAGTCACAATGGTGCCTTCCCATACGACGGTCCATACGCTCGCTAGCGATTCTGGAGAGGTTCTTCCATGCCCGTTCCCTAGGTTCTGCCCCGTTCCACCCCAGTTCCTGTGCCAGGTCTGGAACCTGAGATAACTGGGTACACACATCACAATATATCTGTAAGTTGTTTAAGCTCTCACTTGATGTATCACCAGTATATACAGATATTATGTACCACCATGGAATGTACAGTCTAACTTCACTGTTCGAAAACTGTGTATGATATACGATGTGTGAAATATGAAAATGGCAATAAAAATATTTAAAAAAAAAAAAAGAAGTGACAGAGGAGGTTGCAGTGTGGCGGTGTCCGACAGGTGCCGTGAGGCCAGCCATCTTGCCACCCATTGTAGTTGGGCCATTAAATAGTAATATTCGAGGTTAGGCACCGCCAGTTCACCCTGTCCGGCAGGCAGGTATAGATTCCTGATGGAGACCCTGTGCCTGGACGCGCCCCAAAGAAAGACCCTAATTTTAGTCTCCAGCTTGTTGAAATAGGAGGGAGGAATGTAAAGTGGCTGGGTGGCAAAGTAATAGAGAAGACGTGGGAGAACCACCATCTTCACCAGGACCACTGTACCCCAAATAGACAAAGGGAGAGTCTTCCAGAATGCCTTCTGTGAGTAAATAGAGGAGGTGGCTCTAGTAATGTTTCCATCAGACAGGTCAAATTTGGAGTGATATACGTGAATACCCAAGTATCGGAAAGTACCTGTGCACCAGGACACCGGGACCTCCCCCAATGAGTACCCTGAATCTGGAGTAGACAGCGTGAACGGGAAAAGAGTGGACTTCGTTGCATTAACCCTGAGACCTGAAACTGTGGCGAATTGTGACAGTGCTGCGTCTAGTGTTTGGGGGATAGCGTGAAGATCTCTGGCGTACAATAAGAGGTCAAGGGCATATAAAGAGATTGTGTGTGTGTTGTTGCCCATGGGAATGCCCATATCTACCCGGGCACGTATAAATGCTGCTAGGGGCTCCACCGCTAGGGAGAAAAAAAGTGGGGAGAGAGGGCAGCCCTAACAGGTCCATCAGCCCACCCGGATGGAGTCCGATATACAGGGTCCCATTTTAACACAGATAATTGGATGCTTGAATAACAGGCGAACGATGCTGAGAAAGTAGGGGCCAATGCCAAACCTCGGTAGCACAGCGAAGAGATAGTCCCACTCCAGGGAATCAACTGCTCTCTCAAGGTCAAGCACAAGGCATCCTGAGGGGGGCCAGTTCAGGGGGGCATACTCAGCTATTCTAAAGTAGTGGCGGAGATTGAATGCGGTGTTCCAGGCTGGAACAAAACCATTTTGGTCAGAGTGTACCAGGAGGGACACAAGAGGGACAAGCCGAATAGCAAGTGCTTTCCCAAGGACTTGTGGTCAGTGTTGGGGATCACCAGTGGTCTATAAGACCCTAAGGTTGTGGAATCCCTGCCCGGTTTCAACAGGGAGACAATGTTGGTTGTACAAAGAGAGGGAGGACTAACTGCATTTTCAAGCACTGCTGTATAGAGTACGTGTAAACGGGGCACTAGTGCCTCTGCATAGGTCTTGAAAAACTCTGTAGGGTACCCATCAGGGCCCGGCATTTTATAAGATGCAAGGGACACTAGCACCTCCCTGACCGCCTCCGCCGATAAGAGGGAATCCAACTCTAGGAATTGGTCAAAGGTTAGAGAAGGTAGCTGCACAGAGTCCAGGAACGAACCTATTTGTTGGGCTTTCCCGTGAGCGCTAGATGCGTATAATGTGGTGTAATGTTTAGTCATGGCCTCGTGTACTTCCCTCTGCCTGTATTTCATCTGACCAAGCTCATCCCTAATGGCTTGTATGGGATGATGTGGGTGCTCCTGTCTGATAAGGTACGCAAGCAGTTTGCCTGCCTGTCTGATGTGGCATGGGTGCAGGCAGAGTGAGCCAGGTAATTAGGACAGCGTAGCTTTTCCAGCAGTTCTACACGGTCTGCCTGCAGGGCCGCAAGCCTGGCCTGTGCCGCAGGATGAGTGACTGACAGTGTTTCCCAGCGAAGGAGCTTCCGTTAAATGGAGGCAAGCGAGGTATCTACTTGTTTACGGATGCACCAGGTTAGACCCAGGCAGTGACCTCTTGTAGTGGCCTTAAAGACCTCCCACTCTACAAGGGGTGAACCTGCTTAACCGATGTTATGCGCAAAATATTGGACTACTGCGGTTTCCAAAGATCAGCTGTAGGACTGGTCCACCAGTGCAGCCGTCTGTAACCGCCAGACAAAGGTGGTCCTGACTCCCAACAGAGCGACATGATCTGTGGATTATGAGCTGAGTGAGTGCGGCCTAAATAGCTGGTGTCACTAATCAAGGGGAGTAGGGCTGGTGATGCCACAATGTGATAAAGCCACACATGGAGATCGTGGACTGGCGAATAAAAGTTATATACTGTCAGGTCCGGATGATGTGCACGCCAAACATCTATTAGGAATCAGGGATCAAGCCAGGTGCGCAGGGCCTAAGCATTAGACGTAGCATTGGTACAAGTAAGAGGGGGGAAGGAGCGGTCAAGTGAGATATTGAGGACCGAGTTTAAGTCCCTGCCTAGTAACCAAGGGATACCCCCCCCCCCCAACTAGAAAGGATGGTGGAGAGGCTGCCAAGGAACATATTTTGGTCTGTTTTTGAGGCAATTATGGAGCCTAACAGAAGGAACTGACCATTGAGCCTACCCTTGATGCACACATAGCGCCCCACTGGGTCTACCACCACCTCCTCCCATGGGGTCCCCGACTTCACCCATATCAGGGTGCACCTGGCCTGAGAGGAGTAGTTAGTGCTGGATACATGGCCGCGCTAGCGGTGCCGAAGTCTGCCTGCTTCTAGGCTTGTCAGGTGAGTCTCCTGTAGAAATGCGATCCTGGTGGACCTGCGCCGTAATTAAGCATATATGGCATACCAGCGCGCTGGGTTATGGATTCCCCTAACGTTCCAGGAAATTATGTTGATGTCTGTCATGTGTATGATGAAGGACTGTAGAACCTAATAAGTGCAGCAGTTAACATGTGTTGCTGCAACAGCAGCGGCCCTAGGTCCCAATGTGGGGCAACATATACGGAGGGAAAAACAATAATATTCAACCTAGGCGGAAGAACTACATAAGAGCGAACCCCAAACGGAGATTGACCCAAACTAATACGGCCAACCATGGCGATTAACATGTAGTTGGATGTAGACTGCTGAGGGGTATGCAGGAGAAGGGGATAGCCTCTAATGATTCATCCCCCGACTACATAATACTAGAAACTGGTATCCGAGGGTGCTCCTAGGGATGTGTAAATTGGCGCGTGTGTGCGGTGTAGAATGTCTGAGTGCGGGCGTGGGTGGCAGTTACTTAACTACAGTAAGGTACAGTTACACACTATGGAGGTGATTAAGGCCATCTACTGATCTATACAATATTGTCCGATGTTTGAGGCGTGACCACTGGAGGGTGAGGAAAGTCCGGATCAGCAGACCAGGCCTGCAGGGAATCTGTGTCTCCTCCAGAACTGGATGGTGATGAAGCGAAGCGGGTTCGGGTGACGATCTGGTGGACTGGAGGGTCGAGGCAAGGTGCAGCGTGTCCTGGCATTCCGATAGGATCTGGTCTGGATCTGGGGCGCTGAAAGGTGATGGCCGACGTTTCGATCCTCCACCTCTACCCCTCCGACCTCGCCACCTGTGTCTCTTCTGGGACACTACATCTTCCCGTGGCCTAGAGTCCATTTCCAGCCCATTCTCTTTGAGCCAATCCCAAGCGTCGGATGGGGAGTAAAAAAAACACGCTGCGCCGTTGTGGGCCACCGGGAGGCGGACCGTGAACAGCAGTGGGTAGCGTATGTCTTTGGCTCTCAGTTGTTGTTTTACTGCTCCGGAATTGGCACGTCTCCTTTGTACTTGGGCAGTATAGTCTGGGAAGAGGAAGACCGAGATATGTTGTACCTTGGGTTCGGGGTGTCATCCGACTTCTCTCAATATCACATCTCGGTCTGGGAAGTTCAAGAGACGAATCAGGAAAGGGAGACGGCGAGGCCCAGGAGGGGGTTTATGAGCAGGGACCCTGTGCGCCCACTCAACAACAAATTGGGGGGAGAGTGTTCCAGGCAGGAGCAGCCCCCTCAGCCAGGACTTAGCGTACCCGACCGCATCGCACCCCTCCGCCCCCTCCAGCTGGCCAATTACCTGCACATTGTTGCAGCATGAGCGAACTTCTGCGTCATCCAGTTTTTCTTCAAGGGAGCAGACACGGTTGAGCAGATCTTGCAGCGTCGCAGTGTGGTTGCAGGTCTTAGGCTGGAGGTCTGCCAGTGCAATCTCCACTCCTTGTACGCATTCGGACAATTTTTGATGATCTGCGTGAAGAAGCATGAAGTCAGAGGTGACATTGTCTATTCTGCCTTCAAGGGAGGTCCGAGTTTGATCTAGTGCTGTGCCAGTCCATTCTACCGCAGCCAGTACTAAGTCCAATTTTGTACAGAGGTCCGCCTGGTTAGGCCTGGATAGTTTCCCCGCACCCCAGGTGTACTCCCGGCCACGCCCTGAGGGGAGCCACACTGGGCGGAGGCAGAGCGAAGGCGGCCCATGGGCAGCTGTTGCGCACAAGGCATATGGGACTGGTGGCTTAACAGCCCTTTAATATACTGGCGAGAGGAAGAGGAGGGTCCAACCAATGTTGACCACTGCTATAGCACACTCCAAACACACCATTTGATGCCGCCGGAACTCTCAGTTACAGGGAACCCCAGTGTCTTGGCAGGTGTTGGGACAGCCTAGGCCCGATCTGACCCCATGCTGTCCAACCGTGTATGCGCGGGAGGTGTAAATTGTACTATCACCTCTGTACTGCACCGCTTAGGGGGCCCCAGGCTCGAACGACCTCCGCCCCCCCCCCCCCCAGGTTGGGCGTCGCTAGTGTATTTGAAAGGCCTACCTTGCTCTGTCAGCCCATCCTCAATCAACCAACGATCCAACTGACGCAGACAGGGAATGACCGCCTGAGGTGTGACGGTGAGGCCCAGCAGAAACCACCTACCTGTGTCCCAGTAAGGCTTGGTTGCAAAACAGGCAAGGGGTCAAGTGTCGGCACCGGGCCCGCCACAGGGGGTCAGATGTCCTACAGGGAGCAGGCCGCAGATGAAGTCCTAAACGCCAAGTGCTAGTGGGCCTGCTTTACCGTCCACTGGGGCCGCTCCAGTCTGAGCACACCTCCTGCCCCTCACCCGTGACCCCTCTGTGCGTCACCACATGTGGCGACCGCTGATCCACGCGGGAGGGGGCACGACACGCCCCAGCCTCCAGTAAGGGCTGTCAGGGGCAACAGGTTGCAGAGCCCACCCACGATCCCCCACCAGTCCCTGGTGGCAGGCAACAACACCGAGAGCTGGTCCACACAGGGTGGGTCTCTTTTCACAACGGGCAATCACCCATGTCTTCCGCCGACCAAGGCCGCTGGATACGCCTGCAGGCCGGTGCCGTGGCGGGAGAAGCAGAGCCGCCACACAGCGGCCAGGCCGGGGCTCGCGGCCCCCTTCCTCTTTCTTATCGGGCCCAGACTGCCTCAGATGGCAACTGCTTCAAGGGCACTCCGCCACCAGCCCGTCCCATGCGAAATCAGCAGGACCTCCTGGTGCACAGTTGTGAGCCGGTCTCCGACGAGGTGTCCAGCCGGAACCCCACCTCTGTAGCAGAAGGGCGGAGGGCCTCTTGTGTGGAGCCCAAGTACACAGCCAAGATACGGGGTCCAGCGGCAGTGCTAGTCGATCCCAGGAGCAGCCCCTCACTGCCATGCCAGATCCGCTGACCGCACTGGAGCCTGATTGTCGCGAGGGCCACAGGGCAGGATCCGGATCTTCTAAGAGGACTGTGAAGGCGCAAATAGGTAGGCCCGTGCCAGGCTCTCCCAAGGCAGTAGGCCGCGTCCCTCGAGGCACAGCTTCCGCACGCAGTTTGATCACAGGAAGCGCCGCGGTGGTTGCGGTAGACTTAAGCGCTCATCCTGCGTGGGGTTGATGTTATTTTAGGCCCTCGGGATGCCAGGATGCTCAGGATAACCAGGGGATAGGATGTGGAGAGCTCTCAGTGTGCGTCCACGATCTTAGGTGCTTGGCAACGCCCCACATGTGTCTCAATATCCTTTTCTGTTAAATGGGAAACTGAAGAAAAAATCCATATAGGCTAAAATACACAATGCATAACAAGGAAACCTGGGCTTGATTCCCATCTTCCTCACTTTACCAAATTGTGTGATACAAATCTTTTAATTTCACTGTTTCTTTTTCTTTGAGTAAACAGTTTGAAAGCACCTTGGAGTAACTCAGATCAGGATGAGCTCTATAGAAACAAACCCATTTATATATGGTTTGATAGGTAGCAATATTGCTAGAAATATCGTGAGCTTGGCTATATACAGTCCAGATGACAAACCTATTTGTTTGTTGACTCATGGGAATGTCATTAGGGTATTGAGGTTTTCTTTAATGGTTCTAAATTCATTTTTAGAAACAAAATACAGTCAATACACGGCTATTCAAACGAAACACTGTTAAAAAAATAACTTTTTCTAATTATGAAGAATATTATATTTGTACATGACGAATATTTCGTAGTTTAGAAGCAAAATCGTTTTATGGCTTGGCTCGTGTTAGGGTTCTTAGACCCCTGGCTGGGGTTTGGCTCGGATTTCGCTGTGCATTTGCTGGCCTGACCACCCTCTAGCCAATACCTCGCTTAGGCGAGACCTATTGGCTTTGCCAATGCTTGTTTACAATTTTGTGAACTAAACCTATAACTAAAAAGACTCTTTGAAGCAACTTATTATTGGATGCTTATTGTTTTTACAAAATACTCGGAGCGCACCTTGCAACAATCATGGCAACACAACTCTTGTTCTCAAATGTGCTATAACTCAGATTTAACTTCTTTAATCTCGGTTGGTTTTTAAATACTTTTTCCTCATTTTAGCTTTTAATGAGGGATGGTTGAAGGAATAATTTACCTCACAGCCAGACTGCTTATAAAACGAATCACCGTAAATTAGGATCCCGGCTCTCTGGACGCACATTGCTGGCGCTCCATTTATCGGGAGGTTTGCTTCAGACAGAGCAGAAATAAAACCAACAGTAAATCTGCCCCACAATGTTCTCGACGCAGTTTTGTCCTGAGTGCTGTCAAGCCACTGCCAATCAGTTCTGTCTTTAAAGATTGCAAGGTCACCAGAAGAATCGTTTGCTACCTTACTTTAAGAAAGACCTAATTTTAAATATCACAGGCCAGTTAACAAAGACTGCACAGAATAGTGCACTGCTGTTAAGTAATTGTACATCGCTCGACCAGTGCATAAAAACCATTTGCACTAAGTTGTGGTAAATATTTAAATTACCTGTACTATTTTTTATGCGGAAAAGTCTAGTAAGAATAACTCAGTCAAAATAAGAGGCAGAATCCGTGGTATTAGAGGTTCTGAAAAGGGCTTTATTCCTTACAAAGGAATTATGGTTCGAACCAGGCAATCTTATTCCATCACCACGAAGGTTCAGGAAGGGATAGGCAATACATTATTGACAAGTAACAATATATATATGAAAAGCATTGCATTAAGACAGATGCAGGAGGCGTAACAGCTGATAATACAGATAAGAATACACATACGTAATGAAAATAGGCGTAAATACAGGTGTATACTAGAAACGTCATTTAAAATGATGTCACAAGTGGGTGGATCCATAAGAGAATCCTGCAGTGTCAGCAGAAATATTTGGCAGAGATGCGCGCGCAGCCGCATGACGTGTGATTGACGTGCAACTAGAGGGTGAAGGGGAATTGACATTTAGCTCTACATGTGGAGACAGAAGTCTGGGGGGTCAGGTCAACCTAATCCCAAATCGTATCTAATATCTTTGTTTAAGGAACTGTTTTATCCAAAAGGAAAGGTCTCTCGGACGGACTCTATTCTATACTGACTGTTAGTGCATGTACAAGCGTCTATGTGTCTACATGGGATGCGAGGGGGCAGGAATCTTCCATGGTAACAGGGGCTATGAATTACTTGCATAAAGACAGCGAGGCCGAGCTCTTTGCTCGGTAGCTGGAAGGATGTTTACCTAAAACTACTAGACAGGAATGCATTGGATGAGGAGCGGAGCAGATAACTTGAAGGCTGAGTACAGTTCTTGGCAGGCAACAGGCCGCGTCAGGCACCGTTGGCCGCGCAGGGAGTAGGACAAAGTTCATGGATACGGATGCAGGTCCAAGCTGGAGCATTTCAGAGGCAGAAGCAGGAAAAGGCTTGATGGCAGAATTCAGGGCCTGCTCGCCTGAACTGTAAAACGTGAAAAGTGAACCATATAAAGTCGGTGGCCAATCATACTTAGGAATGGAATATTCGACCCATTCATGGCGGATCTGAAAGAGGACATGTTGACGTTGGACGCACATGTATTTGCGTCTTCATAGCTGGAACTGGAGGGAACATACATGTACTTGCAGCATGGACATGGAGCCGTTGGGGTCTAAGATAGGGGACACAATGGACCATAAAAATTCATATTTCCTCATTCCCTCCTTGTCCCCTATGGACCCTTATGAAATATCCATCTTCATCAATCCATCAATCTGTTCATATAGCATCATTTGTTCTTCTTTCTTCTTCCGGGATCTTGAATGAAAATTCGAAGGCGGGATACACGATGTGGCACACAAACCACAAATCGCTGGCCCACATTGTAGACATAAGCAACAACTGAATAGTATGAGAAAGCCAATACCTAGGAAGGATAGGATCCTCCATCCCCAGGCTGACAACACGCTCCAGAACCAACCGGACCAAGTCCAGGTGCCTGGATTCTGGTGTATCTGGCTTACGATCTTATGAAGTCGAGTTATGGCCTTATATACTGACGGCGCGTTTTCTGGTATGAAAACACAGCAACTTGATCCGATGACCCTACAAGCTCCGCCCCTATCGGCCAGAATGACGTCAAGGACAAGACGATTTTGAAGAACAACAATCCGCATCGCAGACTGCTCCTCTGTTAAGTTGCCTAAGGCGGAAGTAGTTTCATTCACTACTGCTTCAAGGGTTCTAGTTAATCTACGTATCAGCTTACTATTAGTGACTGTACCTATGTAGGGAAAGAAACCTTTATTGAAATCTGTGTATTGCTCCCATGCTGTTTCGGTGTAGTCGACAATCGGGAGATCTCTCTGCTGTCTATTGTGTACTAAATGGGTATTCCTATGGTAATCAGGCGGGGCTAGGAAAACAGGTGGCAGAAGGAATGCAATGTAACAGGTACCATCCCAATCTAGGGGTAGGCGTATGTATGCGGTGTGACCACAGATGAAGTAGGAGTGACGAGAAGCTCTAAATGTAGATTTGCCTTTATCACTAAATTCTATTACAGTGGTACATTTACTATGGCCCATGTATATTGAACCATTCTTTCTTACACATAATTCGCCTCTAACTGGAAATACTGACATAGCGGGCAAGATTGGTGTAGCTTCGGATTCAACATTCAGGATCATGAGATTTAGTGTAAAGTTACCTAATCCATATACTTCATTTTCTAGATCAGTTCCTGTTCTTTTGGGAAGTCCCTCCTTGTTAGGGTAGCAGACTTTAAGTAAAACTAGGTTCAGGTTTCCCCAAACCCAGTTGTCTTGATAAACTACTGAATTTGAATCTAGAGAATTAATCAAACTAAACCATGCTCCACAGGAGCCATTGTGTGTGAATGGATACGGAAAGAGGGGCAGAACTCCCTTGTATTTCTGATAGGGAGGGAGTCGGCCACATATCCAACAATTTGTAGCATTGCTGGTCTGATGAGAATGATGTAACATACTAATGAAAGTGTTGTTGCGCAGCGCAAATCTATAGGACAACTCATGCGGAGGTAATTCGCTAAAAGAATGTTCGGCAGTAGCATTGAAAGCACGCTTGGAAATAGGGTAATACATGTGTAATAATATACTGGCAATGATAATCAGAAGACTTAGAAAAAACATAATTAACAATGTCACTATGCAGTGACTACGAAGTGATTTACAGTACGCATGTTTCTTGAGCTGGTTCTGTCTATTTCTCTCTCTATTTCGGTCTAGAGGATACATGTCAGAGACAAATTCAACCGATTCACCTTGGAGAGGACTTAAACAATCAAATTGTCTGACTTGCTAGACCTTAGTTTCAGTTTATAGTTTTCCTTTTCTGTCTTGTCAACCAGGGGGAGTTTTGAGTCAGTCTGTGAGGGAATGCAGGGCTGATAATTCAAGTCGGATGATAGTCCATGAAACTTTTTGATATGGCTCGAGTGCAACCACCCTTTACGTCCCTCAATCTTCACAGCTGTCCTTGTGGTCAATAAGACGAGTTTAGGCGACTGCCAGCGAGGCTCCAGCGGGTTCCTTCTGTCGAAGTTCCTTACAAGTACAATATCTCCCGGAACCACGTCATGGGGCTTCACCTCAGTGTTATCGGGAAAAGCTGCAGCTACCTGTGAACGACAAGATTGTAGTGCAGACATCAAGGAAGCCAGGTAATCTGTCAGCATATTACAATCAACATCAGTTATTTTACGAGGTATAGGCGTCCCCCACATATTTGGTGGTCTACCGAAGATCACCTCATACGGGGATAGCCCTGTTCGAGAGTGTGCTACCATTCTCATGTAAAAGAGCGCAACCGGTAAAGCTACTATCCAGTCGACGCCTTTTTCTCTACATACTTTGGACAGTCTAATTTTCAGAGTTTGATTATGTCGCTCCACGAGACCTGCTGCCTCGGGATGTCGGACACAGTGGAATTTCCATTGGTAGCCTAACAGAAGTGAAACATGTTTCATTAGCTCGGATGAGAACGGCTGGCCATTATCTGAGTACACGATACGGGGCAAACCATACCGTGGGAAGAATTCTCGAACTAACTGTTTGGCAGTAGTCGGGGCAGTGTAATCTGAGACGGGATACGCCTCTGTCCACCGGGAAAGAGCGCATACAACTACGAGGACATATTTGAATCCTCGACATCGTTCCATCTGGATATAATCCATCTGGAGGACTTCAAAAGGGTGATCGGGGGGTTGAAATCCACCCTGTTCTACAGGTACGCCTTTTCCTGGATTGAACTGACAACAAATCATGCAGGTACGTACTTTCTGTTTAGCTGCTGCTCGCAAGTGTTTATTGAACCAAATGTGTTGAATGCTGTCTAGCATAGCTTTCTCTCCTAGGTGCGCTGGACTATGTATTGTGTTAATGATGACCTGAACCATTGAGTCGGGGAGAAACCATATAGATTTTCCCTTCGTCATCCATCCTTGATCCGTTTGGATCCCTCCTAATTCAGTCCATCTCTTTATTTCTTCTGGTGTAGCATGTGTCTGTATGTCAATTACATCAAGGGCGGGATCCTTAACTGTCATGCAGTGTGTTGGTGTCGGAACTATTGTCTTTGTCGTGTCAGTTGGATGAGTCTGATTCTGAGCAGTCTGTTTAGCTGTTCTGTCAGCTAGGTCGTTACCCTGAGAAATAATGTCAGTCACTTTTGTATGGGCTTTACACTTCATAATCGATATTGCAGTCGGCAGATGTATTGCATCTAACAGAGCTTGAATAAGGGGACCGTGCTGGATGTGGGCACCGTGAGAAGTTAAATAACCTCTCTCTCGCCAAAGCACGCCGAAGTCATGGACGACTCCGAATGCATAACGTGAATCTGTGTATATGTTGACTTTCTTATTTTTGGCTTGAATACAGGCTTGTGTCAGAGCGATGAGCTCTGCTGCTTGAGCTGACAAGGTATCGATACAATTTGTTTCAATAATTTCAGTGTCTGTTGTGACTGCATAAGCGGCCACTAACTCTCCTGTATTTGTTCTCATGCATGAACCATCTACATATAATGTCAGGTCTGGATCTGATAATGGAATATCTGTCAAGTCTTGTCTGGGTTTCGTCGTAATAGTAATGACTTCAATACAATCATGTGCCAGTGGGTCTGTTCCATTTAATGGCAAAAGTGTGGCAGGATTTAATGTACTACAACGTCTGATTTCTATGTGTGGCTGGAACAATGTCAATTCATAACCCGTCAGTCTTGCTATAGTCAAGTGTTGTGTTTGGGTCCGGTTCAAGAGAACCTCTACTGCGTGTGGTACTTGTACTGTCAATTGATGTCCTAACACTATGGCATCGCTTTGACTGATTGCTAAAGTTGTTGCCGCGACTGATTTCAGGCACGCAGGAAGAGCCTGAGCTACGGGATCTAATGTACTGGAAAAATAAGCACATGGCTTGTGTGATCCTGCTTGTTCCTGCGTGAGTACTGACAAAGCAGTACCTTCACGTTCTGTAACAAAAAGTGTAAAACGTTTGCTGTAACATGGTGTTGCTAAAACAGGTGCTTGGCATAAAGCTTTCTTTAAGCTTTCAAAAGCTTGTGTATGTTCCTGAGTCCAAGGGAGGACAGTCGATGTCGCTGCCTCCTGTGTTGTCAACTGAATGAGTGGTTTTGCTAGAAATGCATATTGAGGGATCCACTGCCTACAGTACGAAGTGAGGCCTATGAATGCCCGTACCTCCTTTTGTGTCTTGGGTGGCGGCATGTTAACAATTAACTGGATACGGTCGGGTGTAAGCTGTCTTCCCCCCTTGGACAGCAAGTGCCCAAGGTACACAACTTGCTGGACACAGAATTGCAGCTTTGAAGGAGACACTTTGTGCCCCTTGTCGGCTAAGAAATGTAAAACCGTCAGTGATGCTTTTTCACATTCAGGTTCGCTTCGGGCGGTGATCAGCAGATCATCGACGTATTGAAGCAAAGCAGTGTTAGCTGGCATGTGGATACTGTCAAGTTCTCTTTTCAGTGCTTGGCTATAGATGCTGGGGCTTTCTGTGAATCCTTGAGGTGCGCGTGCGAATTTAAAACTTCGTCCATTTAAACTGAATCCGAACAAATATTGGCTTTCCGGATCGATTGGGACGCTAAAGAAAGCGTTCTTAAGATCAATTACAGTAAAGAACGTTGCTTCTGAATCTATGGCTGTTAGCAATGAAGAGATATCTGGGACCACGGGGTATTGTGGTACAATGCATTTATTTAATTCTCGCAGATCAATAACTAATCGATATACGGGTGGTGCTTTTGGATCAGCTCGTTTAAGAATCGGAATTATCGGGGAATTACATACATTGGAGTCCGTTTCTACAACCACTCCTTGTGCAATGAGCTCGTCAATGATTTGCAGCAAAGCCACAACAGCATCTGGGGGTAACTTGTATTGTCGTATTCGTGGTAGTACCACTCCTGTTTTGAGTGTGACTCGATATGGTGTAATGTGCATACAACCTACATCAGTGGGGCCTTGTGCCCATAAATGTGCAGGTAGATTCTGTAACCGGTGATCCATGTCTCTAGACACGTAGTGACCTTTAAAGTCACGCAAAAATAGTCGTACTCCTTCCGGAGAACAACATATTACAGCTCCTAGAGCCTTCAATGTTTTTATACCCAACAAGTTTTCTGGACATGATTTTGTAAGCAATAGATCTGTAGTTCGTGTTAATGGACCGACTGTGAATGCAAGCGGTTGCGATACTTCGTTAATAGTGGGCTTTCCTGAAAAACCAAGGGAAATATTTTGTGAGCCTGAGAGGGGTACCCCTGGGACTTCGCTGTGACGGATAGTGGTTCTGCTTGCCCCTGTATCGAGTAGAAACTTTCTGTCTTTCCCTAATACTTGACTCTGCACATAGGGACCCTCTTGATCTACAGGAACCTCAATAAGGGGTAGGCCAACTTCCCTCTCTAGGCTATTTCATGTGTAGCGCTGATACTCTGGATAGTCATTTTGTGCATATTGGTACATCTGTTGTGTCGTGTTTTGCGTTGCGGCAATAGGCTGTGGCTGTTGTTGTGGTTGTTGTTGTAGTTGTGGTACGGTCTGTTGTGGAACTGGCATAGGTTGCGCATGCTGAGGGACTTGTTGTTGGATCTGATCCTGTCTAGGCGGACGTGGTCTCTCTTTCGTTATACCCGTAGAGATATTATGTTTTAGAACTGCGCAATCGTGTATATAATGGCCTGGCTGTTTACAATAGTTGCATGTCCCTCTAACAGGACCTACTGAATCATTGGACTGTGTCGTACCCTTTTTATGACCGTCAGCTGGAACTGACTGAGCAACAAGCATTTTCATTTTCGTGTCTTTCATACGTCTTTGTTCATGTTCTTGTTCTTCTCTAATTCTATTGTGATGATATTGTAACATTTGTAACATCTGTGACGGTGTGTTACCTTGCCAAGTACTCTCGAATTTTAATACTCTACTCTTGACTTGGGGCAGGGAATTTTCAACTAATTTTGTCACAAACAGATGTGGATACGACTCACTACTTGCTTTTATGCCACTATTAATACCAAAACATTTTTCAAATCGGGAATAGAAATCACTAGTGTCTTCATCTTGTTTTTGTTTACAGGCTGAAATTGCACCCCAGTCTTCCTTTTTCGTAGTTAATAAGCGTGGTAGTACCTGCACTAATAATCCTGGTAATGCTGTAGTCTTTTCCCCAAGTCCTGAACCTGCAGCTCGGGCTTTTTCTTCGTTTTCTAATGCTGTCCACTCTATCTTTTGGTCTCCCACCTCCCATTCCTTTTCTTTGAGTTTCTCGTAAATACCGGCAGGCAATAAAACTTTCAATATTTTCATAATGTCAGGATAAGTATACTCTCCCATGAGTAACATGTCTTTTATCTCACGGTGGAAACCTGCTGGGTCTTTGTCATGGCTAGGTACTACTTTCTTCATTTCTAATAATTCAATTTTAGTTATGGGCGTGTACACAAACACGCGTTTAAAAGTATTGTCTTCACCTCTGATTGGGTGTACTTCGCGTAAGGGATTCTGTCTGTCTATGTGATACGTTTTTCTTTCCAACTTGGGGGGAACTGAAACATGTTCTGGGCATACGAAGACAATGTACTGGTGTCGATATTCTAGAATTTCTTTAATTAAATCAGTACCTGAACCTCTCCATTTATTCGTGAGTAATTCTATCAGTATATCAGGTAGGGGACCAGGATCGGAGTGTTGGCTTCTATATAATATAACGAGGTGTTGTATCATGTATATACCAGCTAAACGCTGTTCGTCTGGGGTAAGATTCAAAAACGTGTGTGCTAACGCATCATCACTGTATTTCTCAGAACTGTCAGCCCATTGTACTGCTGACCTGGCTAATTCTTGTTCATCCATAGAATCGAGCATATGATACCCCCTTCGGTCTCGGAGTAGTTTATCAGCAGCCTGGAATAAGTGTTCAGGGGACTTCGTATTTAGCATAGGGGCTTGAAAATGTCTGTTACATTCTGGACGTATCGGACGTATCGGGTCATTAAAGTATCTGGTATTGTTACAAGGTCTTCCCCTACCTACATAAGCTATCGTTTCTAATTGTCCTGTGGGCATTTCTGATTCTTCCTCCTCCTCTCCCTCTGATTCAGTTTTGTCTGCCTCCAATCTGGCTTTATGTATTCGTTCTACTTCTTTGCGGATCTTTCGGCACATAGCTACTATACACGTCTGTTTATCATGTTTTCCCTCAGATATATTCTGACCCCATCTGGTAAGTACCTGCATTTCATCCTGATCTACCTCGGACCTATCTCTGTCTCTGATCAAGCAGTTTATGAAGAAGCGTAACAGTAGTCTCTGTACATCCACTTTCTGGTATTCCATGGCTTCGTCAATACTTTCAGGGCCTTGCCCTGTTTGGACAAAGCGATATATATTGTCTAAATGTGTAATCATTCCTGGTAGTGTCGTTAAATACATTGAAGCTCGTCGTATACGTAGTGATGATAGCAGCATTCTGTCATTTTTACCGGGCACCGGATCATATCTACAATCTACAAGATGTTCCTTAAACATGTCGGACGTTGCTATTTGGGGTGTACGTTGGTTTGCTAAATCTCTAAGAGACGATTTACTTCGTGATGGTGGCGTGGCAAAAATTGCGGCCGCACCTCCTGTCGCACCTTCTGAGGTGCTAGGCACAAAAGGATTTGTGGGATGTAAGGTAGAAACTGTGGATGCAGGAAAAGCGGTGGAAACAGATGGACCTATTGGAATGTGCGGAGGAGTTTGTGGTTGCGGAGTTGGGGGCGGATGATCTCGGTGTTGAGCACCATCGACAGGTGGCGTGTGTGGTGGAACATTAACATATTCGGGAGCTACATCGTCTAAATAGGAGGAAAGGAAAATATCTTTTGCGGTCTTGGGATGTGTTTTAATCGGGAGTAATGGAGGTGGCAAATCTTTCGGTATTTCCGGGGTGGCTTTAGGTAAACCTTCGGCCAAAAGAGGATACATACCATTCATAAGAGTGTTTCGTTGTCTGTCTACTTGTTCTGTTTTTACTCGGGTACCTTCCTCAATTAATATATTTTCTCGGGCTTTATTTGAGTTCTCCCTACTTTTCTCTTCCAGTCTGAGCGCTTTCTCTGTGCGCCTATGCGATTCTTTACGCCATAGTTCAATGGCATCTTTCTGTGACTGTCTGGCTTTCTTTTTCCATAATTCTTCTTCTACTCTCATGATGCAATCTGCATCCCATGTCCCAGCTGCGGGCCATCTCTGACTTTCTGCTAGATCCTTGGTGTAGTCCACCCATAAGTCAAGATATAGTACGGCATCTAGGCCATGTTTATGATACATAAAATACCCTGGAGTGTCCCTAGGTGGAATGGGAACAGCTTCTTCGAGTACTCCTTTTCTAGTTTTAATCTGTCTTAATTTTGAAAAGAACGGCATCTTTAAACCTTGCTACTTGATTCTTACTTGAACTGGATTTGAACACAATTAATACGATAAACACAATAATGAACACTCATTCATACCACAATTTTTAAACACTGTAAACATTTAACATTTAACGAACAATGATAATTAGAAGAAAACTAGTTACTGACATAATACTAATACTAGATAATACTGAATTATATACATGAACATACTAGATATACTGCTAAACAGTACAGATACACTGCTAAAACAGTGCAGACCGGATCTGTGTACCCAAACCCGTCAGGACCGGCACAAACCAATGTGCACGTCTAAATGCCTCCCCAGCAACGGTACTCACCGGGTAGCACGGAACGGAAGGCCTCGGAACTGAACTGAACTGGACCGGACTGGACTCGACTGGACTCGGAACTTCGGAACCTGGTGGGCCTCTGTATACCTCGGATCTTGCTCTCTCAGTTAGGCTCTGGTCGGGATACTTCGCACTTCTCACCGCCTCGTCTGGGTGTTGATCGCAGCCTCAGTCACCCCCGCTTGGCCGGAGGGAGATACAGGAAATCCTGCGGGTACGCGTTTTTGTCCGTTCAGCTGTGGCAGGGGACCGGGCCTGCAACGCACCTCCGGCGCGTGAGATGAGAAAGTGTCCCTGTTCGGGCGCCAATTTATGTGGTAAATATTTAAATTACCTGTACTATTTTTTATGCGGAAAAGTCTAGTAAGAATAACTCAGTCAAAATAAGAGGCAGAATCCGTGGTATTAGAGATTCTGAAAAGGGCTTTATTCCTTACAAAGGAATTATGGTTCGAACCAGGCAATCTTATTCCATCACCACGAAGGTTCAGGAAGGGATAGGCAATACATTATTGACAAGTAACAATATATATATGAAAAGCATTGCATTAAGACAGATGCAGGAGGCGTAACAGCTGATAATACAGATAAGAATACACATACGTAATGAAAATAGGCGTAAATACAGGCGTATACTAGAAACGTCATTTAAAATGATGTCACAAGTGGGTGGATCCATAAGAGAATCCTGCAGTGTCAGCAGAAATATTTGGCAGAGATGCGCGCGCAGCCGCATGACGTGTGATTGACGTGCAACTAGAGGGTGAAGGGGAATTGACATTTAGCTCTACATGTGGAGACAGAAGTCTGGGGGGGTCAGGTCAACCTAATCCCAAATCGTATCTAATATCTTTGTTTAAGGAACTGTTTTATCCAAAAGGAAAGGTCTCTCGGACGGACTCTATTCTATACTGACTGTTAGTGCATGTACAAGCGTCTATGTGTCTACATGGGATGCGAGGGGGCAGGAATCTTCCATGGTAACAGGGGCTATGAATTACTTGCATAAAGACAGCGAGGCCGAGCTCTTTGCTCGGTAGCTGGAAGGATGTTTACCTAAAACTACTAGACAGGAATGCATTGGATGAGGAGCGGAGCAGATAACTTGAAGGCTGAGTACAGTTCTTGGCAGGCAACAGGCCGCGTCAGGCACCGTTGGCCGCGCAGGGAGTAGGACAAAGTTCATGGATACGGATGCAGGTCCAAGCTGGAGCATTTCAGAGGCAGAAGCAGGAAAAGGCTTGATGGCAGAATTCAGGGCCTGCTCGCCTGAACTGTAAAACGTGAAAAGTGAACCATATAAAGTCGGTGGCCAATCATACTTAGGAATGGAATATTCGACCCATTCATGGCGGATCTGAAAGAGGACATGTTGACGTTGGACGCACATGTATTTGCGTCTTCATAGCTGGAACTGGAGGGAACATACATGTACTTGTAGCATGTACATGGAGCCATTGGGGTCTAAGATAGGGGACACAATTGACCATAAAAATTCATATTTCCTCAAAGTCATCAGTGAAACAAGCATTTGCAATGCAATAGGTCTCGCATTTGCGAGAGTTTACGCTATTGGCATTGACAATGCCTTTTATTCATGTGTTTTGCAAAACAACACATATATAAAAAGCATTGTCATTTCTAATGCCAATAGCTCAAAGTCTCGCAAATGCGAGACCACTTTAATGGTGGCTGCAGCCCTTTCTTCAGACACTGCTCGCCGTACTCAGGTTACAGCGAGCCATGTCTAAAGAAAGGGGGGCAGCCACTATTAAAGTGAAAGCACGGCATGGGGTGCTTTTACAAAAAAAAAATGTTGTGATGTTGACGTACAATTTTTTTTTGTTGTAAAAGCGCCTCATGCTGTGCTTTCAGTTTAATGGCGGCAGCGCCCCTGTGTTTAGATGCGGCTCGCTGTAACCTGAATACGGCGAGAAACGTCTAAAGAAAGGGGCATTGCCACTATGAAAGTGAAAGCAAGTTGGGGAGCTTACACTGAAGAAGAAAAAAAAGGTTTCGTAGCGCAGCCACTAAAGATAAAGCAGGCTGCTCTGACAAATACAATAAATAAAGAAGTGCGGCCATAACAGCGGACCGTGCCAGCAAATTAAAAAGATGTACAAAAGGGGGTGGTGATGGACGGAGCATCAGAACCAATCAAACACTCACACCCAGTCAACAGATCTGGGTTTGATCCATCACCGTTCTTTAGCCCACTCTGCCACCCCAGTTCAGACATGGCCATATGCAAATCAGTCTGAACCTGTGTCTCATGGGAACAGTCCAGCCCGAACTGCCAAGCCATGCCTTCCCTGGACCGAAAACAAGCTTCCTAGGACCGATTTCTGGCATTTCAGCCGTCTTCAGCCAGGCTTGCTTGAATCCAGTGGCAAAGTGAGCAAGTGACTCACGTCTGAGCATACCCTGCCAACTTATGGCGAACAAAGCGGTACAAAAGGGGGTGGTGATGGACGGAGCATCAGAACCAATCAAACACTCACACCCAGTCAACAGATCTGGGTTTGATCCATCACCGTTCTTTAGCCCACTCTACCACCCCAGTTCAGACATGGCCATATGCAAATCAGTCTGACCCTGTGCCTCATGGGAACAGTCCAGCCCGAACTGCCAAGCCATGCCTTCCCTGGACCGAAAACAAGCTTCCTAGGACCGGTTTCTGGCATTTCAGCCGTCTTCAGCCAGGCTTGCTTAAATCCAGTGGCAAAGTGAGCAAGGGACTCACGTCTGAGCATACCCTGCCAACTTATGGCGAACAAAGCGGTACAAAAGGGGGTGGTAATGGACGGAGCATCAGAACCAATCAAACACTCACACCCAGTTAACATAGTATACTTAAGTATACTTAAAGCAGACCGCGCTGCCAAAGTACATAAATAAAGAAGCACAGTCGCTATAGTTAAAGGGGACAGCCATTACTAATTAAAATATAAAATGAGTCATTATAAGTAACGTAACATGTGAGGTCATACGCATTGCAGGGGCATAAGTTATAGTTAGCTCAGGTAAATATAACTGCTGAATTTCACTGGTTTTGTACGAGTGAATTCTAAGTAACTATAACATCTCTGTAACCTTTGGGTTTTTTTGCAGTGTATTTCTAAAGTTGTTTTTGATTCTATTTCCCAACTATAAAGTCCCTGTAAACTTTAGTGACTATATATAGATATACTTATTTTTCAGTGATACGCATTATATATATATAGCTGTAAAGCTTGCCAGTTTGGTATCAATAAAACCTCATACCGAACAGCTTTTAGTGGCCATACACATATGGAGCCTGCGCTTCGTTTTGTTTTTGTATAATTTCGGCAGGATTCGCGACCCCAACGCAACTTTATTTTTAAAAAAATGCTTTTTTTGGCCTTGGGGTCCTTGTGGGACCCCCTGAGCAGGCCTGGGGGGTCAGGGTGTTTCTACCCTGCCCCCTTTTCTTGTTTTTCAACACTTCCTGGTTTGGATTGTTGGCAGCCAATCACAGTGAAGCTCGTGGTCGGGAGGGGTCGCGAATCCACCGCATCCCTGGATATCAAAACTACTACTGAACGGATTTACACCATTTAAGAAAAAGGACGCTTTCTGAACCAAGCACTACCTTTTTGCTAAATTTGGTGTAATTCCGTTCAGCAGTTCGGGCTGTAGCCTTGGCTAAAGTTTCCTATGTGAAATTGAGTTTCCAACCTCTAGTTTTTAGGTCTCGCCTGGCGTAAGACTGCGCAGACATGCGCAGTCTCGCTGGCGAGATTTAACGTTTTAGGGTAGATTTCTCTAGTGGGCTTTAAGCCCCGCCCCTCGTTTCCATTGGCTGGAGTCACCGTTTATGCTAAACGGTGGCCAGCCATTGGAAAAGAGCGTCTAGTGACGTACACTTTTCTCTTTTAGAGCCGTCCCAGTTGGACTGGCTGCCCCGACTTACTGCTGGCGTAAAAGGTTTTCTTATCTTTATGGGGCCAAACACATGGCCCCATAAAGATAAGAAACCAGTCATGCGAGTCAGTCCAACTGGGACGGCTCTAAAAGAGTGAAGAAGTGTTTGCTCCTCTGTTTGTTGCTGAATGGAGTGAAGATTTCCTTCAGCTCGCGGGCTCACAAGCGCGGATGCGAGCCTTACCTTGCCTTCAGATGCAGGGTGAATCCAGCAAGCCAGGCAATTCTCCTCTCCGAGACCCTCCCCAGTCCCAGGCCGAGTCTCACTTCTCTCTTCGAGCGTGGGAGAGCCCTCTGGGCCGGGGACCAATCCCAGCGTGGCACTGGGATGACGCGGCAGGAATCCTGGAGGGCTGGGACCAATCCCAGCGCGGCTCTCGCGTGGAGCGTCCAAGCTCAGGGAAACACTCTCTCCCGCTGGGCCAATCCCAGCGCAGCAGAGAGATGATGTCACGGGGACTCGGCCTGAGGCAGTGAGCTTAGGAGCGGCGATCTCGGGGCCTGAGCCAGCGATGGCAGTGAATTTGGAAACGGCAATATTGTGGAATGTAGCTATATAGAATAATAATGTTTCAATTTGTATTTCATTTATTTGCACGCATGAAATTCGCACATATTGCCACGCGGCAGCTTAATAAGACAAAAGTAACTCCTAAGCATCTGCCAAGTGCGAGTTATCCTACCATCCGCCTCCTAAATTGTTTAAATACGTGTAGTTCATTAAGGATTGGATGACCTCCACGGCATTAACCGCAGCCTGTGACTAAACGGCTGCTCATCTCACTAAAGGGTTACTCCAGCGCTGGCTTTTCCCGCCCCCTCAAGCTCCCACCCGTTCGTTCCTCACTTAACCGCCCTCTGCCTCTCTGCTGTCCAATCCCACGCCATCGATCCACCCCCTCCTCTCTCGCCGAAATCTACTATCTAATTGAAGAGCCGCGATTCCTCACGTGAGAAGTTGATTTGTAGTTTGAACACGTGGCTCATTGAAAACAAGCATTGAAAATGCAATAGGACTCGCCTGTTATGAAGTTAAAGCCATTTGCTTTGCTATATAATACCATTAGCAAAGCAAATGGCTTTAACTTAAAAAAAGGCGAGGCCTATTGCATTTTCAATGCTTGTTGAATTTCTCAGGAACTACTGAACGGATTTACACCATTTAACAAAAAGGACTCTTTCTGAACCAAGGGATACCTTTTTGCCAAATTTGGTGTAATTCCATTCAGCAGTTCGGGCTGCAGCCGTGTCTAAAGTTTCCTACGGAAAATAACATGGAGAAAATACGTTTTGGGACCCCCCTTTTTTCTCAGCCCCCGCTTGGCGAATCACCCCGAAACTTTTAAGACAGAGCTGACCGGAGCGCCCCACTAGTTTTGAAAATTTCGCGATGATTCGTCAAACGACGCTAAAGTTATTGGGGAAACAAAAAATGCTTTTCCTATGGAAAATAGGTCCTAACTATAACTACCCACTGGCGACTGCCAGTAGGATAGATATATATATATATATATATATATATATATATATATATATCACGCTCCGTGGGGAGTCCAACAATAGAGCAGCACTCGAGATCACAGACCGCTTATTCCCCAAAAAGCCTTTATTGGTACGAGCAGTTCACACAATCCAGTCCATTAAAAAGCAGCCGACCGCTGCCTGACGCGTTTCGAGATCAACTCTTCCTCAGAGGCAGTAGCGGTCGTGAGAAGGCATGGAGGACTGCAACTTCCTGTTATGAGAGATCGTGGGACCTGATTGGTCCGCTCTGAATGAGCAACACGTTGCAGTCTGGGATATGCAGTCCTGAATATATCCTCTGATGGATGCCCTCTGTGATGTATGCTCTGATAAAGCCCTCAGTGAGCCCTGGGATATGCGACTGCTCTCAATACAAGATCTGTGCTCCACAATTGAGTCCCGTATCATCGAGCTCTGTGGCCCCCTGTTTCTGGGATGGTGCTTGCTCGGCGGCAGGACGGCCGCCAAATACATCACGCTCCGTGGGGTGTCCAACAATAGAGCAGCACTCGAGATCACAGACCGCTTATTCCCCAAAAAGCCTTTATTGGTACGAGCAGTTCACACAATCCAGTCCATTAAATAGCAGCCGACCGCTGCCTGACGCGTTTTGAGATCAACTCTTCCTCAGAGGCAGTAGCGGTCGTGAGAAGGCATGGAGGACTGCAACTTCCTGTTATGAGAGATCGTGGGACCTGATTGGTCCGCTCTGAATGAGCAACACGTTGCAGTCTGGGATATGCAGTCCTGAATATATCCTCTGATGGATGCCCTCTGTGATGTATGCTCTGATAAAGCCCTCAGTGAGCCCTGGGATATGCGACTGCTCTCAATCCAAGATCTGTGCTCCACAATTGAGTCCCGTATCATCGAGCTCTGTGGCCCCCTGTTTCTGGGATGGTGCTTGCTCGGCGGCAGGACGGCCGCCAAATACATCACGCTCCGTGGGGTGTCCAACAATAGAGCAGCACTCGAGATCACAGACCGCTTATTCCCCAAAAAGCCTTTATTGGTACGAGCAGTTCACACAATCCAGTCCATTAAAAAGCAGCCGACCGCTGCCTAACGCGTTTCGAGATCAACTCTTCCTCAGAGGCAGTAGCGGTCGTGAGAAGGCATGGAGGACTGCAACTTCCTGTTATGAGAGATCGTGGGACCTGATTGGTCCGCTCTGAATGAGCAACACGTTGCAGTCTGGGATATGCAGTCCTGAATATATCCTCTGATGGATGCCCTCTGTGATGTATGCTCTGATAAAGCCCTCAGTGAGCCCTGGGATATGCGACTGCTCTCAATCCAAGATCTGTGCTCCACAATTGAGTCCCGTATCATCGAGCTCTGTGGCCCCCTGTTTCTGGGATGGTGCTTGCTCGGCGGCAGGACAGCCGCCAAATACATCACGCTCCGTGGGGTGTCCAACAATAGAGCAGCACTCGAGATCACAGACCGCTTATTCCCCAAAAAGCCTTTATTGGTACGAGCAGTTCACACAATCCAGTCCATTAAAAAGCAGCCGACCGCTGCCTGACGCGTTTCGAGATCAACTCTTCCTCAGAGGCAGTAGCGGTCGTGAGAAGGCATGGAGGACTGCAACTTCCTGTTATGAGAGATCGTGGGACCTGATTGGTCCGCTCTGAATGAGCAACACGTTGCAGTCTGGGATATGCAGTCCTGAATATATCCTCTGATGGATGCCCTCTGTGATGTATGCTCAGATAAAGCCCTCAGTGAGCCCTGGGATATGTGACTGCTCTCAATCCAAGATCTGTGCTCCACAATTGAGTCCCGTATCATCGAGCTCTGTGGCCCCCTGTTTCTGGGATGGTGCTTGCTCGGCGGCAGGACGGCCGCCAAATACATCACGCTCCGTGGGGTGTCCAACAATAGAGCAGCACTCGAGATAACAGACCGCTTATTCCCCAAAAAGCCTTTATTGGTACGAGCAGTTCACACAATCCAGTCCATTAAAAAGCAGCCGACCGCTGCCTGACGCGTTTCGAGATCAACTCTTCCTCAGAGGCAGTAGCGGTCGTGAGAAGGCATGGAGGACTGCAACTTCCTGTTATGAGAGATCGTGGGACCTGATTGGTCCGCTCTGAATGAGCAACACGTTGCAGTCGGGGATATGCAGTCCTGAATATATCCTCTGATGGATGCCCTCTGTGATGTATGCTCTGATAAAGCCCTCAGTGAGCCCTGGGATATGCGACTGCTCTCAATCCAAGATCTGTGCTCCACAATTGAGTCCCGTATCATCGAGCTCTGTGGCCCCCTGTTTCTGGGATGGTGCTTGCTCGGCGGCAGGACGGCCGCCAAATACATCACGCTCCGTGGGGTGTCCAACAATAGAGCAGCACTCGAGATCACAGACCGCTTATTCCCCAAAAAGCCTTTATTGGTACGAGCAGTTCACACAATCCAGTCCATTAAAAAGCAGCCGACCGCTGCCTGACGCGTTTCGAGATCAACTCTTCCTCAGAGGCAGTAGCGGTCGTGAGAAGGCATGGAGGACTGCAACTTCCTGTTATGAGAGATCGTGGGACCTGATTGGTCCGCTCTGAATGAGCAACACGTTGCAGTCTGGGATATGCAGTCCTGAATATATCCTCTGATGGATGCCCTCTGTGATGTATGCTCTGATAAAGCCCTCAGTGAGCCCTGGGATATGCGACTGCTCTCAATCCAAGATCTGTGCTCCACAATTGAGTCCCGTATCATCGAGCTCTGTGGCCCCCTGTTTCTGGGATGGTGCTTGCTCGGCGGCAGGACGGCCGCCAAATACATCACGCTCCGTGGGGTGTCCAACAATAGAGCAGCACTCGAGATCACAGACCGCTTATTCCCCAAAAAGCCTTTATTGGTACGAGCAGTTCACACAATCCAGTCCATTAAAAAGCAGCCGACCGCTGCCTGACGCGTTTCGAGATCAACTCTTCCTCAGAGGCAGTAGCGGTCGTGAGAAGGCATGGAGGACTGCAACTTCCTGTTATGAGAGATCGTGGGACCTGATTGGTCCGCTCTGAATGAGCAACACGTTGCAGTCTGGGATATGCAGTCCTGAATATATCCTCTGATGGATGCCCTCTGTGATGTATGCTCTGATAAAGCCCTCAGTGAGCCCTGGGATATGCGACTGCTCTCAATCCAAGATCTGTGCTCCACAATTGAGTCCCGTATCATCGAGCTCTGTGGCCCCCTGTTTCTGGGATGGTGCTTGCTCGGCGGCAGGACGGCCGCCAAATACATCACGCTCCGTGGGGTGTCCAACAATAGAGCAGCACTCGAGATCACAGACCGCTTATTCCCCAAAAAGCCTTTATTGGTACGAGCAGTTCACACAATCCAGTCCATTAAAAAGCAGCCGACCGCTGCCTGACGCGTTTCGAGATCAACTCTTCGTCAGAGGCAGTAGCGGTCGTGAGAAGGCATGGAGGACTGCAACTTCCTGTTATGAGAGATCGTGGGACCTGATTGGTCCGCTCTGAATGAGCAACACGTTGCAGTCTGGGATATGCAGTCCTGAATATATCCTCTGATGGATGCCCTCTGTGATGTATGCTCTGATAAAGCCCTCAGTGAGGCCTGGGATATGCGACTGCTCTCAATCCAAGATCTGTGCTCCACAATTGAGTCCCGTATCATCGAGCTCTGTGGCCCCCTGTTTCTGGGATGGTGCTTGCTCGGCGGCAGGACGGCCGCCAAATACATCACGCTCCGTGGGGTGTCCAACAATAGAGCAGCACTCGAGATCACAGACCGCTTATTCCCCAAAAAGCCTTTATTGGTACGAGCAATTCACACAATCCAGACACCGTGAAAACGACCAGCAGTAGGCGAGGAAGATAGATGCAGCGAGCGGATGCGAGTGACAACAGAGGCATCACAATATTCAGCAAAGAGGGAATGGCAATGAAAATAATACATCAATGTGGAATCAGATGGTAATAGAACATTGCATTATGGGACACCGATGCTTTTCCTGATTGCCATACATATTGTCTATACATGTGAGTGCCGCCTCATAATTGGTCCAAACTCCACCAATAGGGAACATGATGAATAATTAAAAGAAAAACGCAAGCTGCACCTAATTGAAATGGTTTCACGCACTGAAGAAGGCTCACGCCGAAATGCATTTGCGCAAGAAAACCACCATATACTCCCGAGAGTGCTCCACGTTTTTCGAAGTTGTTGTGTAACAGTTGCGGTCCACACCCCGCCATTGGAAGCACCCGCAAAGTGTTCGACAAGCCTGGGTGAACGAAAATGTTGTTATATATATATATATATATATATATATATATATATATATAGTCACTGAAAAAATCACCTTAGCTGAGCTAATTATAACTCGCGCCCACCGCAATGCACTGCTTATGACCTCACCTATTACATCACTAATGACATGGTCAGTGACATCACTGATGACATCATTCAGATACTGTGAGTGCTGGTAAAAAGTTTATCAGTGTTAAAAATATATACAAAGGTGTATTGGTCAACCAATGGGTGTATGAGTGTCTGTATGGAAGATTCAGTGGCTGCGTGACTGACTGTATAAGTGAGTGATTCGGTGTCTCAGTAAATGTATAGGTGAGTGACTGGTTGTGTGAACGTCTGTTTCAGTCAGTCAGTTGGTGTCTAATGGCTGTATGGGTGTGTGGATGGGTATGTGACTGGCTGTATTTGTAAGTGATTGGTTGTTTGAGTACCTGTATGGTTGGCTGAGTGTATGTGTGGATGAGTGATGGGGTGGGCGACTACCTGCATGGATGAGTGAGTCAGTCAGTCAGTGGTTACATGGGTTAGTGAGTGCATGTGTGAGGGGCTGTATAGGTCAGTGTGTGTGTATATGGCTGTGTGGGTGAGTAAGTGGATGTGTCAGTGGCATATGGGTGAGTATGCTAGGTATGTGAAAGGCAGTATAGGTGAGTGATGGGGTATATGAGTCACTGTATGGGTGAGTGAGTGAATGTGAGAGTTGCTGTATGGGTGAGTGTGTGTTTGTGTCAGTGACTGTATAAGTGAGTGAATATGTTAGTATCTGTATGAGTACGTGAGTGGGTGGGTGGGTGTGTATCTGTATGGGTGTGTAGGTGGCTGTGTGATTGACTGCATGGGTGAGCAACTAGGTGTGTGAGTAGCTCTATGGGTGACTGACTCACTGTGTGAGTGGCTGCATGGGTGTATGAGTGGATATGTCAGTGGCTGTATGAGTGACTGAGTAGATGTGTGTGTAGATTCATGAATCAGTGAGTGGGTGTGTAAGTACGTATATGGGTTTGTGAATGGTTGAGTGGGTGTATGAAAGGTTCTATCAACTATCAGTGATCCTGTGGATGATGTTATCAGTGATGTAATTTGAGATGTCATCAGTGATGTCATGAGTGATGTCACAGACCATGTCATAAGTGATATAATATGTGAGGTCATAAGCACTGCTAACATGCAGCTCCCTGTGTGTAAAAGCAAATTGTGCCCCGCTCCAACCAAGGGAGAGCAAAATGCTCTAGCTTGCTGAAAGCAGAGCACTGTTTGATATGGTGGGAGCGGTGCCGCCATGACATAGCAAACTGCAATGTACCGGGGGGCGGGGGCACCCCGGGACATTGCTGGAGCCGGCCCTGGAGGGTGGCGGTCCCCAGGGCCATATAGGGTTCCACTAGGGGGGGGGCACCCTCCTTTGTTCAAATTTGCCCTGGTGACCCCCTGCATACATCTAATTTGAGCTCCAGGGAGGTGGTGGTCCCTGGGGCAGCGGAGGGCCTAGTGGGCCCCCACATTTCTATTAGTGATTGCCCTGGGGAGGTGGCGGTCCCCAAGGGGGCTGGGGATGCACGTGGCCCCCGCATTTCTGTTAATCATTGCTCCGTGGAGGTGGCGGTCCCTGGGCTATGGTGGGCTTAGTGCCCCCTGCATTAATACATTACGAGCCCCCGGGAGATGCAGTGCCAAGGACTGTGGGGGAGGTCGTAAGGCTGCTTCACATTATTTTTAATATAAATCTGTGCCCCAGGGAGGCAGCGGACCCCAGGGCAGACGGTGAGTCACGAAACTCCCCCACATTATATCTTGATACTGCAGCGGGGAGGTGAGGATCCCTGCCCCCCCCCCGCATTAATACATTATGAGCCCCAGGGAGGTGGCGGTCTCGGGGCCTGATGCCAAAGGGCCTCCCCTGCATTAGATTTTTTATGTAAATTTGTGCCCCGGCAAGGTGGTGGTCCCTGAGGCAACAGTGGAGTCGCAAGGCTCCCCCACATATAATCTTGTTACTGCTCCTGGGAGGTCCCCGGGGGTTTGAAAATCCTCAGGAGTGGGACCCGTGTATTCCCCTCCTATGTTTCCACAATGCCCCCAGGACCTGGCCCACCCGGGGCCTATACTTAACAAAGCATAGGAGACCACGCTTCTTTTTTTGTTTACATTTTGGAAGAAGACGCAGATCTAGGCAACTCCCTCTGAAATGTTTTGGGGTAAAAAAGCTTTTTTGGACCTGTGCCCCCCCCCCCCCCCCAAGAGGTCTAGGGGGATAGGATGTCTCTACCCTGCCCCTTTTTCTTTATTTTTAATGTTTTTCCTGTGACTCAGTTCAACCGAGTCACAAGATGGCTGCCAACACTTCCTGGTTTGAACTGCTGGCAGCCAATCAGATCTCAGAACGAGACCTCAGGAGCGGTCGCGGGCTGTAGCCGTGTCTAAAGGCCCTATAGAAATTAACATGGGGGAACCGTGTTTTTAATCACCCCCGGTTCTCAGCCCCCGCTCGATGGCTCACCCGAAACTTTCAGTATATGCCAATAACTTTGGCGCCATTTGACGAATCTTCCAAAATATTCAAGCTTACTTCAGCTGCCATCCGTCAAGTCAGTCCACTTCCGTGTTTACTTTCAATGGGATCCTTGTCCTTACGTCTCAGCGTCGGTTGGCGTTGTGACAGGGCTGCACATCGTGTAGCGGGACCTCCCTCGCGGCTCAGAAGTGGACTGATAGCTGCTCTTTCAATAAAGAAACGGCGATACTTACCTCCTTGTGTGGGCCCCTCTCATTGCAGGCAACTCTTTGTTTGGAATTTAGCGGCACTGCCTGAGCCGCGAGGGAGGTCCGGCTACACGATGAGCAGCCCTGTCACAGCGCCAACCGACGCTGAGACGTAAGGACAAGGATCCCATTGAAAGTAAACACGGAAGTGGACTTATAGCTGCTCTGTACTCTGCAACCCACTGTGGACAAATTTTGTTTAAAAGATGGAAGCGGCATGGTAACTCACTGGAGTAGGACTTAAGGCACCACATGTGCCAGTAGGCCACGAGGGTGGCCACGCCCACATGGACGGAGATCGTATTTGAACTGTGTCTTAAATAATCAACATCGTTCTCTGTGCCAGAATTACTCATGGAGTTGGTGCCTGTTTGTTAAAGAGACGCTCAGGTTGTTAATATAGATATATGTATATATACCATGTGAAATTCAGGATACTCTGTTGGCCTGGGAATCAGTAGACATGGGACTTAGAGATAATGATAAAGCAAAGAGCAAGAAAGGCAGATGAGACGTCCCTGCCAGCAGAAGTATACATGAGAGGAATAATATAACAATGAAATGCAGAGAGAAATCATTCTCCTGAACATTCTATGGAAATTCGAAGGAGGCAGGCTCTGGTACTGATAACACAGGGACAATTAATGCCAGGAGAGAAACTGAATCTAGGCATTCTAATGAATAAACTCTGTAGCTTTGAAAGGAAGAACCGACTGGAAGTTGGGAAAGTTCCCCTTCCTGCATGTAGAAAGCACACATTTGCTGGTCTGAGCTGGTCTAGCTTGGAAACAACTTTAACTTGACTCCATAAGACCAGGTAGGAGTGTTACCCAATGGACGCCCAGGGAATATGGCTTCACTTTAGGGACAGGGCATAGATACATCAGAAAGATCTAGTTTAGGGTAGAGCAACAGCAAATACAGAAACTATGCATGTGGTAAGATAGGAAGTAGCGTAAGACAGTACATAGTAGGATAAGAACAAGCATAGGGATCAACTCAAAATGTGGAGGTGGAGGGGCAGCAAAGAGTGTGAAAGCACCTGCCCGGATTCATTCGTAATCATGGCACATAAGCCAGGGGAACTGGGTGACCAGAAGGGTAGCTGTCAAGTCCCCAGGGGAGCAGGAATACTGCTCCTGTAGGAATAGAAAGAGGGTTGATTTGCATATTCCCTATCTAAGTCTAGAATAACACAGGGGATGAAAAATGATGGACTGCAATGCAGCCCAATTGATCCAGTGAATGAGACTAATTCAAGCATCCCTTCCTTCACTTTGTTGCTAGTTGCGGTTGGATTGACAGATGGAAGTGGATTAATCATATTTAATTCTATTTGATTGTAGGAACAACACTCTATTTGATTACTAGGCTAGCTAGGGTGGAGTTAACAGGGGTGGGGTTTAAAACTGGTAAGCAGGTTGGTTGTTTTCTTCCTCATACATCAATGATCGAAGAGGTTAGTCTTGATTGCAGCAAGTGAGGAATTGGTAAAAGGATTCATTACTGACTGAACAGCAGGTACTCTAAGAATTCACATAGTTAAAAGACGCAGATAATTGGGCATTTCTTACAATGGAGGAAGGTTCAACTAGATATGCTCCAAGAAATGCACAGCTCCCAGGAAGATAATGTAAAGCTCAGGAAAAGTTAGGGCATGATAAATGTTTATCCTGTATTTTACAAACAACGTCAGTGGTGAACTGGCATGGACAAAGCCAGGACTCAATACTGCATATTGCATGAACATATAGACTGATCTGGCAGATTCACTGTGGAACACAGTATGCTACAAAGGAAACTCCATAATAAATACATACGATAGATTGGATTTGCACTTGGGGTGAGGACTCGTAATCACAGAATGGCTAGACCCATCTCCCTTTCATCACCGTCCTAGCCTACTTACCAAAATTGTACTTGATATTTTTAAGGATTACGGAATTAAAGTTTTACAGAACCCACTTCGACTGACTAATTAGTTATGTTTGTGCTCCCATTCCCATAAAATATTCATCAGACTAGACATGATCCTAACTAATGAAGTGGCTTTGGAGTGGAGCACACAGTACTGAGAGAAAATGATTGCTGATCTTTCTGCTCTGAAAAACATAACTTTATTCAAATATATCACATGAAGAAGGAAAGGAATACATAGTACAAGCTTTACTAAAATGTGATGAATATGATGCAAAGAAAGTTTTCTTAATGCAACTTTTAGAAATTGTTCTCAAATACAATATCTATCAGTGGCAGATTAAATACTTCCATGGAGTAAGTGGAGCATTGATGAGCTCCCATGCAACCTTTTTTTTCAATAGCCAATATATTAATGAAATACTATGAACAACAACATATAGTGGACAATGAGGATTGGAAAGATAGATTAACTTCTAATGGACGATACATAGACAACATCTTCTAGGTCTGGGGTGTGGTCTGGTACGTAAACATCCTAGCAATCAAAATAAAGAACACAATGAAATCCCTTCAAAAATTTCTTTATAAAAACATACAGAAATAAAGAACAAAATATCTTGGTGTGCAAGTAGCTAAGACAAATGAACAGTGAAAAACGAACATACACACAAAACCTAAAGATTAAAATAGCCTTGTTATTGACTCCAAATTTCCATTCAGAAAAATTAAATAACAACCTGCCGTATAGTCAACTATTAAGAGTCAGAACATTTTTTTTGACGAGGAAGAATTTCAGTACAAGAAAAAGTGTTAAAAGAGAAGGTTTAACAGAGATTATGTTAAAATTATTGTGGATAAAACTGTTCAAAAAGCCACATGGGTGAATAGAGATGGCATATTAAGGTGCCAAGAAAAAAATGTAAAGCCTTTTCTTATCTATTATACTAGATATTCATAACAGTATAAGCAAATACAATCAATATTATGATGGAAATTGGAAAATACTTGATTATGGTGAGTTTTTGAAAGCACTTTAAATAACAAAAAACGGTAACATTTCAAAATGTAAAAATTATAGGAGCAGACAAGTGAAGTGGCAAATACACAAAAAATCCTGTATCACAAAAAGCAGTAGCATTTCCCTGTCTGAACTATACAAACTATAATTTCATTTTGAAAGGAGGGATAGTGTACTACCTCTACACTGGCAAACAAATTACACAGAAGCATTGTACAAAATTTGAGAGTAAGGATCCACATGTTTTTTACTATGTGAGAATGACATTAGAAAGATCTCCCTCGAGGCTTAAGAATCGTAGACCATCACTGGTAATCACTGTGTGCATTTTAGACACCAAATTGCACAACTGAAATTTCGGGTGTTGAAAAAAGTTAGTAAAGTTCCCAGATGTGGAGCTCACAGGGAAAAACAATTGTGAAGAGAAATTTATTGGATGGAATTCTTGAAAACAATAAAGCAAAAGGAATGCAAAGTCATCAGGCTTTAATTTGCTATATTTAAAATATGATGGGATAATCTAATATGAAGCTGTCACATAAAGAAGTAAAGGTTGGGTGGACGTTTATTTGCAACTTCAACTTTTTACAAACTGTTCTTTTGGATCAGGCAGGTACAGCTATGGAGATACTCATGTGGACCTATAGATTAATAAGAGCCTGACAAAGTTTTCTGTTTTGAATACTAGAAATATAGTACGACAATGGAAGAGAATGGATTACCCGTCCACAATGACATAATGAGTACAGTTTTTACATTTTGAACATTAAGGTGGAAGAAATATAAGCAGGCAACTATTGCAATCAGGAACTTGTTCAATTAGATGAGTGACCAGAACATGCTGTTGATGTATGAGGGGAGAAAACGCAATTGCTAAACTGCCATTTTGGACCTGCAAAGAAACAGAGAGGCAAAGCACACTAGGCAGATGTTCATCTACTTGGTAAAAAGAATGGACATCGAAGCACTTTGGATTAGGACTCTAAATGAGAGCAAATGAAAACTCTATTCAGATTGAAAACTTCAATTTAAAATGCAGTATAAAAGCAGGGTAAATGTATTAAATACTGCTTTTTTGTTGTAGGTTGTTTTAGAGATTTTAACTTGTGATTCCCTGAAGAAGAAATAAATTCTTCAAAATGCATTGGGAATGGATAATTAGACTCTTACTATTAGTCTACAATTCAAACGTTTAATGATATTATAAAAGCATCAAAAACAATATATTGTATCTGTTTCTATGGAGTTGCAGTAGGACTAGGTCCAATACACTCATTAAGTTGCAATTGGCCATTGTATCCTTTTAATATCTGGGTCATAAGGTACTTCATAAGTAATCTAATCTATGACAGTACAATTTTATTTTAATAAAGGGGGGGTTTGAAAATTCTGTTAGAAACACCTACTGAAGCGATGACTGCCCATTTTAAAGAAGATAATATTTCCATTCCTTCAGCACCTGTATTGATGTAGTCCATCTTCAAAAAGTTTGATGAACTTCCGTTTGCATTACTATGGGTAGTTAAGTCTGATGTTACCCTATGACAATATGGGGGAAAGAGCACAGCATAGTGGTTCCCAAACTTTTTTGATCTGTGGCTCCCTTGACCTATTGGCCGCTGGCCTCGGCTCCCAATTAGATTACTTTTTTTAGGCGGGTGGGCGAGATATAAGCTCGACCTCAGGAGCACTTCCATTTTTCTCCCGGAAAATTATTGTGAGGAAGCCAATAAAGGTATTATAATCGTATACGCTTAAGAGCGTAGGAAAACGCACAGTGCCATGGAATTATGCCCACAAATCTAAGACCACGTAAATTTGCGACCCTGGGTAAGTCCTAGGGTTGAGCACAGGTGCATCTGAGCAATCTAGTCTCTGTAGGGCTACGGTGTGGTGAATTCATCCCTCATTTAAACACACCAGTCTCTCGATTAGAATGGTTCGTAATATTGCAAACTAGATGACTTTCTCTTTTCGAATCCTATGCTTTGATGAAGAACCAATAATCCTTATAAAGCTGATCACACCCAACACGTTTTACCACTGTCTTGCAAGATTTCTTTAACTGCCCAGCTAAACAACTCTAAGAATTACTCAGAACGCACCTAACTCATTTCTTACCAAAGTGACGTGAGATTTCTGTCATTATCCACCAGAACAGCTCAACAATCTTGTATCAACATTTCCTTAGAAAATTCTTTTAGTTATGTACCATGGGACGTGACATGGAGCTCCTTATTTTTTTCCGTTCATCTTTTTGCTGCAGGATCAATGTTCACATTTTCTTTGACGAGCAACGCTAGCGTAGAATTGCCTTGTGCAATGTGCATATAATCAAATGTATTTCTCAGTTATGAGACCATGACATGTTACATACAATTGCATTTCAGCAAGAGAAGAGTGGGTGCCGAAGTTTACATGCAAAATATTTTAAGCCTGTAACCTCATGAAAGAAATTGTCTGACCAAAAACGTACGAACCAAATATTGAAACGGTTAGTGATGCCGTCACATAAATAAGTGGCTACTAATGAAACAAACAGGAAAATCATGAATCTGCACACTACCTACTAGCACTTTTAAGGAATCTCAGAGTGCAGATTATCTTCTGTGCCGTGTGATGGACAAAAGACAGTAGTAAAGACAGTGTTGCTTGCCAAGAGGAAACAAAGGGAAAAAAGTTGGGCAAAAGAACCAGTCAAGGAAGCAAGATATAATATGCGACTGGGAAGTATAGGCAAGGCAGAAGAGGTGGGGCTGGGAAGACCGAAAGAGATATTTGGGAGAGAAAAGAGCGACGTTGGGACAATGTGAGAGGGGTACAAAAGAAAGTTCACCTAGGAAAGGAGGACTGGATTGCCCTGAAAGTTTTTAAAGTTTTACTAGGACAAAATCATAAACAGGCATATACAGAGGGGTGTATAAAACTTACAGTACCCCTCTTGTTTACATAGCACGCATGCAGCAATAACCAGCGCCTACCTAACACGGCTCCTGGCAATGAGTAAAGACTGGCACCCTTGCTGACCCCTAGTCAGAAACGATAGCGCTGAGGCTAGCTGGACTGCTGGAGAGTGCAACCCCTGCCTGCTACTCTTCGTGACAAAAACTTCCAAAATGAAGAAACAAGTCCCCATGAATCCCGGGTGCCCCAAAACAGATGGGCACGCCTTGTTTAACATCACAAAATGAATGGCATTCACAGGACTCAGCCGGCAGGTCTGATGGAAAGGTACCACAGCCTACTTCACATGTGCAAATCTAAAAATAAGTATGTCACCACTGAACCACGCCCGCCTCATCACCGCCATCACGTGCCTGGCTGTGATCCTGACATGCAATAAGTTTCTGGGTTTTCAGCAAAAATAACAAGCCATACCAGGCTTCCAGGCTATTACTTGAATTGAACAATGGAAACTACAAGTTCCATTGTGGTTTGTACTATTGGCTTAAGAACACAGAACTCCATGGATTCTATTGGCATCCACGCACCCACTGAATTGCTGAAGCTCTAGTGCCATGTGCCAGTGGGCCAAGAAGTCAGGGGTGAGTTACGCAGTGGTTCCCTATTGGGTGCTTGGTGCGTGGCACCCCTGGCTAGTTTTGACGGCACACCGGGGTGCTGCTGCGCACAGATTGGGAACCACTGGAGCATTAAAAAAACTACTACAGTGAATCACAGCTTCAAAATGTGGCTGACTGGTCAGAAGGACATCAATAGGTGAGAACAGTGGCTTGGTTACAGAAGGAGATATCTTTCTTAACAAATGTATTGACAATCATATACATCAAATAGATGTACTAATAAGGCAAAAATATGCCAATACAGACTACATTGTTTGGGTTATAAATGTCATTTGACCTTGGAAAGGGAACCTGTTTTAAACTACTGTCATAAGAAGACGTGAGCTGCTGTTGTACATTGTTTTAGTTGTTAGACTGTTGGAAGGACAGCTGCCCAGTTACAGAATGGGGAGTATAGCACTGTTTGTATAACTATTCGGGGAAGCACTGAGAATAGCACACAATTGGCATCGACGCTGGTGAGCGGAAGCTCTCCACTAGGGCTGGGGCCATGACGATACGAATGGAGATGGATTTACTTATGACCTAACAGGTTATACTTTGGGACACAACCGGTTACAGTACACCTAACGTAACGCACCATGTTTGTATCAGCTGTACATTGGCGCCTGACTAAAAGATTTCTGTAATAATGCTATTTGATGAAGTATGATGTATTGTGTGGTTTTACCTGCAACGAAAACTCTAATAAACAGATTTCTAAATAAAAAAAAAAATAAGTGGGACTTTGATTTCTGTCAGTACCAGGAGGATATGACAACTTTCATATGTCACTACTGTGAGCATACAGCATCTTTTGTACGTCACCACTGGGGGAATATGATATCTTTACACATTAGGGTCAAACGGATGGGACACATTTACAGGTCAAAGGTTTGTGTGACATATATGTTTTCCCAGGAAAGTAAAGACCAGCATGTTTTAAACTTAAGAAGTAAAAGGTTGCCATTTTGCAAGAAGGCCTAAGATAAAAGGGAGTCCCAATCAGGGACAAAATGGAGTCGGGCCATAGGGTTTACATGACAGCTAGAACTAGAAATCCTCAGACCATTAAGAACAAAAAAGTCATCAGTGAATGTCGAAATCCAAGAGGAAGCAGAAGCAGGTGACACTGAGGAGGATGTTGCACAACACTAAGAGTTGGCAGAAAACATACGAGCGTCCAGACGAGAACAGTAAGGAATGAATGGGCAGGAACCAGGTGACCAACAGAGTCAGTGAAGAAAAGTTACTTTTCCTGAGA
Source organism: Triturus cristatus (assembly GCF_964204655.1). Classification (NCBI taxonomy): domain Eukaryota; kingdom Metazoa; phylum Chordata; class Amphibia; order Caudata; family Salamandridae; genus Triturus; species Triturus cristatus. Next base: position 843,773,859 of record NC_140581.1, on the reverse strand, counting down.
GCCCAGGAGATGACAGCCCTGTGGAAGAGCATGAGACAATAACACTACACTCTAGTGCCATAGTTCTGTGGCTTCCAGCAAGTGTCTGGGGTACTTTTCCAATACACATTTGGTGGTGAGAGGGTAGATAGAACGGCTAACATCACAGGCCAGAAAGTGAAGGTAGAACACTCCAATGAAACCATAGGCACTCAAGCTAAACCTGTATTGACACCGAGCAGGGTATTGGGCCCCTACATATATTTTTTAGTAAGAAAGTAGAAGCAAAATTGCTTAACTTATGTTTCACATTCCCCGAGGTACCATTACAGTACTCCATTTCCTGAAACGGCTGGTGTAATAAGGCGAAGACAAGAACCATATTGAAGAAGACCTCTAACCTTCCCGGAAAAAAAGACTTCAGTTTATGCAAACTGTTGACAATGGGAAAAAAAAAAGAAAACAAACTTGATTGATACCCAGAAAGAACAAGGACACTGCGTTGGACCAACACTTAATTTTAATTTGTTATATTTTTTTCTATTTTGAGGTGACTTATACTGGAACACTTTACTATTAGCTAAAATAAGAGATCACTTTAATGATAAAACTTCAGGATTCCTGAGTAACTGGTGTACAAGACATGGATAAAATATAAGCATATTCACACCAGTGCTGACAACTTACCTCCATGCTAATTAGTAAAAAGACGAGGAATGAACACAACACCTTCTTCCTATTCAGATCAATAACAGACTATGCTATGGTAATAGCAGTTTCCAAATGTTTTGTCACTCCAAGGATTAACAGAACATCATCAATGTCTCTCTTACAAATGCATCCTATCCCTCCTGAAACAAAACAACCTGGACACTGACAACCTCGTACAATAGTGCTAGTCACACACCTTCCCTATATAGAAAGATCACTGAAAGCACAACATTGTTAACCAATGGCAACCTCCTCCTCTACAATTACCAGTCAGGTTTTAGGTGGTAGTGTAGCACAGAGACAGCCTCCATTCAAGTAATGGATGTTATCCTCAAAATCTCTGCCAGCAGCCACCTATGTCTACTCATCATTCTTGACCATTCAACAGTCTTTGACAACGTTGGCCACCAAGCTCTGCTCAATGTCCTCTTGAAGGTCAAGTGCTAAAATGGTTTGTGTCTTCCCAAAATAAAAGAGCACAGTTCATCCAGATACACTCTACCGAATCCAAGACAATGCTCATAGATTGCATTATCTTACACGACTCTTTACTCTCAATACTACTGTTCCATCTGTACTTGGTACCTCACATTCCTCACAAGACAAAGCCTACAGAGAAAGACTTCTTAGAAACCCATGGAACTGTCCCAACTCGACAGACACATTGCCCTGTTGACCATTGTATCTCAATCCTACCTCACCCTATTGAAGAGGGCCCTTCAGGCTGCAGTGTGTCGGATCAAAAGGCTACGAAAATTTGATGAGATTGCACACATGCTTTGAGAACCCCACTGACTCTGCATGATGTGTATGGCCACATTACATGCATAGACCTAGCCTTTAATACCTTCAAGAATAAGATCTTCAATAGTATCCACAAATCCAGCATCAGCAACATCACAAGACTAGAGAACTGAAAATGCAAGAAAGAGATGACCGTATAGCAAGACTTCTCTTGTTATGCTCCAAGAACTTGATCTCCCAGTATAAATCCAATCAGTACCTACACCACTACAGTGCCAGAAGAAGCTAAACATTTTTAGGTTCAGACATCTCTTCTCTCCATGGCCACCACAGCACTCAGCTCATTATCCTACCACCTCTCTTTCCCTATATTTATTTGTTCCCTTGCATAAAAGCTACATTTGTGCTTTGCAAATCCCCTACATTCATATATACAAGTTAGCTAAAGGTAGCGTGATACTACCCCTGGATCAAAACTCCTCTATATTTAATAGAGGAGTGTGTGCTGACTGGGGAACTTTAGTGACAAGAATAATGAGTCTATACAAATTTGTGAATAGCCTGTCCATGATGTTGCTAACCCCCATATGGATTGAAGCTGTACACTGAGAAGATTCCTTACACAACCTGTGAACTGATGGAACAATGGATCTCGGATATACAAATAGAACTTGCCTAATAGGAATGGACTAGGGCTTGTAAGCTAAAATTGAGAAAAGCACAAATCAAACCAATTCAGTTTGGAATCCTTCATTGGCCTTCTGTCAGACAGTAACTGTTTTAGATAAATGGACACATAGGTTGCTAATCCTATCTTTCCTATAATATAAAAGTCAGGTTAAAATGCACTGAATAATCCGGAAAATGGCTAATTTTCAGGATTGCCACAGTGAAATGCTTTCGGGTTACAGGAGAAAAGACCCAAATGATGCACAGCCAACATTCTGAACCTCTCAGACAAAATTATGATGTATGAGAGTAATTTCTAGATTACCAAAGTAACCAAAAAAACAAACCATGGTGGAGAGAGCTCAAAAAGGGAGACGGGGCAGGTAATCAACAATGTGGCTAAGTTACTTGAGCAACGTACGGTGCTTTTCATTAATTAACATATATCTGCAACTGTATGAGTTTCATATGTTCTTTAGAAACTTAATATCATATTATATTAAAATACGCTGACAAAAAAAAAGGCACAGGTTAAAAAAAGCAAATCTTACCTGGAGGAGTGAGTTGTGTTAATTCAAATTTTACTATTTCACCTGAAAAGCATAAATGAGAAAGCTTTAGGTATTAATATAAAAGAATATAACCATATGAAACCAAGACCAATACAGATTAAGGGGCAACTACAAAGAAAACATTTGACATTAAAGATCAGACACACTGCCTTCACATCTGCAGGATAATGCTAAAACCTTCCTAGTCTGTTTCTAACAACTTCTATGTATAATTTCACAGATAATCCTTTTGCTATCAGATTTTTAGGGAGTTAAATTATGATGACATATGAGATTGAAGACACTGGTCTTGCCGCACATTATATTGAAATGTGTAGGTAAAATGACACTTTGCAATACTATCTTCCAATGTGCATGTGACCAAGCTTACTTTAAATAAGACTACCAGATGTTAGTGAGCTGGTGCGTCAGAGCACATGCGCACTCAGCCCTTCTCTGTGTGCTCAAACTGCACAGAAGAAATCAGAATGAAATAGTAAAAGTACTTTCACAGATTTAAAAAACTGAGACTTATGTAGAGGTCAACAATGCTTGCAAATGTTACCCTTGGGCAAGCGTTTTCTACCCTTCACACTCAATTATGGTTCAGGGAACCAAAGCGTAGTGCTATAGCTAAAAAATCAAATGGGGTCCCAGAGTTTTCAAAGTACAAGGTTTACACCTATTGGACATAGTATGGGATTCACAGTTATATTTTAATGAGCTGCCAGTCTCCTTTTCTGTTTCTTGGTTTTGCCGCAGTAACTTTTAATGGACCATTGCAAAACCAAGACCATGGAGCTAGCTGTCTCTCGGGGCACAGAGAGCAGAGGAGGTCCCAGATTGTGGGCTATGCAACTGCTAATATTGGTTTTGCCAATTTTTCTTAAGTAAGAGATTGCTGCTTTCGAGAAGGGAATAGATTGCTACTGACAATGGTAAAAACAAGTATTTGAAGCCACATATCAAGGGAAGATGAAACCAATTGTCACCAAAAATTAATCAGTCTGGCCTTCAAATGTGGAGAAAAGTGCCTTGAATTACATATCTTCATACGTTCTTCAAAAATGCTTTGGAGGCTAAAATCCCAACACCCTGTTGAAGGATGCCCCATAAGTCTTGCATGTTTCATGGCTCTCAAGCGAGCCTCACATTACCATTAAATTTAGTCAAAGAATCATCCATTTCCCGACTAAACGCTTCTATATATTTATCCAATCAAATTCATTTTAACAAAAATTCTAATAGGACCAGAATTTCCACTTCAAAGAACACTCATTACAACTCTACCAGGTTGACAAGCTATGATGGTTTGACCTACACAGTAGTGTTGTTGCTGTACGGTGAACTATTCTATATAACACCCCTCCCCCCTTTGAAAGGAGAAACAAGCATGGAACTGATTTTGTGCATAGCGTGCCTGGCCTCTAGGTGCACCACATTTGTCACAGGCAAAAGAACTAAGACACAGGGCAATAGCAATTTTCCTACAGTATTGCCAAGTAGAAAGCTGGGATTTTACTCAGGTCTCCTGGTTCCATAGAAGGGACGTTGTAACGGAAATGGGGATATAATGAACAGAGGTGCTATAAATACATAGCGTTGACTTTCAATTTTATTTTTACAAAATCCATTTTCAAACCCCTGACCACCAAAAATCCTGCAGTTCCCTAAGCGTTTTGTGCTCATAATCACTCTTCCTTAGAAGAAGCTGCGAGTTATGGCACACCTGTGCTGCCTCCATGATTGGGCTCCCAGAAGACCACCAACACTAACTCCTATCATCAGGCAAAAGACATCCTTAATGCAGAGATTGGGGGCCATCTAGGGCTGCGCTTATGAAAATGTGACATAGATGTGTGATGGGCACATGGGATTGTACCGGAGCAGATTTCTTTTTATGTTCAATAGTTAAACAGACAGCAACACTAAAGCCCAAAACGAAGACATTACTGATAAAATCAGACACATACGCAGTCCTTCAATTATAAACTTTGACCCTGTACATGGACATTTGAAGCTGTGATTGTAGATCTGAGGTTGTAGATGCCCATATTAGGTGATGGCTGCTCATAAGATGGTTGTGTCTGAGCATTTGAGATTTTGCCTGTCTATCCCGGCATATCATGGCTGCATGCCTGGCATCTCAACACTATACCCTAGCACCCTAGTAAATATATGCACACAAAAAAAGACCTGCATCTGTATTCATAACTGTTTTTATTATTTTACTGGTCTAATACTCACTGGAGATGTTTACTTCAATAGTTTTAGTTTCTGTGATACCATCATGGCCATAGAACATCATTATATGGGATGAAATTTGAATCAAAAGCAATTTGTTGCTGATTCAGAGTTAAAAATGCAAGAGATTGAACTTATATGAGACGTTATATAAGGGTCATTAGTGAGTCACTCAGGAATGATTAAATAATGTATAGACAATGTTAACTTTCTCAGTTTATCAAAAGATGAGAAGATTAACTTAGTCTATAATGTAAGTAAGGAAAAACGTATGGAAACAATTAGCTTCATTGGATGGCTTTCGAATTCAATCTTACGATGTCTTTTGAGAAATACTAACATGCCACTGATCCTGTCAGAGTTGCTCATTCTCGAATCAAACAAAGATCGTACTAAACACAAATGTTAGACCAGTTTTATCAATACATTGAACTTTTATCAAAAACTTTTGGCATGCGACTGAAAAAAAGAATTCCAAGTAGTGTATACTCATTAAAAACAGGATTCATTAGAAGTCGATATGTAAGTGATAATACAAAAGAACGGACTGAAATTAGCAATTTATACAAATTGAAGCATGAACCTTTCGCTGCTACTAGTTCTGATCCTGAATAGGCTTTCTGAGCCATTCAACTAGAGGTATTTACAACTGATTTATTCTAAATCTAACTTTGGCGATCAATTTATATTACAGTTTAAAAATCTACGCTTTAACAATAAAGCCAGTATTTTAGCAAATGGGATCAATTTAGAAAAGACTGCACAAATAGTAAAGAGATGTGGCAAGACAAGTCTTTTGCCCCTTTTTCAAATGTGGCTATCCAATGATTTTTTGTGGCCACTGAACTACACGCTCATGCTAATGGTAAAATTAATAGAAAAGAGAAATTCAAAACATTGTTTTAAGAGATGTGTGCTGATTTTCTATATCCAGCCTAGATTAATCAAATCTTATTTTACTAGACTTGCTCTATAATTTTGGGAGGGTTTCTGGCCAGAGAATATACTAGGGAAGCACAGAGATCTTTCCAAATGCACATGGTCCCTCCACATAATATTTTACAGCATGGAACGGTAAAGGATCAGAGCATGATTTAACAATTGGGATGTTTAAGCCTAGCTAATCTTGACAAGCAGCATGAGGCATTTACATTATATTCCATATTTCAGAGATTTAATGATGACAAACGTAGTGCTCCAGGTTGGTGCAAGAGTGAATTATCAGTGTCTACTTCCCCCACTCAGGACTTGCTTTTCTCTATGGATAATTAATCTGCTCCTAAGAAAGTCACCCAAACATTTCCAAACGTAACAACAGTACAGAAGGATATGATGAGGATAACATGTAGTAACGTTTAAATTTATATGCCAAAAAAAGCAAAGAATTGCCATTGCTGATAAACTGCAAAATCAAATAGTTTTGTGTGAAAATGCTGTAGTTGACTTTTCGTTTATAAAATGTAAATACAAGCTACTAAATAGAAAAAGGGCAGATAAGATAAGCTGAAACTATGTCAATTTGACATCTTTGTTTGTGGACAGCGAACCAAATCCTCCAAATATTTACATAGCAATGAGGAACAAGTTACTTACCTTCGGTAACGATGTATCTATAAGAGACCTAAGTTAGTTATAGTTTCCTTACCTTAGAATTACCCCCAAGCGTCAGACTGGATCTGGAGAATTTATTCTTAGCAGTACCCCTGCACGTTGGTAGGTGGCGTCGGTCAACTCCGCGTCTGTCGTCGGCATCGTGTTCACCGGGATGACATCGCGGTGCCTATTTAGACGCTGCCTCTGCACGCAGATGTCAGTTCTGACATGACTTTCCATGCCAGAAGCGCAGAGCCATGCAAGACTCTGACCACTACTGCGCTAAAACTAGGGCCCTGCAAGGGAGTACCTGTCCCTAGAAGTCAGTACGCAGAGCAGGAAGATGGGTGGGGCGGTAAAGAATCTATAACTAACCTATGACTCTTACAGATACATCGTTACAGAAGGTAAGTAACTAGTTCATCTTACAGAGACAGTTAGTTATAGCTTCCTTACCTTAGAATAGATACCGCAGCAATACCAACCCCGGAGGAGGGTCTGCGAACCAAGTTCATACCACAAAGTCCTGGAGGACAGAACGGGATAATTAGCTGTCCCTCCGGACTTGGCTGTCCAGGCAGTAATGTCTGGTGAGCGTGTGCAAGGATGCCACATGACTACCTAACAGTTGTCAAGGAGTGGAACTCCACGTGCAAGAGCAATGGTGGCAGCCATAGCTCTGGTGGAATGAGCTTGGAGCCCCACTGGAGGTTCCTTTTTCACCAAAGCGTAACAGATTTTAATACAAAGGACAACCCATCTAGATATGGTACGCTTTTAAACAGCCCGACCTTTCTTCGCACCTACGTAGCCAACCAAGAGTTGATCATCCACCTGGAAATCTTTCTTGTGGTCAAGGTAAAAGTACAGTGCTCGTTTTGGGTCCAGACAGTGGAGTCTATCCTCCTCCTTGGAAGGGTGCGGAGGTGGGAAAAAGGTGGGCAAAGTAATGGTTTGTCCCATGTGAAAAGGTGTAACCACTTTTGGAAGGAACCAGGGTCTCGTTCTAAGCACCACTTTGTCCAGGTGCACAGAGAAGAAAGGGGGCTTAGAATAAAGACCTTACAGCTCACTCACCCTGCGAGCAGAGGTGATGGCAACAATGAAAGTTGTCTTCAGAGTGAGGAGCCTGAGAGGGCAGTTGTGAAGAGGCTCGAAGAGAGCCCACATAAGATAAGTTAAGACTAAGTTCAAGTCCCACTGGGGCATTACGAAAGGAGATGGAGGAAAGAGATGGGTAATGCCCGTAAAAAATCTATTTACAAAAATGGCTGATCTGGTAGCCGAAGGAAAGCAGAAATGGACGCAAGATAGCCTTTAAGAGTGCCCAGGGCAGAGCCCTGCTGGGCCAAAGAACGCATATACAAAAGGACCTCAGAAAGATGGGCAGAAAGGGGATCCACAGCCTTTGCTGTGCCCCATGCCACAAACTTATTCCATAGGCAGGCGTATACTGTCTTTGTGGAGGAATGTCTGGCTGCCAAGATGACTTTACAGACTTCGGGTGGAAGGTCAAAAGCTCTCAACTGTCACCACTCAACCTCTACGCAAGGAAGTGAAAGCTAGACAGGTTTGGGTGCAGAACCCTCCCCTGCTGCTGCGACAGAAGATCCTCCCTAAGAGGCAGTCTGAGTGGGGGATCGATGGCCATGCTCAGGAGCTCTGGGTACCAGACTATTTGTGCCCAGTCCTGACCCACAAGAATAACTTGGGCCTGGTCGCGCTTGATCTTCTTCAGCACTCTAGGCAGAAGTGGTACAGGCAGAAAGGCGTACAGGAGGCCGCAGTTCCACTCACGATGAAAAGCATCGCCGAGCGAGTGCCAGCTTGGAAACGCCAAAGCGTAGAATTGCTGACATTGCGCATTCTCTTCAGTGGCAAACAGACCTAACCAAGAGTCTCCCCACTGCTGAAAGAGACCTTGCACCACCTCTGAGTGAAGACGCCATTCGTGATCTACCAGGCACCAGCGGCTGAGTTTGTCAGCCATGGCGTTCAGAGAACTTGCCAGGTGTTGAACCACCAGGGTCATGCCCTGATGTTCCAGCCATGTCCAGAGACAAAGAGATTCTTGACATAGGGTCCACGACCCCACCTCGCCCTGACTGCAGCAGTACCACATGGCTGTGGTGTTGTCCCTGAACACCTGCACCACTTTCACCTTTAGAGAGGGAAGGAATGCTGGCGATTGCCGGGTTGAAAATTGAAATTTAATACAATCTGTTTTTTAAAAAAATAGAGAGGGAAGGAATGCCTTCAGTGCAAGGCGGATCGCCTGGTGCTCCAAAAGATTGATATGGAACCCAAATTCTACCAGAGACCAGACGCCGCTGATCTCCGCCTCTCCCAGATGTCCGCCCCATCCCAGGAGTGATGCATCTGTCACCACTGTGACATCTGGTTGGGAAAGGGAGAGGGATCTGCCTCTCACCCAAGCTTGGTTCATTAGCCACCACTTCAGCTGTTGTGCAGTTCCCTCCGAGGGCTGTACGTAGTCAGAAAGATTCCCCTGATGCTGCGCCCACTGGAACTTCAGGTCCCAGTGCCAGCATGTTCGGTCTTGGACTGTTCCCATGAGGCACCGGGTCAAGACTGATTTGCATATGGCTGGGTCTAAACTGGGGTGGCATGGTGAGCAAAAGAACGATGAATTTAACACAGATCTCTTGACTGGGGGTGAATGTGTGATTTATTCAGAATTCCGTCCATCATTTGTTAGCGTAGCACTTTTCACCCTATGTGGGACGGGTATGCCCAGACGTGGGTCCCTTGCTCACTGTGCCAATGGATTCAAGCTAGCCTGGCTGATGAAGGGTAATACCCAGAAACCAGTCCCAAGATAATTGTTTCCGGTCCAGGGAGGGCCCGGCTTGGCAGTTCGGTCTGGACTGTTCCCATGAGGCACAAGGTCAAGACTGATTTGCATATGGCTGGGTCTAAACTGGGGTGGCATGGTGAGCAAAAGAACAATGGATTTAACCCAGACCTCTTGACTGGGGGTGAATGTATGATTTATTCAGCATTCCGTCCATCATTTGTTTGTGTAGCATGCATATGCCACTTGGCATGTTCCATCAGCAGGATGCAGGAGGCCATGAGCCCCAGCAGCCTGAGGGTCATTCTCACCGAAATCCGGGATAGAGGCTGAAACATCGGTATCATAGCCCGAATAACCCGGACTCGCTGCTTAGGAGGATAGGCCCAAAACTGCACTGTGTCCAGAATAGCTCAGATGAAAGGGAGTGTCTGAGAGGAGGTGTGACTTCGGCACATTGATAGTGAACCCCAGCGAATGCAGGAGGTCCGCCGTAGTCTGGAGGTGGGAGATGACAGCCTGGGGCGAGCCTGCCTTCAACAGCCAGACGTCGAGCTAGGAGAAGACTGGAAACCCTGATCTACGCAGATGAGCTGCGACTACCGCCATCACTTTCGTGAACACCGGAGGGGCACTGGTAAGGCCAAAGGGGAGCACGGTGAACTGAAAATGCTTGTGGCCTACCATGAACCGCAGGTAGCTTTTGTGGGCTGACAGGACGGGGATGTGAAAATAGGTGTCCTGCAAGTCCAGCACCACCATCCAGTCTCCAGGGTCGAGGGCAGACAAGACCTGAGCCAAGGTTAACATTTTGAACTTCCCCTTCCGGAGGAAGCAGTTGAGGGCCCTGAGGTCTAGAATAGAATACAATACAGGCCTTTGTCCTTCTTGGGCACCAGAAAGTAGGGAAATAGCAACTGCGACCTACGTCTGGCGAAGGAACCCTCTCGATAGCTCCCTTGGCCAAGAGGGATGAGACTTCCTGGCGGAGAAACGACAAATGATCCTCTGACATGCGATCGAAAGATGGTGGCATGGAGTGAGGGGTAGTCTCGAAGGGGAGGGAGTACCCCCTTCGGACTATCTGCAAAATCCACCTATCCGATGGTTTGCCAGTGGGGTAGGTGATGGCGAATCCTGCCACCCACTGGCCTTTGTTGGTCCTGAAAGGTCAGACTAGGAAGGTTTGGAGGCTGCTGCAGGGGAGGAAAGGGTAGACTGGCCCGCCTGCTGGCTCCCAGACTCGCGTCGCTGGGTCCACGTCTGCGGCCACTGGCTCCATCGCGTGGGTGAAGTTAGGGACGGCGTCGTCAGTGCACGACCGACTGCGGGGGTGTTGTCATCGGCACCAAGGAAGGTCGAGTAAGGTCGACCAGCATCGATCCGAATCCAGGCCTGGATCCTTGGGGTTCCGCCAGAGCCGCCGGCATTGAAAGCCCAAGACCCTCGACCAGCTCCGTGGGGCACGAAGGCGCGCCAGCGGAGTCAGGCTGCCCAAAGATGGAGTGGAGGGCTTCGTAAAATGCACAAAGCTGGCAGGGGATGCTCCGTCTCCCAGAAACAGAGGGAGGTGCTGAGTCATCCCAGAAGGAGGCACCAAAGACGGAGCCTTTGAGCGACGACGCTCCGGGACCCGCGTCGCGTCAGCCGACCGATGGGGAGAAGGCGAAGAGCACCGGTGCTTCTTCGCCTTCGTCTTGGGCCTCGACTTACCCGAAGACTTGGAGGACTTTGAGTGCGACGATGTGTGGGGGCTCCGCGACCGGTCTCGTGACCTTCCTCTCGAGCGAGACCGGGAACGACGCGGAAACCGGCTGTCAGGTATTCGGGACCGCTCCCACAAAGACTTTGGATTCATGGCCCATCAGTCGGAGTATGACTTCGGGTCGTGGTTGCACTCTAGGCACCAGAGGCACACGAGGTGCAGGTCCGTCACAGACATCAGTTTGTGACAGGCCTCGCAGGGCTTGAAGCCGGTCCGACGATGGGACATCCTTCGTGCACCAGGAGTCGAAGACTCAAAAAAGAAGTTGACAAAAGTAAAAAAAAAAGCTTAGTCAAAAAATGACTAAAGGGGTAGCTCTCTAAGGATCTGCGCTAGGCTGGTGCGGAGAAAGAAAGAACTGACATCAGCACGCAGGGGCGGCGTCTAAATAGGCACCGCAACGTCATCTCGGCAAACACGACGACGGACGCGGAGTTGACCGACACCACCTACCAACGCGCAGGGGTCCTGCTATGAAAAAATTATCTGGATCCAGTCTGATGACTGGGGGTAATTCTAAGGTAAGGAATCTATAACTAACGGTCTCTTTTAGATGATTGGTTACTTAAAGACTTCTATAATTAAGAGTATCTACCTCTCTGTACCAGTGAAACACAAAGAATGAAACTTTAAATACAATTGAGGAGAAACTTTTGGGCGAATTTAAGACTGGCAACACTTTGTCAAAGGTTTTACAAACACAGTAACTGCACTTCATGGAAGCGGCTACAACAGATCAAAAACTGTGTAGTTTTCTCCTGTCCCTTCACTCCAACCTTCAGCATCCACCCTGTGCTCACAACTCCAGCATTAATGCCTCCTTCTCCTACCTCAGTCATCAACTGCCGTGGCATCTTTTCTCCACATAAGACTGGCCGCGAGGAGGAGAAGGAAGAGGCTTGTCCTTGCACCTATCAAAGCATCATCCCCTTTGGCGATTGAAACTGTGTCTGTCCTTGTCCTTGCTAACTGCTACTTCTCAAACTGCTGCTATACCCTCTGGTTCTGTAGTGTGTGACATTTTCTGGAGGAAGATGCCAGACCCAATGAGTTTGCCATTGCACATCTTTGCTTAAAGTGATCCAAATGATACATCTGCCTTTTCTTTCAAAATGCATTGGACATCACACAGAATGTTAATAAATTGTGGTTGAACAATCTGAAGGAAAACAATTATACTCATCCACGCATTTTTCCTGAATCCATTTACTGTACCACAGCATCCACAAGGTCCAATCCGGCTGTCAGTGTGTTTAGAAGAGCCTCTACCACCAATGGAGAAATATTTGAAAAAAGGTCTGAGGAGGTAACCTAGAAGTGGTCCATGCCGCAAACCTCAGAATGACATGGGTGTATAGGACCATAGAAGAAGCAGCGTTGGACGATCACAAGGGCAGAGTTTTTACCAAATGCATCAAGATTTTTGGATTCCCTATCCGGTTGGTTTGAAGGAATAGTATTTTGTTTAAGCTTGCTAAAAGAAGTCTGGACTACAGTGCCCAAAAGCTAAAGGGAACCTAGGAGCTGTGGGTGGTTTGGCCCAATCATTCACTTGTTCCAGTAATGTCTCGACGAAGGAGACATCCTTTATTTCAACTATGTTATTGTCATTTCACATTTTAAGTAACATACGGTAGTATAAAGATACACACACTTCATTCAACGTATGGCGCGGCAGTTATCAAGTGGTTAAGCCAAATACATAAGAAGATCTTAAAACTTACTACAGAAAGGTGAAGTTAAGCGTCGGTCAGCAAACATCTTTAAAGGACACACGTCTAGTGCAAGAGTTTGTATGGCAACTTGTGAAAGTTTCTAAAACCATCTCATGGCATCTAGTAGGGCTCTAATGGCTGAGTAACGAATAACAACATCTAAACGCACACAGGAGGCTGCCGAGTGCAGAACAGTAGTGGCCAATTATTTCACTGTATCCTGTTTCCAAAATAACAGCAGAGTCTCGTATTGAATGCTGGGAACAGAGGCGCCGTCTTCATGAACATGCATCTTATTAAGCGCATTTGCTCAGATGCGAAGGTGTAAGTAAGTGAGTGATGGCAACCACCCACGCACCAACGTTTCTCTTTTTCAAGGTCCCATTTTACAATTATTGGCCCATATTTAATATAATAGCCTAATCAGTCACAGCTGTCATCAATTAAAAAAGAAATAGTAAGGTGCATCCTGGGAAATGAAGTTCACAATGGGAGATGTGATGTGAATTACAATAAACTCAGTCAATTCAGTAATCTTTAAATCTTATTTTGTAAGTGAGGATATAATAGTATCAGTAAACAATTATAAATGTGGCCATTTCGGAGATAGTTCATACCAGCATTCGTTCAGCTCCATTTTTGGAAATAAAGCATGAACGTCTTTAAGTGTATATGAAACATGTTTATATCCAGAATTATATAGTTTCACATTTCTTACAGATTCATTATTAAAATATGCTGTGCAGATAAAACGATTAAGCATAGGCTACAAATGGCGAGTATCACCTAATAAGACGGAGGAGGAGAGTACATCGTCTGGGACTCCAACATATATTTTCTCCCAGATGCTGCATGGTAAACGCAGTGCATGACAGCACTCACTTTAGTTTGCTCACAGCTACAGAGACTATTGAACTACTGCAGAACCCTTCCTGGCCATCTAGCGACCCATTGAAGCTGGGCGGCAGGTTCATACAGTTCAGAATCTGATGCAGCCAGCCATCGCCCCTTTGGAAGTTTGAATGTGCTCATAGCTACCCTGCCTGCGTCACACATTGGGCCTGACAGTTATTCATTCAGCTCCCACATGAAGGACTTCGGTATCGACACCGGTAAAGTAGTACAATAACTGATGCTTCCATGATCGCTCTTTCTAGATGGTGCTTTAGGAATCATGGTTGACATGGGCCAAGCTTTAGAACTCTACGCAGCAATGTATGTCTGTCAGTGACCTGCCCACGTTCCATTCCATCAGCTCATTTGCCATATGGTGGACTTGCGCTCCCAGATGAAGGAGCTTGGCTCCCAGGATATGCCCACGTTTAGCCACGGAGTGTGCTCTGCTGAATCGTTCAGGTTGCTTGTTTTTTTTTTAAACGAACTTTATTGGCATTTCGCAAATACATGTTGCTGATGGCATTGTCACAGTTCCCATGCAATATTTGGTCGACCATGCCTAATGGGCTTACTTTACAATGTGGATAGACATTTGTCTAGTGAGAATACAGCAGTTGCTATTGTGTATACAATGCCTATATTTTAAAGGAAAGGAGAGGCTACACGTGTTGCATTATGTTGATTTACACAGTAACCGCATTGTACAGTTGAATTTTAAGAAAATGTTAATAACGTCAATAACTCCCTTTAATTCACAACCCCCATCCCCCTGATCCACTGGTGGTCCCACACGTTGCTGTTTTTCCTACTTTACTGTGCCCTCTTTGAATGGCTGGGGCTGAGATCTCTGGTGATCAAAAGAAGGTGTGTTTGGGAGGGGGGAGTGGATATGTACCCTGTTGCTTTGACGCACATTTTTATGTTTGCGTGTCTTTCTCCGGTACCAGGTGAGGGGCCAATTGTGCTGCTGTGTATGTTAATAAGGACACAAGTGGTCCTTCTCATGGAACCGGTAGGTCCACATTTGTGAAAGCTTCCATTAGAGTATCCCATTCCTTCGCTAGTGGCTTCCTGCGGAGGCCGTTGTATTTCTCTCTACGGAGTGCTACGCTCTATGTCCTACCCTATTCCTCACGCCAAGTTGTGATATTCGGGGAATATGTGGTCATCAATCGCCTCGCTTATTTGACGTTTTGCCAGTAGAAGGGCCAGGTCTAAAAGTCTAGCCTGTGCCGTGGGGTGTTTGGGGCGGGCGTATAGTCCCAGCAGAAATCATTCTACTGAGTATTGGTTAGAGCCCTCTGTTGTCTCCCGTAGAACTACCATGATTTGTGACCAATAAGTTGACAGGGCGGGGCTGGTCCACTGCATGTGCATTAGCTTTGCATCATACTAGTGGCATCTGGGGCATGCCGAGGAGGTTGTGGGGAACATGGTGTGCAGTCTGTGCGGTGTAGGGTAGGCTCTATGCAAAATCATAAATTGTATTAGTTTAAATCGTGAGTTACGTGAAACCTTTTTGTGGTAGGCTATAATTGTTTCCCACTCCTTACCCTGCAGGGGCTTCCCTATGTCTCGCTCCCAAGCATCGCGCAGGGAAGTCAGAGGAATTGCGAGGTGATCTCCAATTCCGCGGTATAACCAACGTGCCAAGTGTTTACCGTTGCCCATTAAGTGTACTGCATGTATTAGTTTTTTTTTTTTTTTTTTTAAATTTAAACAATCTTTATTCAACATTTAGTCACATTACACAGCTTATGCTTACAACCTCGGGGGCCGGCAGCGTGAGAGGAGAATGACATGTAATGTTGTACACAGCGGTTCATCCACCACCCGCAAGGGGCCGGCCGCGTCAATGTGTTTAACAAATCGTATAATGATTAAACGAGTGAAGGCCGTCCGGCTTCTTAATCACTGACTTGGACAGACCCCGCCGTGCAACTAATATTGATGGCCACCCCACCCCGTCTCATGTCACAGTATCTTATTATCTCCCCCTTCAATGCGTATCTCCCAGTGGCGTATGGATTCAATGAGGGATCCCCTCCCATCTCCACCTCCTGGTGTTCCCCCTGCCCGAGTCCCCGCAGCGTGGAAGCTGTATCTCTAAGCCGTCACCGCTGGAGGCCTTCCTATATGTATGTAGTGGTGCAGCTGTATCTGCCCTATCCCGTCTTCTAAGGCTATCGTGTATACAGGGTAGGTTCATTGGGTGCGGTGTCTCATGACCTGTTCAGTGGAGCCTTGAATGGTGTGTTATGTTATGGGGTGTGAGAGCAGGTATGTCGTGAGAGGGCTCCATATGTCCAACGGTCGAGAGGCCGCGGGCAGCAATTCCGCGTATAGGAGCAACGTCTCCTGACATTTCACCATGTTACTGATCCAGTCCTTGAATTTCGGGGCTCTTCCCCTGCCCCATCTGCAAGCTATCAGTCTCTTAGCCATAAGAAATGCTATTGTGGCGAAGCTGCGTTCAGACTTTCTGATAGTTTTTGTGTATCCCAGTAACGCCTGCAACGGAGATGGTGACAATGGTGTATTTATCATCTCTGATATGCCCGAATATACCAGGCCCCAGTATTCAGTCACCTCCCGGCATCCCCATGCCACATGTAAGAAATCTGCCGCGGGTGCATGACAGCGCCAGCAATGGTCATCCTCCCGAAGGCCGAACCTATGCATGCGGGCTGGTGTCCGATAGAGTCTATGCAGAAACTTGTAGTGAATGACCCTGAACCTGCAGCTGGAAGATATTTGTTCGGTTTGCGTGCAGCAGAACTCTCAGACGTCGTCAGCGATGGGGTCTCCCAGTTCTTCCTCCCAGTCACTGCGCGCCCTGCAATGTACCGGCTCCGGATTAGCGTGTGTTAAGTGATAGAGGTGCGAAACCGCATGCGCAGGGGTAGTGGCTTTGAGCAGCTGATGTAGAGGGGCCAGTGTGGGTGGCTCGGCCGGATACTCCGCTGTTAGCGCTCTAATCCCGCTCCGAAGTCGTATATATATAAATGTATCCATAGGTGTGGGTGTAAGGTCAGCGAACATGTGTGCCTGCGATCTAAACCGACCATCATGGTATAGGTCTCCCCATGTTTTGATGTTGAGTTTGTTTAGGAAGATTTTGAATATTCGTTCCTGCAGTAGAGGTATGTCGGGATGGTACGTCAATGGAAGCAGCGGAGAGTATGGTAAGGCTGTATTAGTTTTTTCCGCGATGCGACGCCACGCCATGACTGTGCTAGAGACCGTTGTAGCGTCCGCAACTTGGGTCACGGGTGCACTAAATAAGGCACCCTCCAGCGGAATCGGGTCTGCCAACCAATGCTCCACTGCTACCTGAGGCAGAAAGGGCGTGGGGCGGATCCAATAATGTATATAGTGTGCTTGGGCACTATAGTAGTACAGTTCGAGTTCCGGTAGGTCAAAGCCGCCTTGCGCGAATGGGCGAGTCAAGACCTCCCAGCGCAATCTTGGTTGTTTTCCCCCCCAGACCAATCTGATGAGTTCAGAACGCAGCATTTTGAAGAAGGGCCTACCTGGGTAGTATGGAATGTTGAGAAAGAGATATAGGAGTTTAGGCAGGATCACCATCTTGATGAGGGACGCGCGTCCGGCGAACGAGAGTGGCAATGTGATCCATCTGGTCACGCAGCTTTGGATATGGTCAAGTGCACGGCCATAATTCATCCGCATTAGCTCGTCCCGATCTCTAGTGAGCTCTATGCCCAAATATCGGACCTCTTCTGCGCACCATTTCAGAGGATAATCGAGGGTGAATGGTTGGGCCGCTGTCGTAAGCGGGAAGATAGTGGATTTTCCCCAATTAATGTGAATTCCTGACATTCCGGCGAACCGGATGAACTCTCGCAGCAGGGGGTTTAGGTTATCGCAGGGGTCACGTACATATAGCGTGATGTCCTCTGCATATAAGGAAACGAGTACCTCTCTCTGTAGGCAGCGTAGGGCCTTCTCCCTGTGGTGCTGACGGAGTCTGGCCGCCAGTGGTTCTATCGCTAAGGCGAACAGTAATGGTGATAAGGGGCACCCCTGACGTGTGCCCCTGGATATTGCAAATGCGTCCGATATCCGACCATTTACTCCAACCCGGGCAACTGGTTGACTGTAAAGTGTATGTATCCACTGTGTGAAGCCTATCGGCATACCCATGTTCCGTAGTATGCATAGGAGGTAGTCCCATTCTAATGAGTCGAAGGCTTTAGTGGCGTCTAAAAACACCGCAACCATTGGCAAGCCGGGGTCCACATTTTGTAATATGGAGAAGAGCGTGCGCAGATTATATGAGGTGGCTCTGCCCGGGATGAATCCAGCCTGGTCCGACAGCACCAGCCCCCCCATCAGCAGCTGCAGGCGATTGGCCAGGACTTTGGATAGGATTTTACTATCACAGTTGATTAGGGACAGAGGCCGGTATGAGTCACAACTCCCGGGCGGTTTACCGGGTTTCAGCAGGGAAATGATTAGGGCTTCTTGCATGGATGGGGGAAGGATTCCCGACTCATGGGCTTCAAGGTACACCTCACGGAGCACCGGTATAAGGATATCCGCGTAAGCCTTATAGAAGTCCATAGGCAGCCCGTCTAGTCCAGGGGCCTTCCCAGGAGCCATCTGGTTAATAGCATCCCTTATTTCGTCTTGACTTATGGGTTCTGCCAGGAATTCTCTATGCCTGTCCGGAAGCCACCCTAGAGTGATCTCCCTCAGATAATCATCCATTTCTAGGAGTCCCGTTCTGGTAGTAGCATATAGTGCGGAATAGTGGCTGACAAAAGCGCCTAAAATTGAGTGTGTATCTCTTAATGGTTGCTGACCGTCTCCCTCCAACTCCAGGACGAAATTGGAGCCGCGTCGGAGACGAATGGCACCCGCCAGGAAACTCCCGGGGCGTTCCCCCTCTCCATAAGCTCTAGCTCTGGAATGTTTTCCCCGAAAATTCACCTCCCTGTCTGCAGTGGTAGTATATTCTGACAGCGCTTCTCGATATCGGGCCTGAGCCACGTGGTCCGTGGGAAAGTCCGGCTGGGTTTCTAGTGTGCGGAGTGTGTTTTCCAATGTGTGTAGCGTGTTGCGTAAAACCCGCAAGACGCCCGAGCCCTTGGATATGCAACTGCCGCGGATCGTAACTTTCAATGCCTCCCACAGTGTGGCTACCCGCTCTACCGATCCTTTGTTATGGGATATAAAATCTTCGATGTCTTGACGTATTTCATGGCGGAATAGATCATCCAGCAGCGCGTTGGGGGGAAGACGCCAGGAAGGGGGCCCTCCCAGTATGTCCGGCAGTTGGAATCTAGACAGCACCGGTGAGTGATCGGAAAAAGTGCGGCTAATATGTTGAGCGGCAGCCACGGAAGGGGCCAGCCCCCGAGACACCAATATGTAGTCCAGGCGGGACCAGGTGGCATGAGCCATGTTCCAGTGTGTGCCCTCCCTATCGGTCGGGTGAAAGTGTCGCCATGTATCTACCATCTCCTGATTATCACAGATGTCACGTAAGTACCTATGTGTGTTGGTGTAGTGGTGCGGGGAAGGGTTAGACCTGTCAAGAGTGGGATCTAGGACCGCATTGAAGTCTCCTCCCCATATGAGATGTGTCGAGCCCACCTCCCTGATCTTGTTCCAGAGGGCAATGAAACTACTCGGGTCATCGCAGTTCGGGCCATAGGAGCATGCAATGGTGATGGTATCTGCACCCATCCTCCCCCAGGTGACGCAGTATCGACCCTCTTTGTCCGACGCATCCCCCAGTGGAGCATAGGGGACACTCCTTTTTATCAGTATTGCGGAACCTCGAGCATAGGATGAGTATGCTGCGAAGACCGAGTGTGCCGCCCAACGTGTAGCAAAGGCGCCTCTACGGAGTGGGTCCATGTGGGTTTCCTGCAGGAGTGCTACATTAACGTTGAGTCTGTCTATCGCTCCCAGTATCTGTCGCCTTTTTCTCGGGTCGCCTAGGCCTCTGACATTCCAGGAGATGACTGACAGCCGTCCCCCCTCCCTGCTATCCATCTGCGCCCCCCGGCTCATATCTTCGTTTAGTTAATCGGGAGTTACCGGTGTGGACGAGCTCCCACTTGCTCCTGGACCCTGTCCCCACGGATGCTTCAGAAGGTGAGTATGATATGCGCAATGTGGCTGTATACATGCTGTGTTCAAACAAAATAACAACTATCCCGTAAACCTCCCCACCCCCACCCACAGCGACATCCCAATCATGCCGAGCATCTACCCCCACCCACAACAATACAACAACCCAAATCATAGTCTGTTGGGGAATACCCAAGTGGGAAACGCTAGGGCTCCAGACCCGCCACCCCGACTCCCCCGATTTTGCACCCGCCGTCCGCTGGGTTAGCAGCGGCAAGCTATGCGGGAGGGGGAAGGGTGTGCCAGGGCAATATCCAGTTGTAGAGCTACAGGCGCACCCTGGAAGCAATCGGGGCATCAATATATTTATCATAACTCCGAGTCCCTAGTGTCCAACAAGGGAACCTACAAGTAGCGAGGGTAATCTGGGCGGTACAGGCTAGATAGATCTATGCAGAGTCAGTATAATGAGGAGTAAGCATAACAAACCTACCCTTCTAGTCAGTCCAGCGCTGATGTGGGAGAGCGAGCACCTTCTCTCCCAGGAGAATTCCGGGCAGGTTCGTGAGCACGCTTGTGGTCTTTTAGGAACAGTTCCACCTGGGACGGGTTCTGAAATATGTGCGTCTTACCATGGGTGACCACCCGCAGGCGCGCCGGGTAGAGCATGGAGTATCTAATATCGCTTTGTAGTAGACGCTTCTTGACTGCTCCATACTTGCGGCGTGCCTCCTGTACAGCCTGCGTGAAGTCAGGGAAAAATGAGAGCGTAGTGTTTTCATACTGTACAGGTTGTTTCTCTCGTGCCAGGCGTAGTAACGTATCGCGGTCTCTGTAATTTAGGAAGCGGATAAGGATTGGTCTCGGGGGCGCTCCGGGAATGGGACGAGGTCCCAGGGAGCGATGGGCCCGCTCCACCACAAAAACATGGGGAAAAGGCCTCCGTGCCAAATAGTTCGGATAATAACTTCTCTATGAATATTTCCATTTTCCCTACTATTGTCGATTCTGCCAGACCCACAAGGCGCACGTTGTTTCGTCGCGAGCGCGCCTCCAAGTCCTCGTTCTTATCGGCTATCACTTTCAGTAACCGTTCCATCTGCGAGACTGTGTTGGCATGCGCTACAGCGCCATCCTCAAGCCCCGAAATGCGCTGCTCCGTCTCCTTGACCCGTTCCTCCTGTTGGTCCAGTCGGAGCACCACAGAGTCCAGTCTTCTGGACATGTTATCGATCTTTGAGTCGATGGAGGAGAGACTCGTCTGCATGTTGAGAAGGAGCGCCTTCCAATCCACTTCCTCCGCCTCTGTCCCCTCCGAGTCCCCTTCTCCCGTCAGTGGGGTGCGGGTTTTCTTCTTTTGGGTCTCGAAGGGGAGCTTAGATTGTTTATGATCTGTCTTCCCCATGACTCTGGCGTGACAGGCAGCTTCTTCCCCCACCCCAAAGCACCAGAGCAGGCCCCTCCGATCAGCGCAGATCTAGGCAGGTATGTCGCGCCGCAATACTGCCGGTCCGTTTTCCGCTTCAGACTCTCTAATTCCCTCGTGGCGTTTCAATCTGGCGTTAGAGACGGCCTCCAAGGTCAGGAGCCGAATCGCGGCATCATGTCAGTTCGTGCGTATGCCGCCCGGTCAGTGGTGGGGTAACGATGGACACCCCTCACCGCCCCGTGTGCAAGACCCTGCTCGATAGGTTGACGTATTTATGGACTCCAAAAGCAGTGTGCGTGAGGCGAAATGTTAATGGGGAGCCCTCCAC